>NC_091029.1:14133293-14455943 GCF_041296385.1 Aphelocoma coerulescens | reverse complement strand
AGAGCTGCCCCCATCTCTCTTTGTCACTCAAAAGCAGCTCAGGGTAGAGGCTTGCAAGTGTTTCACACAGAATGCCAAACCCCAATCTTTTAGTAGTGGGGTCAAGAGACAACGTTCAGATCCAGGTCTAGGTGTGAAACTACCAGCAGTCACTGGCTGGTGACTCCTCTGTGAGGCAAGAGGGCTTTCACTCATCACACACCTCCCCCCAAACCTCACCGTGGGGAAGCAGAGCTGCTGCCCTATCACAGCTCCCACAGTCCTGCTGTACCTGGAAACCCAACAGCATTCCAGCCCACTTCTCCAGGTCAGGGCCGACACACGGAGCCAATGTCCCCACAGTCCTCGAGTTTATCTGGTGTGTTCTATTCTCGTAGCAAGTGGTGGTGAATTTCCCATACAGGTCTGACTCCTCTGAACTCCTGAAGGTGCTGCCATAAGCACAATTTCTCTATTTCTGACCTCTCTACTCATGCTGCTGTGCAATCATGATGGCAAAATGCCCCAGGGACTATGAAACAGCAATAAATAAAGAAAACATATTCAGATAAAATAAAAAACTCCCACTTTTACCAAGTTTCCAGTGGGACAATAGCAGAAGATGAGGAGCATGACACACACAAGCCTCACGCACACAGGGCCATGAGCTGCTCCCTCAGCCCTCCCCCCTGAGCCCACCTGCAGGTGCAGTGCCAGGAGCACAGCTGATGGAGCTCAAGACAACTTTGTTCAACCCCCCAAATGAGAATCTGCTTTCTAAACATTTGTTAAACCATCAGAGGGAAAAGCCAGACAATGAGAGGACAGTGTTCAGCCAATGCAAAGCATGGGAAACCAACGGAGCTCAATCAGTTTAGAGCAGGCACCTCACTGAAGCTTTAAACTCCCTTTCCAACACTCTTAGCAACCCCTCAATCTGCCAGCTGCAAAGAAATTCACTGACCACTGTTCACATGATTCATGTCTGTTACTCTGTTCTTCTTGGAAACTGCAAATGAAAAGCCCAGCTTTGCTCTTCAGCAGTTTTGGTTTCCTGCCTCAAAGCACTGCCCAGCCTGACAGTATGGAATGCTCTGAGTGTCCAGCTGCACCCAGTGCTAACACCAAAACCCAGCCCTTCATTCATCAGCAGACCAAATGCAAGCAGATTCTCCCTCGGCTGTTTTCCTCTCATCCTGGTATGCTAAGGCAGATCCTTCAGCAAATGAAGTTATTTGCCCAAGCAAAAATACCTCTTGCTGCTAGAAAAGGTGTCCTGTTGGCAGGTTTGCTCTGCTCGTTTCCCTGCACTGGAAATGGCAGAGAAGGAGAAATATTAATGCTGTCACCAAGGGCTTTTTGGTAATGATGAGCTCAGTGCAGCAGCTCATCCCACTCATCCTCTCATTTTCCAGTTCCCTGTTTTAGATAATTCCTTACTCTTCTTCTTAGTTCACACAATTCAGATCAGTCCTTCCAGAGAGACTAGGATGTGTCAAAAAAGAAAAAAACCAAATCCACAGCTAAGGCACATGCCAAGTGGGCAAACCCAAAGCAATTCTGCTTCCACAGTGATGCCATGAAGATTTTTTGCCTTTTCTTTTATACTCCTGTTATATGTTTTTTACAACTTCTGTATTCTCAGTGCTTTTTGCCTACATTCTTGGACTTGTTTGTCAAGCTGAGAGACTCAACATTTTAGAAGCTTTGTAGCTGGGGACCAGTGTGCCCCAGACCCCAAGGTCCTCTCCAGAACACATTCTGTAAACCAAGGTAGAACCATCCAGGGGAAGGTTCCTTGGGGAGGGGAGCTCACTTGAGCCTCTCATTGGGGAATCTTTGATAGATCTGCTAATTAGTAACACCTATAATGTTATACCCAATCTTTTGGGGTGTGCATTTTGCAGGGTGCATTTTGGTGCATTCCACCTGGCCATGTGCACCTAAGGTTCCTTAAAATAAATACAGAGGTAAAATCCCTTTTCCCCTTCTAACCGTGTCTGACTCTTGATTTTAAGACCAGGAAAAGGCATCAATGGTTCCTTTTCCTCTGCCACTGTCCTACTCCATCAGCCTCTGCTTTCTCTCACCTTACAGAGGAGCTCCAAAGGTGTTGCACTTGGAAAACCTGGTGCAGAAGGCTCTCACAGCATAAAGCAGCACTAATTGTTATTCACCTTCACAAAAAGATGATGCGGTGTTTAATCAGCAAATGTCCTCATCTGAGCTCTCCAGGTGAAAAATGATATGCAAGTGCAAAGTGTTTCTTAAAAATATTGGAAGTACATTTTATAAATAATAAAAGAGGAGAAACTTCCATTTTAGCATGTGTCTGTTCCTCTGGCCATCCCCATTCCCCTCTCTCCTGCTCACTCTGCAGAGCTGTAGAGAAAATCAGAATCCAATCTCAGCAAATCCTATTGACTGTCTCCTGTCACTCACCTGATTAAAGGGTTCACTTACATCCAAATGCTTCGAGCCCACTCTGAGCCATTCATAAAACTCCTATTGAAGGATTAGCTTTCACAAACTTTGCCTTAATGATTATGCATTCTATTGATCAGTGGGGGAAACGATAAAAATTGACACCAGAATAAACTTTGAAGGACTGCTCTCGCTCAGCAGAACTCGGATCAATTGGAATCGACCAGGATGATAGGGAAGGGGGGAAAACAACCTCTCTCCATTAGCTGGGTGTAATCCTGATTAGCTAAATGGTGAAGCTTTTTTCTGTCTGTCTCTATATGACTGCTGAAATCCAACAGCATCTCAGTGTGGTGCAGATTATCAGCAAATGCACTGGCGTGTGTTCATTCCACCTTTGCTCCACAGATAAGCCCTCCTTCACCACTGCTTTGATGTTCAGATTTCCTGATCCCTGCTCCCCAGTTTAAAACGATCCAACACACCACAGAGATTATTTTGTTCATGGAGGGAATAGGTATTAATCCCTGATAACAAGAGGAAACAGAGTGTTAATGTGACATTCCTAAGGTCAGTCAGGAATTCTTCGGGTTTTATCCTCAGAATTCTTTTCCAAACCTTTTTGGGACAATACATGTGCACATGCAGGTATCCAGCTTTGGTGGGTCTGCCTGAGGTAGGAAATGACTCAAGGCAGATGAGACCAAAACTTTGATTGCATTTCTAAATATTCCACTGGGTTTAATAACAGGAAAGAAAAATAAACCATCTTCTGCCCATAAAATCTGCGCCTCACTTCCTTAGACCAACATGGCTCCAGAGGAATAATGATTCCTTGTGTTCACTCTGTTGAGCAGTGTTATCCAACTTCCAGCTGGGATGCACAGAGATGGATACAAACACCTCTCAAAAGGCAACTGCAAATTACCTGAGGATACCCAGTTCCAGTTCCTCATGTTCTCTGTATTTTAGTGCCCAATCCCAACCACTGAGGTGTCATTTCAGCACAGCCCTCCTCAGTTCCTCCCACCTGAGCGTTCAGCATTGCCAGGCACCAGCAGGAGCTTCCTGAGAGGGTTGACAAGCAGAGCTGGTCCCAGAACTTGGCTAACATCTCCCATGAGTAGCTGTTCTATTCCAAGGAGTATGGACAACATCCAGCCCAGGAAAGCAGATGTTTTTAGTCCCAGAACTGGCCTTATCCAGAGGCCAGCCCTACAACCACTGGAGTCCAGCTCAAGTTCACATTATGCTGAGATGTTTTCCCAGACTCAGTTCCAGGTGGTCACCGAAATCCAGGCTTCCTTTTTACTGTGAGATTACACAGGGGACGAGTGGTCTATTTTCTTTTTGAAAACCAGGTACTTTTTCTTATGTGGTACCCCAGAAATCTGGGACAGTCTGAGAAGGGGTAATTGAAAAAGAGAGCTGACAATGGCCTGATTAAAATGGCCCATCTGAAGAAGATTCTTTCAATAAAATCAGATAGTCAAGATATAATTTTCCATAGAAACATTTCTAGGGTTATAGAAACTTGTAACTACGAGCAGGCTACATCTCAGTTAGTTTTAGCAGTCAGGAAATGAGGTCCAGCCTAGATAATCCTCCAGGCTCTTGGCTGAACCAATGGCACAGGCGTGCCCTGAGGTAATACATCCCATCTGTCCCAGAGAATTTCTGGGGATGAAATGGCTCACCCTGTAAGGCTAAAAACCACCTCAGAGTGCCAGGTATGGCCACCTGCATGGAGCCAGAGAGGAGCAAGTGTGGCCAAGGCAAGCAGCCAAAGTCCATGTGATGAACTCAGACAATATTCCAAATTGATTCTTGGATATACTCAAGGACACAGGAAGAGAAACCCAAGATGATGCACTCAATAAAAATGTGCTCTGCCCCAAAGATAAAGTCAGAAGTAAAGCTGATCCTTAAAGGAAAACCCTGGGTGGATTACATTGGTCAGAAGCCACGCCCAGACATATTCAAATTAGCAGCTAATCGCTCCAAAGCTGTGGTAATTAACTGCCACCACTTTTCTGGAAGTTATAAAGAAATGGATTCAAAGGGCCTGGCTTGCTTTGCAGAAGAATTCAGACAGCACAACACATCCCACTGAGCTCACATTTTTTTAATCTACGAAAAGAGGGTTATTTCCATGATTGGAAGAGAAAGACCAAGGAAGAAAAGGTATCCTCTGGTAAATGCAATTTCAATAAAGACATAAAAAAAGGACCTAAGAGCAAGAGCTACCATAAATAACAGTATTAACTGCATCGAGTTGTTAGTAAAGATCCACTCAGTGCTTTTTAACACACCCTCTGAATGTTATTTACTTACAAGTGCTGTCCAGCATTGGTTCTAGTCCCAGAGTTTTCTCACAGTTTCTGATTTTTGAGTGCATGACATTCTCAATTAGATTGGAGGCCTGACAGAATATATGGGAAATCATTAAGTTTTGCAGCAGACCAAAGAAAGAAATCTATGTTTGAAGTTCGAAAAGTAATAATAAATGATACTCCTAACAGAAGTGATCCATAATGGATGTGAGCTGGGTAAAAATGACCTAATTGCTGATCTAGGGAAAACAGAAACAATACCTGAAGTGTTTACTCCACACAGCAAAGCACAGAGAAAGAGATACATAGGGATAATAAACTGATTTGGCAAAATTCATTCCAAATCTATACATGATCAATAAGTGCTTGTGGAAATTGTTGGAATATGAGGTTGCTGGCATTCAGCAAAAGGACATTAATAGACATCTAAGCAGCTAAAATAATTTATTAACAAGGTTGTTTCAGATCTCATGACATGACTAAGGCTGTTGGGTTGGAAGCTCCGCTCCATGCTGGCACAAAGTATCCATCAGACTTCTAAAGGAATTTCCAAAAGTGCCTCTTGTCTGAGCTTAACACACTCGGGGGCTGGCACAAAGGTGCTGACAGGGCACAGAGTCCCTTGGTTTGCCAGGAAGAGGAGGAAGGAAGGGCTCCAGGGACGAGTTTCACAGAAGGCCAACAGGACAACAGAGATGCAGAAGTCCTAAAACCAACCAGTTGTTTGCTTCCAGCCCTTTTGGGAACCTCGAGACTGCTCCAGCTTGGAACCCCAAACAAATTTCCTGTTTCCAGCTGTTCCTTGGCTATCCCCTGCTCCCCCCAAACTACTGGAAAAGTATCCATTCAGTAAAGATCTGGGAATGCTGAACCAAGTGGCAGCCCAACCCCTCCAGACTCTTATCAACACCCCTGAATTATTTGGGCCAAGAATGAAAGGTGTTGGGGAACGACCACGAGGAGCTTCACGTGAGCTTTTGGGACATCAGGGGATAGCGGGGGAATATTTATCTTTCTAAAGAGCAACAAGAGAAAAAAGCCCATTCTCTTTGCAGTTACCAGTGATAATGGATGCTGTGTGAGCTAAAAACCCAGCAGTTAAAAGCTACATTTATTATCACTCTATCTCACACCAGCAAATTTATGATCCCTTCCAGACCTAAAACATCAAAGCAGAGCAGGAGTCAGAGCCTTTTCAGACTGTTAGGGCTTTTTTTTTTTTCTCCTTCTTCTTTTCACATAGATTGCTTTATTTATTTTTTAAAAGGAGGTGGGCATTAAAACCAAAATCTGACCTTTGATCCCCTGAGGCAACTCATTACTTACAAGGGCAAATAGGGAGCTGAAAGTTTTTCCTGCATGAAACCGTAAATAATTCTTCCATACGTCCACAAATCACTCTAGGTTGGTAAAGTAAATAGTAATTGGTGGGTTTCTCCCTAGAGGCAGGTCTGAAGGGGGTTATAGATTAGAGTTAGGGATTTTTTGTTTAAAAAAACTTCAGAAACCATGTTTCCCTCAGCTCAGTGCTCCAGATGCTCAGGTAATACACGAAGTTTTGGAGGGGTGGGTGTGGGCAGGGGTGTGGGGAGGGGAAGGGTTTGCTGGGTTTTCCTTATGTTTAGTAATTTCTCATGTTGGAGTTTAAGAGATTCACAACTTTAGGGCAAAGGGGAGTACTAAAAAAACCGAAACGCCAGGTATGTACCACAGCCTTTTCTGTGTATTATCAACAAGGAAAAGAACCTTTAAAGAAGGAACCTTCTTCCCAGCTCCCCCTGCAGCTCCAGGGAAGCTTGGAAGGAGTAGCAGACTTGTCTCGCTGCTTTTTTAACACGTTACCACATCACACATTATCAACTTTCTCTGTTAGATACATTTTACCCAAAACACCTGAACTCTCCCTCACTTCAAACATCCTTTCCACCATCCCTGCTTCAACTGTTACCAAAATTGTTTTATTCACTAGCAGTCATACAGGAATATCTGCACAGAAGGAAACCTCCCATGCTCATTACTGCAGTGCATTGTTACAGCAGCCCAGGGAAGGGAGTGAGAAGCACCCTGTTATTATCAACACCACTGGAAATGTTCCCGTGCTGGGGCCACCGGAGCTGGCTGTCATCAAACCAGGACTGCCCAGGACTGTCACAGAGCAGGGATTTTCTCTGCTGGGAAGGTCTGCCAGAGCTGGCTGAGAGCATGCCAAAGAACAGCCATCAAATGCAGGTTAGTCCTGTGCAAAACACAGTAATCCCAGAAAAAGGGACGTGGGACTGTTACACTGTGAGGAGAGAGGTCAGAGTCACAAGGATAGAGAGAAAACCAGTAGGAAACTGGGAATTTATAAACACGACCGACACATTTCTACCTGCACGAACTGACTGCAGCCAGTTATTTGCAAGGAGAAAACTGGTCCCAAGCCTGGTTCTATTTCCAACAGAAACAACAGGGCATAAATCTGTATTTAATAATTGAAACAAACGGCCTGACTCCCAGCCTGGCTGAGCACAACGCAGGGAAGAAACTTAAAATACTGATTAAGACACAGGATTTTTCTACCTGGCCTCTGACTTCTTTGAGACCTTCAAAGTTCAGTGCTAAAGCCACAGGGAGCTTCATCTTGGACAAGATTATGTTGGAAATTTCTCATGTTTGCCTTTGAGGCTCCTCAATGCTGGGATCCAAGGGAACACCAAGGGAACACCAAGGGAACACCAAGGGCCCAGCAGACACAGCACCAGGGGCAGGGGCTGCACTGACCCCCTTCACAGCAGCCTCCCTTTCACACCCCCTCCATCAGACCCAGCTGGGAAAGGAAACAGCAGGAGCTCGCCCTGCTGAAGCCTGGAGCAGTGGGAACATTTGCTGTTCCACCTCTCTGAGCTCCAGCTTGGCACAAAGGATCCACGTCCTGTGGCGGGGATGGCAAAGCCACGCAGGAGTCACAGACTCGTTAAGGTTGGAAAAGCCCTCTAAGAACATCAACAGCTCCCCAGCACTGCCAGGGCCACCACTGACCCACGTCCCCAAGGGCCACATCCACACGGCTTTTAAATCCCTCCAGGGATGGGGACCCCAAACCTCCCTGGGCTGCCAATGCTTAACCACCCACTCCATGGAGAAATTCCTGCTGCTGCCCACCCTGCCCCTCCCCAGCCCAGCCTGAGGCCGTTCCCTCTCCTCCTGTCCCTGTTCCCTGCGAGCAGAGCCCGACCCCCCCGGCTGCCCCCTCCTGTCAGGGACTTGTGCAGAGCCACAAGGTCCCCCCTGAGCCTCCTTTGCTCCAGGCTGAGCCCCTTTCCCAGCTCCCTCGGCCGCTCCTGGGGCTCCAGACCTTTCCCTGGACCTCTGAAGCTGGTCCTGGGTGGCTGCAGCTCACACACAGAATTAGTCAGGTAAAACAAGCCAAGAATTGGTTTTAATAAACTTGAAAAACACCATCCATTCCAAGTGTGCTTCACAAGGAGTTCAGTCACCCCTCCTGAAATAATGGCTAAGCAGGCCTTTATTTTTTAACTATTTAACAATAAAGTGATTTATTTTCAATCTCCCAGTTGAATCAGGAAATTGTTGCTACTCCCAGACAGGGAACAGAGACAAAGGAAGATTAAACACCCAAATATCACACTAGAAGCCTTTGGCAGAGTAGGAAACTGAACTCACCCCTCCTTTCTGAAACGTAGCTCAGCTTAACCATCAGCCCATCATTCCAGCCTCACGTGACGTGGAGACACAAACCCTTCTGCGGGGCTCCAGAGCACAAAGGCAGCAGCCAGTAAAAGATTCCTGCTGGCCCAGGCTCAGATCCTGTCTGGACTGAGGGAACAGGTTTCTGGTTTCAAAAGGAGCAGAGTTGGAGTTGCTTTCCTTCAGTTGCAACCTTTTTAACAAAACAGAGATTTTTCTCCAGCAAGTAAAGCCATAAATCAGGACATCTCCTGAGGTTCTTTTTTTTTTTTTTTTCCTTTTTTTTCCTAGTTAGTGTGCCCTGCCTCCC
This sequence comes from Aphelocoma coerulescens, assembly GCF_041296385.1. Taxonomy (NCBI): domain Eukaryota; kingdom Metazoa; phylum Chordata; class Aves; order Passeriformes; family Corvidae; genus Aphelocoma; species Aphelocoma coerulescens. Next base: position 14,447,207 of record NC_091029.1, on the reverse strand, counting down.
CTTTCCATCCCTCCAGACTTACTTCATAAACATTAGCTTTCAAGCATCTCTTCCCCCAGAGGACATATCATAAACATCATGTTAAATATTTAGAACAGGAAACCACCTCACTTTTCTAGCTACATAAAAGCTATCTTGGGAGGGTGCATTTTCTCTTCTTATGGCTTTTATTTATTTATTTCCTGGTGCAGGTCAGTCCAATAATCACTACTTTTACCAGGGATGTTTGACAACAGTGTTAAGAAGTTCCCCAGTACTTGGGCAAAGGAAAATGCTACTGGATACTTCAGGGATATGCATTTCCAAAGCATCCTGCTCCTTGTGGGACTTCCCCAGGACTTGGAGAGTCACTGGTGCACCACAGAGCTGGGAAGAGGGACTCAGCTACAACAACCCTTACAGCACTCCCATCACCCCCTTTAATTTCCAGCTTGTTTTCCTTAATTCCTCCGAGTGTCCCCAGAAACCACTGGGTTAACACACAGCAAAGATATTCAATAACAGCCAAGCACTAAACACCACCCAGCACCATAAACACTGGCAGCTCCAGGCTGGGTTCAAAGCCAGATGGAGTCAAAGGTACATGGCACAAGAGCTTTTTGACAACTCTCCTGTGAAATGCCTCGTGCCCTCGCCCTGGCTGGATTTATTTATTCAGATCCAAGGAGAAGGGTCCAGCCCCAGTTTCAAACTGTCCCATCCTCATCTGCACCGTCCCTGTCCTTCCTCACACACCCAAGGCAGCCCCTCGGACTCTGGGCACCTCCAACACTCTCTGAAATACAGCAATCCTCAGGACAAGGGGGAATGCTTCAAACTGTAAAAGGGAGATTTACATTAGATATATGGAAGAAATCGTTCCCTGGGAGGGTGGGCAGGCCCTGGCACAGGGTGCCCAGAGAAGCTGTGGCTGCCCCTGGATCCTTGGCAGTGTCCAAGGCCAGGCTGGACCGTGGCCATGCTTTCCACACCACCCAGGATTTTGTTCAGTCTCCCTTTGAAAATTCCCACTAGTACAGAGACCCCTCCAGCAGGCAAATCCATGCCCAGATAAATCTCCCCTTTCCACACCATTCTCAGCTGTTCTTGCAGCCTCTTACTCCGCCCACGCTGCTCATCTAAACTACATCTCCTGAACTCAAACCCCTTCCCCAGAAGTTGGGCTCTGTAGACCTCTGACACTAACTTACTTTCTCCTAAGCTTCTAAATTTTGGTAACAGGCTGCCCCAAATGGGATGCAATTGTCCAAGCAGGATCCAAAGAACCAAAGCCATGGAGGAAAGAAAGTAATTATCAGCACTGCAGCCCCCAAAACACTTTTTTCTTTCCCAGCACATTGCAAGGTCACAGTAGTTCATTCTCCACCCTCACCCCCTTCATTCTGCCTGGCCCAAGCTCAGTTCAGGGGAAGGCAGTGCAACCCTCTGGCAAACCATAATGTCCTGCTTCAGTCCTATTTTGAAGATTTAAAAGGTGCAAAGGGCCTGATGTTGCCTTTTCAGACATGGACAAATCCCACCCATTGTACATAGGTGAATCAAATTTTCAGTGATGCAAACTGGAAATGCTTGCCAAGTATGCATGCAAGAGAAAGAAAAACAAAGATCATAAAGATTTATAGATTGCTTTAAAGTGCATTCACCCTAAACCATGAGCTGCTCCGAAAAGCACTACCAACCTGGCTGAGAAGTTGTACTTACATGAAGGACTCACTCTGCTGGAACGAGAGCTTTTGTGAAGATCGACAGAATTAACGAGCTAAAAACTTCAGGGTATTAGTTCAGTACCTCACAACAACAATAAAATTAAAAGTTTTATGCCTTTGATTTATATGTTTAAAATTAAGAGGGATATTTCAGGCTCTAAGGGCATGTGGGAATGCAGTGCTGCAGCTCTTTATGCTCATGCATGACACCTCTCACAGAATTATACTGCCTGCTTTCTGTGAGGTTCCACCTCTGCCACTTCAATACAGATCACTTCAAAAAGAGAAATACAGCAGAGCAAAGCTTCAGCTGTGCAAGGCTCTAGATCTACTTTAACCAAATGCTGAAACAGAGCTAAAACCCCTCTTTCCAAGAACAAATCCCCTTGCCACAGCCCTACTGCTTCCTGCTTTTAGTTAGGCTAAAAATGAGGAGCAATTGCAGTCTCTGTAGCATTACAGGCATGTTCACTTCCACTGAAGGGGGATCATGAATAGAAGTGTGCAAAAACACAACGAGCAAACATCAAAAAACAGCAACAGATCATATTTTGTGATCAGTTTGTCTTGGGCAGAAGGGTTGAGGCTGGTTCTAATTTGAATCGAACCAGTTGGCCAGGCCCTACCTTGTATATTATCTTTGGAATGTGAGTCATTTTGTTGGCTTAGTTATTTCTTCTTCTGTAACATGGCACTCCTGACTGCAGCGGTATGTGGGAGCTATTTTTATTGGGTAGTAGTGAAAGGAAGTGATGGATAGAGCTGGTTGGGAGCATTTCAACATTTTTTCAGTAGAATTTCCTAGCTGCTCCAGTGTGAAGTTGTTCACTCTTAAGTAGCTGGCTGCAGATAATCTTTTAATTTGAAAACAGTATCATAAAACAATTTTCAAAATAGCCCATTTGGTGTTCTGAAACAGAAATGTTCAACTGCTTTGGCCAAAACAATTTAATTTTGATGTTAAAAGAGAAAAATGAAGCTGAAATGTTATTGGAGCCAGGCCTGATGAAGGAGCCATCCCAAGCATGCAAAGCCAACTCTGTTCCCTGCACAAGTATGCACTTGATTTTTTTTCCTTTAGGTTTTAACCTCTCTAAAGTTTTCAAGGCTTTGGCTTTTCATCCCAATGCAGAACAGTAGCTCCTTCTTCACAGCCTCTTCAAGAATTTCAAGACCATCAAAACCTTCCACTTTTTTTTTTTTTCTTTTTTTTGGCAGAACAAGCAGCACACTGTATGAGCAAGGGCTTGGAAAGGCAGAATCCTTGGAACACCTCCTGATCAAGGTCCTCCTGGTGCTGCAGCCTGCAGCCCCTATGTGATGTGGTCAAATGGAGATGGTAAACCACATGCTGGAAAGCTCCCAGTCCCAGGTGCCCACAAAAGCCAAAAATTAAAAGTGTGTATCCTCAATGGATGACCAGCCACTCCCGAGACCCTGCCTTTCCCTCTGGGATTTTCCTAACAGCTTTCACAGGCACGGCCAGCTACAACTTAAGCAAAGCTGGCCAGTGATCTAGGAAACTCTTCAATTATAGATGAGAACCAATAAACAGCCAGTGATTTGCTGGAAATTATGAAGTATAAATAATTGAGAAGCAGGGAGTTGGCCCAGAGGTCCCTTCTCTCTTGCTGATTCGTCTTAATGCATTTCCTTGATGCATCCTAAGGCTGTGGGAGCAGCAGGATAATGGCCCTGGAAGAATATGCTGACCTGCCTGTGCAGTTAGAGACATGGGAACATCCACCAGCCTGAAAGGGGCAGCTGAGGAAAGGGGGTTTACCCACCCCACTTCCAGGGTGGAAATCAGGGATTTTACCTGAGGACATGGGGATTCTCCAGACACCGTGGGCAACGGTCTGGCAGCAGCTTGTGGAAGAGCTTCACTCTGTATTTCCTGCTGCTTCCTTCTGGTGTCATTGAAGAGGAGATTCCACCAGTGCAGGGTAGCAGCTGCCTGAGGATGCTCTGAGCTGTCCTGGCAGAGGAGAGAGTTAACTTGAGATCCTGATCTTCCAGCCTGGATAGCTCTGGTCTGCAGTGGCTTCCCAGACAGCTGAGTCCCAAATGAGTGTCAGTTCTTGGAGAAGGCATGAAATGAACTCCAAAGACCAACCCTGAAGCTCAGCAGGACCCGAAGACGACAGCACTGCAGTGAAGTTCCTCCCTAGGTGAACACAGCTTCACCCAGAGCTTCGCCTTTAAGGCAAAGGGAAAAAATCCTTTGGGAAAATAGACCAAGAGAGAGAATACAACAGAGAGGATAATTTCCTTCTGAGCTACGGGGCCAGAGATAATGAAAAAAGCCAAGGAGATGTAAGCAAGGCCCACAAAGGACACCTCCCCATGCTAATCATGGCTGACTCTAAGGGAATTTTGCTGTTAAGAACCATCAGTTAACAGATGCCTCGCATCTTGATGCCGATGCACTTTTAGTCTGTTTCATAAAACTGTGGATGCTGCCACAAACCTTATAAAACCTTTCACAGTACAAAATTGAAGTCTCACTGGTGACTGGTAGCAATGGCTCCCACTCAGTAACCAACCACTAGGCCCTAAGCACATTTATCTTCATGAGCTTTTAATGTGTTATCGTTAACCTTAATGAAAATCTTTTGGCTTTTGCTCTGAAAATGAAATGCCTGACTTACCTGAGGTATAAAAGATGGGAACCAGGAAAGAAGGATGCTGGAAGACAGAAAAGAAGGTGCTTCATCAGAAGACTTTCAAAGCTGCTAAGGACACTGGCAATTAAAGCATGGGATGAGACAGGTCTAACTCAGATGTCTGAACCAAGGTTCAGAGCTAATTCCTCTCTATTTTCCTCATAGCTTTGGTAAATGAGCAATTTACCTTCTTGTAAAATAAATATTTAAGACTGGGCACATGAAGTGCCCTCTGGAAATGTCAGGTTGTCCCCACTGACTTACAAGAAATGGCACTAAAATGCTCAGAGCCTGACTTTGAACTTTGTCAGGTAAAGGAGGACAGCAAACAGATTATCTAAATACTCTGAGGACACTTTTCCAGTTCTAACATGACAGACAGGTGAATGCTGGGCAGCTCCTTTCCTGTTCATTAAAACTCACATCCACTGGGAAAAGGAAGAAAAATGGGAAGAAAGAAGGAAAGAGAGAATAAAAAAACCCCATGTGTAAAAAAAAGAACTGGAAAGTGAGTGGGAGAGAAGGCTGGGGATGGTGACTGCTTTGCTTGTGACACTCAGCTCCACCTAACCCCAAGACAAGCTCACTAAAAAAAGGGAATTTCAAGGCACTCCTTGAGTCAGCAAAAGGGGTTGGCAAGTGAGGAGACAGGACTTCAGAGAAGGTGTTTCCACTCATTTGTGGTACAACATTTCTTTATATGAAGAAGATGCCAATAATTTTAAGATATCCATCACCTCCTCACCCCATCGGCACCGCACGCCCCACACCTTACTGAGCAAACCCAGCAGGGTGAATTTAGCCCTTTACCAGGATTTCTGATTACAGCAAAGAGAATCCATCCTGCCCCCACAAAGGCTCCCTCCTGCTCCACGGCAGCCGAGGAGCCCGGGAAGGGAGCGGGGCGGCCCCGGGAAGCACAGAGCGCTCCTGGCGCGAGGAGGTGGCTGCGGCGCGAGCTGGCAGTGACTCCCAGGCCAGCATCAGGGCAGGATGGGCTGATGAAGTCTGAGTAGATGCCACAGCTCGTAGCTTTTAAGATCTCAGTAAACAGTGTAAAGGGACATGGAACCAGGGCTCAGTATGCAGATTTTGCTCCATTATGTTTCTGAGCTGTTTTTTCTCTTTTCACTCCCAGCTATGGAAGACGCCAAAGCTGTTAAATATCAAGCGTGTATAATGGGAATCCCGTAAGCTGGGGGAATGGCCAGGATTCAAGGATATGTCCAGAGCAGAAAAAAAACCATATCAGTAAGAAAGGAAAAATAAGAAAGAGAGAAATAAGCACAGAGATGTGGGTGGAGAGGAAAGGGAGGAGGGGGAGAGATCAGACCCACGACTTCTCATCGGCCATTCTGGCTTTTTAGGTCACAGCTCAATGGCACCGCAACAATTTTTATTATTGTTGCTGTTATTATTATTGTTGCTATTGATTACAGCCCTTACCCTTGGTCCCAAGAATCTCTAAATAACACAGGCCACTGTATGGCAGAGGCTGCATGTGAGCACACACACTTCAGGGCACAACAAGCTCCCAGCCCCGCACCGAGGGAAGGGTCCCTCAGCACCCCACCCTCCTCAGCCCCTCCTACACCCCCTGCCACCGTAGGAATCTCATCCTCAACACTGGAAGTACTCAAGGCCAGGTTGGACGGGGCTTGGAGCAACCTGGGATAGTGGAAGGTGTCCCTGCCCTTGGCAGGGAGGATGAAATTGGATGATCTTCGGGGTCCTTTCCAACCCAAGCCTTTCTATGATTCTCTGATAACAAAGTGCTTCCAGAAGCTGCACCTCGCACTCACACACATTTTGTGATCCTGCAACAGAACTGGCACCACTGTGGGTGGATTAAACAACCAGAAAAAAAAAAAAAAAAAAAAAAAAAAGAAAAGGCTCTTTCCTTCTCATTCCAGCTTATTTGGCTTTGTGGGGGAAAAATTATGCAACAGGATGAGGGCAGGGGGAGGAAAAGCCAATTTTATTTCCTCAGCCACTTATCTAGGCAATATCAGCAAATGCAGCCTTGCTCAAGATTATCAATAGTCAGGAGGCTCCTCTACAACATTTCAGATCCTGCTGGCTTGCTCCCTTTGCACAGGTAAATCCGAGGTGAGGCTGCTGCTGAGCCCCAGGTGAGGTGGAGCTCAGCCCAGCTCTCACTAAAGAAGCCACTGTTTTCCCTCCATCAGTCAGTGTGAAATCCCACTGGCCGAGGCCTGAGGGGCAGCACCAAGGCTTGGTGCATCACCCCTTACAGCCTCAAATTCATAATGAAGTTTTAGGAGGTAAAAAAACACTTTAATGGGAACACAAGGTGCAGATAAATACACTGAAAAAGGATGGACAATTGTATTTAGCAAGTCAGCAAGACTCATTCCGTCTTCAAAAACCATATCCTCTTTCCTTACGTTCTTGAAACTACTCCCCCCTGTGTCAGGCAAAAGCCTGCAAGAAAAAAGAGGGTATTTCCCCCCCTTCTTCTTCATAAAATAATCCATTTTGCTGCTTCAGACAAGCTGTTATTCATTTTGAACCTGTCCACCCCTCCCACTGGGAGCTTCAGATGGATTTACCAGCTAATCCAGTTAGTAGCTCCTGCCAGCCATGGCATTCCAACATCCCCCGATACAAAGCTGGGGAAAATTTCCTATGGCCGTGTGTCTTTGTGCATCTGTGTGTGTTCAGGCCAGGAAGGGAGACAGTGACCAAGAAATTACATTAACCCAAAAGCCCCTTCCTACTCTCCCAGCTGAGCCAAACTTCCAAGCTGAGTGGAGAAGCTCTGGCAGAAGCAGCTGAATAAAGGAAAGTGATACTAACAGCAAAGCAGCATCAACCCAGCACATCTTCTCTGTGTCCCTAAACTTTCTGCTGCTGGTGTGATGACAATTGTCTGCTATCATCAGTATTCTCACAAGATAGAAAATATGGGCAGCCACTGCAGAGGTTCATAGACTTTGACCACCAAGTCTGGTTCTGGTGCTATTCCGTGACAGCCCTGGTCCCTTCACCCCCCTGCCCACCAGCAGTTCCCTTCCCTTCCCTTGGGCTCAGGCAGCTGGTTACACTAAAAAAAAACAAAAGAGTGGGCAAAGATCAGAACTGCTGCTGCCACAACAGTTCACAGGGAGTCCAGTTACAACCAAGGGAAAACCAACAGGCTGATGCTGCCTGTGCAATGGTGGTGTCCCAGGGCTTTGGCCCACAGTGCAAATGAGCGTAGAGCTGTTGCTTCAGTAGTGACAGTGCAGTGCTGGGGCCACACCTCCAAAAACGCATCACTTCTCTAGGAAGACTATTTGGATAGCACTGCCTCCAGATTCTTCCACCTTGACAGCAGGACAAGACTGATGGAGAGGCTGGGGGAGCAAAGGAGGTTCTGGAAGACCACCTAAGGAGGCCAGGTATGGACACAGAGGGGCTGCATGCGCACATCAGTGAGAGAAGCTGCTGGAAGTGTCTCCTTGGTGAGCGTGGAGATGTGCTGGGCTGTTTGTGCGCTGTTGCAAGCACTCAGGACTGCTTCCAAAACGGTTCCAAATCACTGGATGAACCCATCAGCTGCTCAGCCCCTGCCACTCCGGGTCACTCTTCCCCCTCGGAGAGCCGCTGGAGCCGGAGCGGGAAGGTACCACAGCGAGAAGCACTAAGTGGGAAATGAGCAAGTGTCAGGGAACAAAATCAATAGCCTGGAGCCAAAGCTGTTTCTCTGCCTTTCCTGTCTCTGATTTGTGTGTGCGTGTGACTCCAGGGCTTCTTTACCTCCTCCATCCCTTCTTCCCCCGCCGCTGCGAATGCTGCGGAGCACGATAATGAGCGCTGGTGTCCGAGCCACCAGACAGGCCCATCACTGCAATCAGCGCAAGCCGAGAGATCGGGGCCCGCGGGCTCATCAGGCTGTCCCGGCGCTGGCCAGCCCCCTGCACATGAAGATGCCAATCTCGCCTCTCCTCCAGCCCTCCTCCTCCTCCTCTTTGACAGCCCGGGCTCCTCACCCTCCTCACCCTCCTCCCCCTGCCACGCTCCCCTGCCGCCCTCCCCCTTCCCTCCACCCCTGCTCAGCACCAGAGGAAAGCCAGCCTGGGCCACATCCCAGCCCTTCTCCCTTAACGATTCTGATAGGAAATGCCCAGCAGGCTGACGCTTTCCTAGAAAAGCAAGGGCAGGTCGGAAGGCATATGGTTGCTGTCCTCTAAGCTCCGGGTGACAAGGTCTGTGATGCTGCATCCTTCCCAGGCAGAAAGGGGGAAAAAAGAGAGAGAGAAAGAGAGAAAAATCGCCTGCTTGGGCTTTGGGAAATCACAAGCTACTCCCCGCGGGAAGTGAACCTCTCCGACCCTGTGCCACACTGCTGGGCACGGATCACACCACGCTGGCGTGGCAGAGGCTGGCCTTGTCTTAAAATGAGAACTGAAAAATGGAGAACTGGAAATAGCTCAGTGTTTTTTAACACACTCCTGGTCGATAACAATTCTCTGGCTGATTCTCCTCCCTGACCCAGAATCGCAGGGTTTTAGGCACATTGGGTATTAAAGCTGAAGAGCAAAGAGAGGACAGAAAAATACCTCGATATTTTTCCAACTTCTTCTGCTGCCATTGGCAAATGTTTTGCTCAGTTCCACCCCCAAGGTTACTTAAAGCCTGATGGAGCCAGGAGTCCCCTGGTTCACTCGGTGAGCTGTGCTGGATGCCCAGGCTGCTCCTCCTGGCACGGGCAGAGTGGTCCCTGGAGAATGAGACCACCCTGCACAGGAGGGTAAAGTCTCCTCTTGGAGACTCACTCTGGACAGCCAAATCTGGAAAGCAGCAGGATAATATTTCCTCCACTTGCTTTACAGAGTCTGTTCCACATCCTCAGCCCTGGCCATCTCTGCTACCGGTATGAAGGGAAATCTGCAATTCCAGGTTGTGTTTTGCCCTGAGGTACAGGATCAGTTTAGAATATTACAGTGCAGGACTTTTACAGGGTTGTCTTTCAACAGCAGCGTGTTCCCATAAAGCACAGAATGGAACTACACATATTTCCTCCTTAAATGAGCACGAGGGCTCTTCTTTCATACAAATGACTTCCCTCAACACATGAATTCACTGATCTCTCTTACTACACCAACATAAGGTTTCTTTCCAAACCATAGACCTCACCTTTAATAATCAATATTTCCTTTCCACTTGCTCAGCTTTCAAGGTCATACGTTGAACAGATTAATCACACTTTCAGAACTCTCTTCCTCTTAGGCTGATGCTAGCACTGGCATTATGTGGAATTTGAAGCAAAAACATTCTGAACAGGGCTTGGGTTTGTCTTCCCAATGGAATGTTAGGCCAAGAAAAAGAAACTGCTGTTTGTCCAGAGTAAAAGGGCAAATAAAATCATTTCCAGGCTCTTAAAGAAGCTATTACATACAGTGAATTAGATGAAAAATTACTTGATGACAGTGGCCTTTTAAAATGCTACCGAGAGCAGGAGCAATGAGCAGTTAGCCAAGGGCTATCTATATCCTGCTACTCCTCCACGTGCTCGTAGCTCCTGCTTTAGACAAGTCCATTCTCAATCATGACACTGTACTCATAACACAGAACAATTACCTGTAATCCCACATGCCATCATCCCCACTGATTCCACACAGGAGCTTTTAAAAATATTCCCCTAAATGGGATCCTAGCATGCCCTAACACCGCATTGGAATGCAGGGTGAGCTATAAGCAAAGTGAAACAGAAGGAAAGTTTGGAAACTTTGTCATTTTTTAAAGAAAAAAATGTTTCTGTTTTCACGATGATTCGTGCCCTAGAAGCAGAGAAATGGAAAGAAAAACCAGCATCCTGGGAAAGCTGTGGCCACAGCACTACACAAGATTATCTGCTACTGATGGGTTTGAGCCAGAACCCTCACACCTGAACTGGGAATGGTTGGTTTGGACAGCACTGGTTCTAGTGGGAAGCCCAGGAGCTTCCCAACCAAAACACCCCCGGTCTGTTCCGCCTCAGTCTAAGGTGGACTTCAGATTGGAATCTTCCAGCTCTGACATGAAACTGAAAGGGGTTTGTACCTGGAAATCATCTGAATGGAGCTCACCCCACTGGAAATCCTCTGTGAGATTTCCCTGGTGAGATCTGACATTTTAACAGGCTGACATCTCTCAAGACCTCCCTGGCTTCCCAACATGGTTTGGCCTTAAGCCTGGAGTTTAAACATCCAGCCTCACCACCATCTGCTCCACTGTTAACCACTGCTTTACCTTCACCAGCCCTTCCACCCAATGATCCCAGAGCATCCCGACAACCCCAGAGATAATTGTTCCAATCATCTCCCGTCTTGGAGGCAAGGACAGCCTACTGCCCTGCTGTGGCAGGGAGATACATTACTCAGGGAGTTGACATGAGCTGGAGAAGGTCAGGCAGTAATGAAGTGGCCGTGGTTTGGAGCAGAACCCTGAAGTCCAGTAGCCCAGACCCCCATTTAATCTACTGACTTGGCTCTAACCAGCTTTTGTTTCAGAAGAAAAAGCAGAAGAGTAACGACTGTGACGTCCCAAATGTCTAAACACAAGTGGGGGCTGGAAAGAAGCATGTCAGGCTGCCTGACTATTTCAAAGTGGGGAGCACTTCTGTGCTCATTTCTCTTGCCATGTCACTAAGAATTACAACCCGCCTAAATGCCTAAGCACATTGAGAACATATAACAATAATTAGAGTGTCAGAATTCCCTTGGAGAGCTGAGCGAGATCTTGTTTCCTGAAGCAGCTCAGGGAGAAGAGATTGCAACTACAATTTGCCCATTCTTTGCTAAGCAAAAAATTTGGGATGTATTTTCAATTGCAGCTGAAGGGGCAGACAGGAGCCACCTGCACAGTGCTCCTGACAGTCAGGACATGTTTGTGACACCACAGCAAGGGCGAGTGATGATAGGTTCTGACACTGCTCCATAATGGAAACTCCGATTTGTGCCCAGAGCTCTTGGAAAGATGCACAAAACTCAGTTCGAATACCTGAATGTTTTTGACCAATGCAGGTCACTGCACCTTCCCTCAGCCTGGTGAGCTTGTGGCTCATTTCATGCACAGAGTCTCCTATTCTGATGATTTCTCCTTCTAATGCTCTGCTGGAGAGTGAGGCCATCCCTTGCCAAGGAATTTCAGCTCCCCTTACCCTCAGGGGGAAGCAAGCCCTCTCTCCCTCCCCGAACACTCCCTGGAGAAGTGTTCCCCGAAAGGCCACCAAAAGAAGCCTTCCAGCCATGTGCAGTGTCTTATCTCTGCGAGTTTCCTGGGCCAGGAACGGGTTAAAGCCACCAGGGCAACAACAAAAGCAAAGATCCTGAACATCATTTCATGCAAATGACCTTTCAGTGGCTTCCTGTGCTTCACTGTGCTCTTGTCTGCCAGGGCCCCGGGGCCTTCAAAACCTGGGGCTAGATTTTAACTCATCTCCCCTTATCTGCTTGACTGACTGTCAGCCTCGCACATCTCCCTGCTTGTGATGAAGGCCTTAATTAGTGCTTGTCTGTTTACCCTTTTCCTATTGCCACCTCTCCTTTCCTCTCCCTCTCGATCTTCCTCTCCTTTCTCTCTCCCTCTCCCATCACCCTGGGGCTTGTTTGCTTAGCTGGGCATCTCTTGTTTACTCAGTAGGGAGGTTATAATATATGTAAATAAAGTAAGTCCAAAACTCCACAAAAATATATCACATACACGATACCAAATGCCAACACAGAAACATATTTTTGCATTCAGAGACATTGCTAAAGCCGGCCTTGCTTTTCTCTGACAAACTAAACCCTTTTGTTGCCTTCTGAATTCAGTGGCAATAGGGAAACAGAGCTCCTTTTTTTCCTTCTCCTTTCTTCAGTCTTTATTCCCACAAAGCACACAGGCAGTGTTTAGAGATAGATCATCCAGCACCTGCTGATTTGGTGTTTTGGGGCAAACACCACTGCGGTTCAATCACCTGCCCCACCAGAGCTTCTACCCAGAGAAGGGATTAAAAAATGCACAATTTGTTCAGCTTTCATGAGAAGTAGAATAAGGGAAGAACCATCTCTTACGTCCACTGGAAGTAGGATGCAGTGTGCATTCCCACTGGGAAATCTCCAGTGCAGGGTTTTCCCTGGCACACCCCTCCCTAATAAAAGCTGCTTCATACCCATAATATGGCTCATAAAATTCGCATTGTAGCTGGATGTTCAGTAAAAGCACTGCAGGGCTGTCAGGACTGAACTGTGACAGCGTGTAGGTGTGATGATACAAGAGGAGCTATGAGTATCCACTCAAACACATGCAGCAGGCGAGTCCTGTGCTGCTCCAGTGCTTGCCAAAGGAGTTTCCAGACTTATCAAACACCACAGGAAATAGCAAAGTTCAGGGGCTGCCAAAGAGCAAAGGACAGGAGAGAACAGCTCTCCCATTAGCAGGTAAAAGCGTTTAGTTTTAACAGGAGTAATGTACTCAGATCAGGAGAGACAGGGAAAAGGAGCATGGGATTGATAAAGGAAAGCAGGAAAGGAAGCATGAGGAAAAGCGGGGAGAGGAAAAACAGGGAAAAAAAGTTACACTCTCTGGAAGAGAGCTATCAGAATAAGATCATTCACATTTGGGAACAATGCACACGCTGCAGTGATGTGCGAGGGAAGGGAAAGGGGAGAGACAGGCACAGGAAGATGACCACATAAAAAGAGAAAGGAATGTGGAAGTGCAGGGATACACAGAGACAGGGCTGCTGAACAGTCACAGGCCTGGCCAAACATGTCCTGACCCACCTGGCAGCAGGGTTCAGTGCAGAGCCAGCTGTGCCAGATGCCAGCATGGGACAGGCCAGCGAGGCCAGCGGCTCTCAGGCCGCGTTAGTGCTCGCTCCACTCGCTGCCAGCTCCATCCAGCAGTGCTGCCTCTCCCTCTCTGGGACTTACTGGGGATTAGGATTCCCAAAACAGATTCAGCAATTCATGAAAAAAGAGTAAAAAATCAACGGAAAGGAACAAAGAGCTGATAATGTCTCCTGTGACAGTTGTAGGTATTTCTGGGTTAGCTCTGGAAGACCTGACATTTTCACACCTGCAGTGGAACTGCAGGTGGATCCACTCCCAGCTACAAACAGTTCATGAGCCAGAGACCCAAGGTCATTTTGAAGTGTGTTCAGAGCTATTTCAGGGCCAATTTGCAAGGAAAATGTAAATTTCAGAGAGTGTGCACTCATTCAGAGGGTGTGTGCAGGCACAGCATGCCCTGCCCTTCAGGTGTCGGGATCACCAGCTGCTTGTTGGGGCCTGAGCTCCGAGATCTCCGTTTGTCCTGATCCTATCTCCCAAGCCCGCACTTTGCAGGGTTGCGTCACTGCAGGGCCATAAACTGTCCAGGTGACACACCAGGAGAGACACCACACCTCGATCCCAGCAGGAACAGGGGCACGAGCCCTCATGGGGGGAGCTCCCTTTGCCTTCCAAGGTAAAAGGGATGGGGTCTCCTCACCACAAACCCCATGTGGGTCAGGACCAACATCCTGCAACCTAAGGAGAAAACAGGGTGAGTCGATCCTTCTGCAGGTCCTTCTCCTTCTTGAGCAGGGGTCTCAGGGCACATCTGACCCTAAACAAAACCCCAGCAGGAATGAAAACACCAGGATCTGTTTCACAAACAGATCTGGGTGGCCTGAGCAGAGAGCAGAGAAAAAAGGCAGTAGGAAAGGCCTGTTGGTTCCTCCTCTCTGCTCAGCTCCCCTGAAGTCAAGACAGCTGCTGTGGGATGTTGGAGTGATCAGCAGGTTCACATGGGGGTTCTTGTGACACACTAAATATTGCTGGGCACAATCTCTTGGTGTGGGTCAGGGTCACCAGGAACTGCACTGGCAGTCAATAAAGACTGACTCCAAGAGCTGCTCTTACATCTTTCGCCTTCCAAAGAAATAAAAGTAAATAGGCAATTGCAGATGAAACACAGCATCAAACAAAAGCAGCAAACCCAGACTGATACAGGTAATTAAGAATAGAATTAACAGATGTGGGCACCTACATCATAAAACAAGGCAGCAGTCCTGAAACCCACCATCCTGTCTCCTTGACAGATGATATAATTGTTCTGCCTTTTATTGGGCATCTGCCAATACCACTACCTCTGAAGCAAACATCAATGGCTTTCTGACCACAAAGCCATTTTTAGTTACCAGGTACTGAAATATAGCCCAGGAGTCGGTAATTTCCAAGACAACACACAGCACTCCACTGTACAGCTCAGTACAATCCTGTCTGTCCCAATCCTGCCTTCTCTTGTCTGCAAAAATTTTGCCAAAAATGAAAAAAAAAACCCCAAGAAACCCAAACAAAAACTTTTAAAATGTACAATTTTGGTTATTACTTGAAGAGCCTGAAGAAGCTATCGCTAGTAAGCTGCTAGTAAACCTCACAGAGGGTGCTTGTTTAAGTCACACCTTGGACCTTTTATTTCTCCACAGCTCTTGGATGTGATCCATTTTATCCATCCCTACTCCCAGTTCTTGGCACCCAAATGCCTCACCCTTTTTATCTGAAAAAGTTGCAGCAGGAACCACTGCCAGCATTTACTGCAAAAGCAGAAAGATGGAGCAAAGGAATGCTGAGCTGCCCTGGAACTTTCCTCTTCCCTTTGACTGCCTCCCTTCCTTCTCCAGTGATTCAAAATGTACCTTTAACTCCTCGATGTACCTCCTGCTCCTGAGAACCTTAAGGAATTCTGGGACTTGTTTCATCCTTCCTGTGCATTCCTAATAAGTATTCCAGACAAAACAAGAGCATTTCCCTCCCACAAAGTTGTTTCCTTCCACAAAGGGTGGATGGGGCTGTATCCCAGGTAATGTGACCCTCACACTCCAACCCCAGTGTTTTCTATATACTATTATCTAGGTCCTCTTCTTCTTCTAAAATACATGGAAAGATAAAACTGTGTCTCCACAATTAAAATGCTTCCGAAGCAGACTTTGGTTAAACTGGTCCGAAAGCAGTTTCCATAGGAATCTTCATAATCCAAGAAATAAACTTAACTGCACTGAACCAGAACCTGAAACGGAAAATTGAGAATTACCCAAATCCAGCAACCCTGAGGGAACGACAGCTTGTTCAGTAGAGCTCAAAGGTTTCATTTTGATATCAACAGTTATGTTTTTACTGGATTTAATATTGACATAATAATAAATATAGTACAAACAAATGAAATGTTTCCATCTTAGAATTAGAAATTTACCATCCCATAAAAAACCTGAAATAGAATTATTATCAAAATATATTTCAACACTGCCAACTTTTACCACTTTGCTACTTGTAAAAATTAAGGATTTAGACTTTTCCTGCTGAAATCTCTCACTTAGACTGACTGCTCCCCAGAGTCTTGAATTTCCACAGAACCCCCCATTTTGTCAACAGAATGTTCCTTGCCTCGCTGGCCTTTTCTTTTTCAACAGTTTTTACTTGGGAAAATATTTTTTTCGCCCACCTCCTTGTCTGCCATCCCCTCCCTCCCAGGGAGCTGTTCCAAAGGGAGCCTGCAGTCAAGACTCTTTTGTTTGCACTCCCATGCCAGCCTGGCTGATGCCACGGCCTTGGCTTTGGGAATGGAGGTTGGGATCGCAGCCAGCTGGCGCTGCCTCAGCAGCACTTTCCTTCCTGGAGCCTGGCACACACCACACCAAAAAGACACTCTCCTCTCCTCAGAAGGTTACAACACTTTGTGGGAAAATCAAATTACTTGACAACGTCCCTTTCAAGTTCACAATGGCTCACTCTGGAAACTCAATTCAGTGTTTTCTTCCTGCCACATGCAATCAAGGATCACAAACCGCCTGCTTTGTTTCGGGCTTCTGGGTTTGGGTGGGGATGAAGGGAAGGTTCATTTCTTTATTACTTTTTTTTGTTTGTAAAATAACAAAACCAAAGCAACAACAGCAAAGCCCAAAATCAATGAGCCAACAACAGCATAATGAAGGGAAAAACCAGGAGAGGAACAACCCCGGGGACAGGAGAGTCTCTCCACACGGACATTCACTGCTGTGTAAAAGTCCACCTAATAATTCCTGTTGGGAGGTCAGCAGTGAGGGCTAAAGGGAGTGTAAATTCCTTTGGGAAGAAGAGTTCCACCAGCACAGAATCCATCCTGCCTCTGTAAATGGGTCTTCAAGCCAACATTCAATCTGTCCTAGCACATGTTGCTGCCCATCTAAATCAATCACAGAATGGTTTGGGTGGGAAGGGACCTTAAAGCCATCCCATTCCAGCCCCTGCCATGGGCAGGGACACCTCCCACTATCCCAGGCTGCTCCCAGCCCCCATGTCCAGCCTGGCCTTGGGCACTGCCAGGGATCCAGGGGCAGCCACAGCTGCTCTGGGCACCCTGTGCCAGGGCCTGCCCACCCTCCCAGGGAACAATTTCTTAATATCTGACCTAAATTTCCTCTCTTTTGCTCTGAAGCCATTCCCCCTTGTCCTGTCACTACAGTTCCTGAGGAACAGCCCCTTCAGATACTGGAAGATGCTGTGAGATCTCCACACAACCTTCTTCAGGCTGAACAGCCTCAATTCTCTCAGTCTGGTGACAATGTTTTATCAGACATACTTCTCCAGGTATCAGCAACTAAATACGTGGATCTGTTTGACACCAGCTTCTAAAAAGCATTAGAAAATTAATTTTATATTTGAATCATCAAAGCTAGAATTCAAGAAGTGACAGAGATTAAACTTTCTGTGAGTGGGCAGAGTCTCAGTTGCTTTCTGAACTAATATCTTCAGTCTGGCACCAGCAGCTGGGACACAGATCTTAAGCTGGAGGGAGAAGTGGAGAAAAGACTACAATATTTAAATTCAAATGCCTGCTCTAGTGGAAGGTGTCCCAGCAACTGGAGAACGACCCTGGTGTAGTGCAAAGATGGGGATGCTCCCGTGTGGGAGCTGCATTCCACTGGTGGGAATTTGTTTGGCATTGGACTCTTCCAGGGTTATTTTCCTGCTGGCCCCCAGTCCCAGCACTGCACTGCCAGCGGCTGCAGGCAGAGGAGAGGGAGGAGGAGGGCAGGCTGTGAGTGTATCGGTGGAAGCAGCAGTCCCAGGAGCTCTCGTGGCCGGTGTGATGCTCTGAGTGCAGCTGACAGTGCGGGCACTCGGGGCTGGGCTGCTCTCGCCCGGCTCCGGCACCCCCTGGAGCAGCGAGTGCCCTATATCTGCACAGAGCCACGGGCCAGGCCTTTTGGAGCACGGTGCCAGCCTGAGTCAGGAGGAGCAGCAACACAAAAGTCTGACAATGAGAGCAGCTCAGAGAGGGCATTGCAAAAATCCAACACTCGCAGCCATTTCCTGAGCACGTGGAACAGCTCTGCCAACCCAAAAAACCCCAAACAGGGAAAGCAGATGGGATGAACATGGGATCTCCACCTATCCCCACCAGCCTGTGCACAGGGGTGTGATTAAAAGCCGTGGCTGTGACTACAATCCCTGCTGTCTGCAGGTTCCAGTGAGCTCCCTCTGCTGCTCTCGTTCCCAGGGGATAACCGGCCCGTGCGGAATAAAACCGTGCCTTGCGATCCCGACCCCTGCCTCGAGTGAAGGTCAAATGGAGAGTGGAACAAGGACTGCCTGTCCTCCCCAGAGCAATGCTATGACAGAAAGAAAAAGACTAATAAAGACAAAAAGAAAAAATGCCCACGGAAAAAACAGGAAGAGATCCCAGGTAGGAAGGCACAGCTGTGAACAGAGGGCTGGAACTGTCAGATGAGCCTAAATCTACAGTATCCAGCTTTTAATTCCACTAAAAGGAGTTCTACAATCCCCAGGTGATTCTCTAAGCCTCACATTTACTGGAGAAATATTTAATTGACCAGCAGCTACTGGAATAAGAAAAACAGAAAACATAAACTGTGTTTAGGAACTCCATCAATAATAAAATCCATATAAATGTTTTTCACTTCATCCTGTCAGGATGTAGCCAGTGACTGTATTTAGGAATAAGTAAATAATTTCCTTGGTAATTTTGCTGTAACTGAAAAAAATTAAATGAAAATAATTCCAGGTTAATTGAATTGCCTTCTGTGAAACACAGAAATACAGTCAGGTCAAGGCAGATGCTCAGCACTTGGCAGGTTCTGAACTCACTTACCCATGTTAGAGGTGGTACCATGTTCATTTTAGGTTATATTCCTTTAAAGCTTCAATTAAATAAGCAGCTGCCAGATTTAACCCTCTTAGCCCCTCTTCTATTAACTCGTATACAGATCTATTTGTCTTTTAACCCCATCCAACAATGTAATTCTCGTAACTCCTAGTCTAGAGTGTTCTCTAAGGAACTACAGTAGATGTTAAATATCCCAGAGGATATGCATCCTATACAGAACATTCCTGATCTCAGTCTGATAAAAAATAATCAAGATTCAAGTGCTGGTATCAGGAACTGCTAATTCAACATTCATCTCCTATAAAGCCGCAACATTCTCAAATTAGATTTTGCTGCTTCCATGTTTGCTGGAAGGTAGCAATGAAAAAACTGAAAAAAGAAAACTGAAATTAAGCAAATTTAGAGTAAATACAAAGAAAAGTTCTGGGTATTAATGTGGTGCAAGACACTTTAATTACCTGCTTCGAGTGTGTCAATGCAGACTAACCCACCTGAATCCACTCATGCTCCAAGGTCACAGGTGGTCTATTGCCACGCTCATCTCCAAACACCTGAAGTTTTTAATTAACACTGTTACTTGGGAGAGCTGCCTGTCCAAACCCCAAGGGAATGTCCTCATTGTCCTCGTTTGCAATCAAACAGAACAGCCCAAGAGCCCAGTCCACCAGTCATTGTTACCTTCAACCTCCAGTGCGAGGCCACGTCCTACCTGGAGCAGAGGGTCTCCAACAAGCCAACAAGTCCCTCTAGCTCCATGGGGGCTGCACTTCTCTGGGCCTAAAACTGGCCAGATCAAAGCTCCTGGGCCGTTTACACGAAGCAGGGCTCGTGCAGACCGACCGTGCTGCCTTTTCTGAGAACGTCTGGACTCCACCACATCACCTGAACCCAAGGGCAGGGAGGTGCAGGACTCTAAATTCATCCTAAAATCCAGACGTTCACTCAGCACTGCAAGTCTAGGTCAAACAGAGCAGAACTGCCTGCTGCCTCATTTAAATATTCAGTGAGCACTGCAAAGATTAACATTTCCTCTCTTGAATATCTAAATATTTGCCCACAGTCCCCCTGCTAATGAGCAAAGACAAGTGCTGGTAAGTGGCAAGCAGCATCAAGCCTCGAGTCAATCAAACGCTCCGACGGCCCCTTCAGCAGCACCACAAGGCCCAGCGAGTGACATTCGGAGCTGGTGGCTTGCAAATGGCCCTTCTCTCCCGCTAACTCTCCCCCCACCACACATCCACACACATTCCTCCCTCTCCTTCCCTCTCCACCCCCTTTTCCGCTCCATGACCCACTCGGGGGCATAAAAAACTGGTACTGAGAAACCTGCCAACTGCTTTAGACTTTGGAACACGAGCTCGGCTCTTGTCAGCTCCGAGCCTGCCGCACAATGGAAAACATTACACATTTCTCTCGCTAACGACCGCGCTGCTCATTTACATGTCTTAGGCAAACACCAACAAGGTCGCAGCCAGAAAAGCGCGGTCAGGAGCGCTACTGCTCCTGGCAAGAGGTTGGTGCTTGGAAAAGGGCTGCACGGGAAGCTCTTTAAACACCTTGGAACATGTGCTAAGCTGCTGAGGTATGAGGTGTGGTGACAGCAAGGTGTTGAAACAGGGCTTTTAAAAGCTGCCAGTCATCATTAACACGTCTCCGCAGAGCACTGGCAGCCGAGGCAAAGCCAACACCCAGAGCATCTTCTTGGAGGGTGGCTGGGGGGAGCGGAAGAGAAGAGGGAGCAGGTGTGGGGAAGACAAAGGAGGAGCACAAAGTCATCTACAGGGGGTTTTCCCTCTTGGCCTCACGCTCAGAAGTTGCCACCCTGCTCCTCAAAGAGGTGATGAGGTTGCAGCTCTTCGGGAGCTGCTCTGCCACGTGCCTGGACAACCTGCAAGGTGAGCTGTCCCTGCCGGCTTCCCCTGGGAGCTCCTGACTGTCCTTGTCCTTGCTGCTGTGGGGATCAGGTGTTCCCATCCCTAGCGGGGCTTGGGAAGCAACTGCTACAAAGCCAAGGCACTGCAGGGCAGAGAGGGAGAACCCACCAGCAGCCACCCGCTGCAGATGCAGAGTAAGAGCCACGTTCAGCTTTCCTGCTCTCCTGGTACTCCTGGGCCCCCTGCAAAGAGGCACAATCCAAATTCTGCAAGAACATCACCTTCTCCAAACGTTGTACTTACTAATTTTTTGACAAAATTTTTATTAGTAATTTTGCCAGTTGCATGCTCATCCTAACATTAGTCCAAAGTTTCAGAAAAAAAAAAAAAGTTTATAACTTTTCTTGTTCAGCAACTTTACAGAAGACCCAAATCACCAACACAGACAAAGTCTTGAGCAAAACAGCACTAGCCCTGATCTGTTCCCCAGATTGAAGTTCTTTTTTTTTGAAGTATCGGGCACGATAAATAGCTGGATAGGAAAGTTTGTGTGAATTAAAAGAAAACAGCCCTATCCAAATATAGTTCCATCTCCTCAGAGTCTAAAACTGTATCATGCATCAAAATCTTAAATATTTATTTGAAATTATGCACCCTAGTTATTCCATATTCTAAATCTGTGCAGCAGAGAGGCTGTAATTGTAATGGATTTAATAAAAGCTATCATATTCCATAATTCAGCAGGAAAGATTATGCAGAGCCCCAAGATGTAACTAAGAATAGCCAAGTTTCTTCTTGTTGGTGATTGTTCTAAGAACTGAAAAAAAATTTATACATCTCTCTCCTGCTCGTTTTTCTGCCTGAAGTACTCAAGAACCACCATGTCCCACTGAGGTGCAGAATGCTCTGTTCCCCTCTTTTATGAGCTTCATTATGTCACTAACCCATAACAAGCACAGCGTTCCTCAACATCTTGCCATTTTTATCCCCAGGTTTCCAGGAGGGAAGCGAATCCCTATGCAAACCCAACTCCCCCTAAAAATCCCACCTTCTGTGTGATGCTGATTGACCTCCTGATCTCACAGCTTTGGGGCCCACAGTCCAGGCGTGGAGAAACCTTAGTGAGGGGCAGAGACTTCAAATGAGTTTCCAAGTGAAGGGGAGGCATAGAAAACTCAGCAGTTTCCCTGGCAGGAGCAGCAGCAGCAGGACTCAAAAGCTCCAAATAACCAATTCCACGCCTTGTCCTGGGTGGTGGGGACACAGCAAGGACAGGGATGTCACGAGCTGGCTGGGTTGTAAGACACAAGACACAAGTCCACAGGGACTCCAGGCTTCATTAAACCTGCTGCTCATGCAAAAACTTCTTTATTCCTCTGCTCTACTATTCATGCAGACTAAGTAAACCTGAAGCACTAAAAGATAAAAAGCACTGTATTTTTCAAGAGTGATTATGGTGTCTAGGTAGTGAGTTACCTTTCAGAAAAGTCTAAGTAGAAGTGACTTGCTTAAAGATAGAGAATAAATTATTGAATCACATCTTTCAGCATTTAGATTTTTAGCAAAATCACTAAAAATGCTCTGTTAATTCTTTTCTTACCTGTGGATAATCATTACCGGAGAAGAAAAGTGAGAATAAAAATAATTAATACAAAAAAAGTGAAGCCCCTTCTTCACTTTAGAAGGGGAAGCCAGGGAGATGAAAACTGACATCCAACTTTCTCCTTCTCCTGCTTGCATCTCCTACGCTTGCCCACACTTACACCTACCCTGTAAACAGCTTCATCAGGGTGATGGATATGTGCCACACCTGTTCCCAGCCCCCTTTGGGGAGGTTTTCCTCACCCACCTTCAAGGCAGGGGCTGTGTCTTCATTCTGTGTCTGCAGAGTCCTCAGCACAATGAGGCTGGGCCTTTAGGCACTTTAATGACAATAAATAATCATAATTCAGGAGTGGGATGCTTTCAAATCCCAGACTCGCATTCTTCCAAGCTTCCCAGCACACATAAACCCCCCCCCCCCCCACCCTCCTCCCTTTGTGAATGTGACCTCTGCTCCTCTTTAGAGCTGAAACCCTCTGTTCCTGCAGGCTCCAGCTCGGAGGGGGATTCCCCGGAAAGCCCAGTGGGCCCGGTGGGATGGGACAGCCATTAATCTGTTCACACCTTGTCAGCGAGGGGCCTGATCTGAACACATCCTCCTTTAGCTTCAGGAAATTCCCGCAGAGGATGGCACGGGAAAACGAGGAGACAGCGAGGAACACGTGAGAGTGCAGGACACGGCTCCTTAAACCTGGGACACGGCCTGTCCAAGAGGAGCCTTGCCCTGCCCGTAGATTTGGGGCCACCCTAAGCACTTGGAAGGTGTCAGTGAGTCCCAGAAGAAGCACCATGCCCTTTTTATCTCCAGAGGGAGACAACAAACCCCAATGTCTTTGGTAAGACTATGCCCCATAAACACCCAACTGGAGCTGCTTCACCCCTGCAAGTCCTCTCCTCTCTCCCCTTAATTCCAGCACCACTCTTTGCCCCTCCTCTGCTCTTTTCTCTCGGTTAGAACTAATGGTTTTACCACATGTTGGAAGGCAGCAAAAGGAAGTGGTGAAGTGACAAATGGGAATGTTCATGCCTTAATTTATTATGACAATCGTGCCCGGGTCCACAAAGTAAACTGAGTCAACAGAGAAGGACTTTGTGCCAAGTTATTTATCCACTTCACTAACTGGGGGATCTCTTTTTCCCTAGCCAGCCATGAGACTGGTTAAACTCATCAACTTTATTGATGAGCAGAAGCAGCAGGGAATTTTCTCACAAAATATGTTGTTGTTGAAAAACTTAGATTCATCCAAACCAAAACCTTTTTTCTAGGAATGGTTTGGTGTCACTAAACTTCCAGACACATGGGGGGAAAAAAAAAAAAAAGATTTGTGGAAAAAAAATCCCAAACAAGCAAAACATGCTGCTTGAATAGTCACTGAACATTTGCTTTCTGTTCAAACGAGCTTTCTGTGCAATTTAATTACACTTTGAAATGTTTCATTTTGATTTTTCTCTTTTTCTCAGCTTTCCATAGAGATGACAAAATAAAACATTTCAAGTGAGCAAAACTTAACATTTTTTCCTCTTAGCCTGTCAGCACATGACATTTTTCAGGATTTTTCACTCCAGCCTGGCACAAGGCAATTTTCCAGCGTCTCCAAATTTCCCATCCAATCACACTGAGGAATGCAGCCCATTAAGCCCAGTGAATTTTGCCCAGCTACACATGGCTGCCCAGGATGACTGGTGGACAAACTGGTCCAGACCCTTGACTGTTCCTCTTTGCAGGAAGGCCACAAGACCAAATCCTGCCCGACCCACCAGAGCAGAACACGGCACTCATTCATTCCTCAGTCCCCGGCTCCTTTATTTCACGAACCATATGAAGACATTTCATGGGTTCAGCCCATGTCCTGTACCAAGCTGTGACAATGTCTAGGAAAGACCTGGTAACAGGACGAGCAAGAGCTGTCATTTCAGTTTTCAGAGGCAGAAAATGTTCCTTTGGATTTAACTGCCTGTAAAAAACCTTTTTCCAAGGAATTTTTTTTTTCCCGCTTTGCCCTCATTGTTTTTTTTCTGATTATTGCAGTCAGACCAATCTCAGGGTGTATTCCCAGGAGCATCACACTCAATAGAGGTCACAGAATGACTTTTTCTGGCACAGCTATGTTCTCAGCTAACTACAGATCTGATTTTCAGCTACTGCATGTCAAGGGCAAGGTAGAACAGAATGGATAAACCCCACCAGAGTGTAAAAAATGCTGAAGACCTTTAGAAAATAAACTGTCCACAGAGAGGCTGAGAGAAGAGCGCTCCTGCACTTGGAATCTGTGCCCCGCAGTCTTCCCCTCCCATCCCGAGCAGGGCTCTGCATGACACCCCTGTAAAACACGCTGAGTCTTTCATGCTGAATCACATTCCAACACCATGACACAGCCTCCAAAGTAGCGTTTTAACAACCTGCTGGGCAAAACAAGCAGGCATTGTTTGCCATCCTGCCCGCACAAACTCTGGCTCTGGAGCTGGAACGTGCCCACGTCAGGGTGGAGGACACAGGAGTTCCCCACATGCATCACACCCCAGAGAGGAGAACGGGCTCTGGGGCCTTTCAGTCACCAGCACTGGAGCAGCCAATGCAGACTCAAAGTCCCCAGATGATTTCTGTGCTCTCCCAGGGTATTTTTCAGAGGTTACAAACATTTCTGTTGTGAAGCCCCTCCCTGCTATGCTGCATCAGCTGCTGAGCCCACCTGCAGTGCCTCTGAGCACACTGAGTGGGACATCTGAAGGGCTGATCCATGGATATGTGGGTCATCAGTGGGGTTTGGTTCTTCAATAAATAAATCTTGGCTAATGGGCCTCAAATCATCATTCCTCAACACCCAGGACAGAGAGCACTGTGGGGCTCACGGTGTGCAGTCTGCCCAGAACAGGGCTCCAGAGCCGGGTGAGCCCTCGCGAGCTTGACTGAGTTCAGCACCTACTCATTTTTACTCCAATGACTTTCCCCCAGGTTTTATGTGGACAATCCACTACTGGCATTAAGGACATGGTGTTTGACCAGTGTATGTGCAGATCCCCTCGCTGCCCCAGGGCTGAAGCAAAGCCAAGCCAAGTTCCAGGGAGAACCTCCATGGCCCGGGCACACACACATCTCTGTTATCTCGTCTCCACTGGGAGGGCCATGGTTTGCATTTGTTGAAGTTTGTGTTTTGGACAGGCTGCACAATCGGGCAGACACCACTCAGGCCATGTTTTCAAACTTTACATCCATGACAGATGGAAATCTGGGGGTGTCTGTGAGAAGGGAAGCAAAACGAGATTGACCTCTGAGATTAGAGGTTAGGTATTTTCCACTGCTGTTGGATCACTACAGGTGAGACTATAAACTCCACTCCATTTTATCATAAATGGAAAGAAACTGGCATTTTCAGACCATCTGGCCTGTTTTGGGTGGCTCCTTTAAGGTAAATTGTGTCAGCAATGTCTTTTCACTGCTGCCAGTGAGGCTGGTCCAGATGAGCCACTACAGGCTGCTGAGCAAAGCTGGGCAGTGAAAGCCAGCCAGGTGTGAGGGCCTGGGAGTGATGGTGCTCCAGCTGGGGCTACAGCTCCTCCTCAGCATCCTCACACAACCCCAGAGCTACACCCTCAAAAACAGTCCAGGGCTGCTGCTTAGCATGGCCCTAAAACATTGGGGGTTTTGCTCCAACTCTGCAGGACATGTACCACTGCCCCTTCCCAGATTTGTTTTGGGAATATTGTGATGTAACAGGTTTGATCTATGAGGGATTAAGATGAGGTGTAACAGGCAAGCAGATTGTTGAAACAAGTTGTAAGAGCCACGCTAGGGAGCTATGCAGACCCCAGTGACAGCTCCTTTATTCCAAAGTAAGGGCCTTTCTCAGTCTCCTTTTACTATTTCTGTAACTTGCTGTCCTCTGCAGGAGATGCTGGACTCCATCCAGTCACTTCACCTGCAGCCCAACCTATGGAGCTGCCTCTCTGGCATGTGCACCAAGTGGCACAGATCACCTTTGGTGCAGCATCCCTCAGGCTGCAGCTCATACGGTGAAAAAGCAAACCACTGCAATAAGATTTTCCTCTCTCCAATAACACTAAGGAGTTACAGTTCATAACTTCCAACTGAATTCACTGTACAGCCAAGCGTTCCTAATGAATTCCCCTAATGATCATGCTCTAATGTTTGACTTCATTATGTCACTTTTGCAATAGCTAAAGTACAGAAGAATGTGTCTTTCTTTCAGTAAGGATCACTCAACACTCCCTCCTCTTAAAGTGTATGAAAGTGTTGGCCCTGGGGAAGCCCCCTCCTTCCCATCCCCTGCCAGAAGGAAGTGACCTAGAGAAAATATCCCAGACCAGGGGCTGCCAACTGGTCTTGCTCAAGCCTTTCCCCAAAAGGTTTCTTTCCTTCACATATCCTAAACAATACCCTTCAGATATCCCAGGCAATACCCCAGGAAACTTGGCTACTCACATCCTTGCCTTTCCATCAGGGATGGTGCAGAAACGCATTCCTAGCTATTTCCAGCTTGGAAGTGCTGAGATAGAAAAGCTCGAGGCACTTAGAGAGTTTCTTTAGGAAAAAAAAAAATACAAAAAAGAAAAAAAGACCATTGTAGGGTTGAGAGACTCAGAATTAAAGATGCTCCTGACATTTTTTCCTGTGCATTACTCAGCCCAATCTGTTTAATGGGTCTTCATCAGAGATTGTGATTGCTGATTCGGGCTGGCGACATCATTCAATTGGACATGGCTTTGAAGCAGAAGAATAATTATTTCCCATCTTCCAAAAGACCATTTAATTCATGCTCCCCAATCTCTGGGAACAGATAACCCATAGCCCTTTTAGTTCATTAACTCTGGGGCTGTCATCAAGGGATTGTCAGCTGCTCGGGAGTTTGCAGAAGAGAAGTGGATGAAAGCTGCAGTGTCCCCTTTACCCATGGATGCAGCATCTCCTGCCATGGATCCTGCAACGTCCAAACAGCTTCCCAGAAAGGAGAGGGGAAAAAGGGGAGACACACACCTTTTACTGCCTCTCCTTCTTCTCCCAGACCAGGATCAAGGCAGTGTAACGCAGCAGCTGCTGTGCTGAGCAGAACTCAATGCCAACAGAGAGAGAAACCAAAACCAGACACCAACAAGGCCCTGGGGAAGGTAGTGAGGATGGACCAGCAGGAGCAATCACTGTGCTGGTGTGTGTGGGATTCAGCAGGACTGGCTCAGTGGAGGGATGACACCATGGCTCACAGGGAAATCCAGAATCTAGGCCATGGAATCACAGCAGGGGAGCTATTGCAGCTGGGCCATCTGCACCAAATCCAGAGGTCAAATAAGTGAAATTTAGCAGAAGATTATTTTCTTACTTCCTTCCCCCTCTCCACAAATATCAGGATGCTTTGAAAGAAAGGAAGACAATAAATAAGTGAGACTCCTGCTTGAAGACATGAGCAGAGGTTAGTCCTGGGAAGAGCCGAGAGCTATGAATCCAGCTCTTATAATCAAACTAGATTTAAAAACACTCTGCAAAGGAGGGAAGTGCCATCCTTCCACCTTTGTGAAACAGGAGGACTGAAGTTCCAAACGATGGGAAAGCACAAACCCAGCCAAGGCCTAATGGCAGGTCAGGATACACCTCGTGTGTCCTGCACCCCCATCAACATCTGTCTCTGACCTCAGACACCTCCAACCCAGAAACTTTGAGCCCTGAGTGCACTTGGAGCTTTTTGTGTAAGATGGGAAATGAACAGGCCTTGCAAAGCAAAAGCTCCACCTCTAGCAGAGTCTGAGTGGAAAGAATTTAGCTAAGAGGCTTCAGTAAATCAGCCCAAAGCCTCCTTTCCTCGGCTTGTATTATTCATCTGCCTATCCCCTTGACCACACTAAATTCTGAAAGGCATCTTGGCAGTATGCAAACACAGAGGGGGAGTTTATTGAAAGTACTAAACATGTTCTAATTGTTTTCTCCTGCACTACTCTGCTAAAACTCACTCTGCCGTGAGCGGAAGCCGAGCTGGACAATTACTGGGGCACTTGAAGCAATCATGCCCTTGATATATGGGAAGTGGGGAAGTTTAGCGGAGTGAGGACCTCTTCAATTCCTATCTTTGCTTTGCAATGGTTTGGACAGTCAAAAAAGACATTGTCTCACTTCTCCAGCAGCAGCAGAACACAATAACCTTGTGTCCCTAATCACAGGATACCGTGAGGTTCTCCTGAACAATACTCACGAAAAAGCTTTGAAAGTGATAAAGTGCTATATAAATATTCAGTTGGACTGCAATTAGATTTTTGGCATGTGGTTTACATGTAAGTGCAGAAATACCATCAATAAAAGTCAATACACTCCTTGCCCCCTTTCTCTCCCCCTGCCTTTCCTTTGCTGTTCCCCAGATCTCTGTCAGTGTTTGCTGAATTTTCATAAGGGAAAAAATTACTTCCTAAAATGTTCAAAAGCTTTCCCTTGGTTTGTTATTAGAGCAATTATCTAGCATAACACAGTGAAATAGCACAAAGTATTCTAATGGGAAACAAATGTGCCAAAGAAGTGACCAAACTTGGAATCTTTATTGAAAAATGAGGGGAAAGCGATTAGCTGAAGAGGCAGCAACGGAAAGATTTTCCACCTGGCCTTGGGCAACACATCAAACAGAGCTCAAAAGGGTGCTATTTATAATTGTTGTCTGGCTGTCTATGGAGCCCTGTCTGTCTGTCTGTCAGTCTAGGCCCTTTTCTGCCTGTGCCTCTCCTCTGCCACGTGTCCCGTCCCCGATGTGTTTACACAGCGCAGGAAGGATGCTGCTCTCGGCCCTCTGCACTCCAGACCAGCTCTGTGGGGTTCAGGGGCGGTACAGGGGTGTAAGCAAGCACAAAACTCTGCCCCACACGTGGTGGTTTCTTTCCCCACACGTGCTCAGCTTCTCCTGCAGTGCAGAGGCTTTGGGGCTCTTTGTGTTACCATAGAAAGCGACACAGGCGGAGTGAGGGCTCACTGAGTCCCAGAGAATGGGCAGTACCTTGCCTGGTCATTTCCCTCCAACAAAATCAGTTCAACGTGGAGACAATAATTGCCAGATCAAGAAGGTCCGATTTCACCTCCACTTCACTGTGATATAAACACCTATGCAACTTGCAGGTCAAAGGCCCATCAATCTCAGCAAGTTTGCTTTGGTGTAATTCAAGAAGCAAAGACATTTTGCAAGTATTGAGATGATTTATAAGCACATCTAGAAAATTTTTAGGACCTCTTGTGTAACAGACAAAGGATGAGAAAGACTCATAAAAGCGATTTCTCACTACTCACTAATGCTCATTTAACACTCTCCTTTAACTGTTTCACTCAATTTAAATTGAGGAATTAAAAAAAACCCACTGAGAATCTAAATCCTCAGCTGGAAATCGGAAATCATACTGATTTCTCATAGCTTCATTGAGGCCCTTGGAATGGTAATATTTTACAGCAACAGAGGAACTGCTTTTCTCGTGAGAGGTAAGGAACTCCACAACACAAACACAAATGGACCAACAACTGAAAAGGGGGTCTGAATCAGTAGTTGGCAAACACCACCATGGGCTAAAATTCACTCTCATAAGGTATCCAGGAAATAAAAGCAAGGAGAACGTTTCCATCTGAATAGAAAACAGGGATGTTTAGTGATGGAGCTGTGAAAAACAGTGGGCAGCACACTGGCAAGGAGCACCACTCTCAGCAAGAGATTGGCCCTGCTCAGAGACCCCAGAGGCACACAACCCCCCACGGGCATGCCACAGCTTCATTAACCAAAACAGGCACTTTTGAAGTTCAGGCATGAAAAATAAAGCCTGATTTTATCTCTGCTAGATTCCATTTGCCCAAAGATGCCCAAACCTCAAAAGGGGTCAGATGTTCAGTACAGATAATCACACAAAGTTTGGGTGTGTAGTTGAAGTCTATCCAAATTCTCCCAGGCTCCTGAGGATGAAGGATGGGAAACCTCGTGAGAAGAGTTAAGAGACACCAAGAGAAGCTTTCTGGTACATTCTGCTTTCACTCTGATCATAAATACTGCAAGAGCAGCCTTCACTGTGGTATTTTAATGTTTCCAATCTCCAAGTTCCCTCAGCTCTACTTAGGACAATGCATTTCTAAGTGCCCACACTCTGCAGGTGAAATTCCATGCCTCTGTTGGAGAGCACTGTGCAGCAGGAAGCATCTCTCCCCTCACACCCCCCATTTCCCACACAAACCCAGTGACTCAGGGATCACAGACTATCTCAAGAAGAGACCCCCAAGCATCACTAAGCCCATCTCCTCGCAGGACCACCTACAGCTAAGCCTGGGTGAGAGCATTTTCCAGATGCTCCTTCGAGGCTGGGTGCTGTGACCACTTCCCTCAGGAGCCTGTTCCAGGCCCTGATCAACCCCTGGGTGAAGGACCTTGCTCTACTGCCCAATCTGAGCTTCCCTTGATGTAGCTTCACTCCATTTCCTTGTGTCCTATCACAGGGGTGACACTGTGCCTATGTCACTGTGAGGAGCAGGACAGCAAGAACAAAGCCCACCTTGATGCTCTGTGATCATGAGGGTGAACACAGTCCTCTGCCCATTTTGGTGCCCATTTAAGTGTTCAAAGAAAGACAAAAACCTGGAATCAATCTCTGACCTCAAAAAATCTCTGAATAACATGGCTGCAGAAGAGAATCCAGGGGTCAAGAAATCTGGAAAAGAACCACCTGTTCACAGTCTTCTTTCAGCTACAGGCCAAAACCTGTTTTTGTGAGTAACCTCCAGCTCCTTTATCTCCTTCCCTTACTGACACACCCTAAGGCCCTTCTCCTTTCCTCAAAACCAACCTCAGCAGCCCCCAGCTACCTCTCACACTCTGGAACATTCACACATTCACTCCTGGCACTGGGGGTGACTGTACAGGCAGAGTTTGCCAGGAAACAACAGGTTTATTTTCTCTTCTCCTGACAGAGTTCATTATGGGATGGAATACACGGTGTGAAGCAGAACAAACATCAGCAGCATAAACCCCAGTGGAAACCATAAATCTTGAACACATCATCCAGATTCCTAATTCCAGTTGCAGGAAAGCACCTCTGGCTGCGTAACTGGCTGAGATGCTCAGACTGTCTGAATCAGCCTTCTGACCATCGTGTGCTCAGAGAAATGGTTCTACACCAAAAAAAAAAGCTTTTATAGCTTTCAGAATAATTTTGGAACAAACGAGAATGGTCACAAAGGAGCTCCAGGGCTCCAGGGCAGGTGAAATGCTGTGAGAGCCGCCCAGCTAATGCCATGACCAGTCTGGAGCTGCTCTGTAACGTGGCACAGCTACTTCCCGCTTTCCTGGTCATCTACTGCTCACAGCAAAGCTGTTTGCTCTCCTCTCTCTCCTGACAGATCCACCTTCTATACCCAAACGAGGCCATCACTTGTACCTACCTGTGTGACCTTACAGCAGAGCTGCCCTGGGGTTTCCCCAGGCCTGCTCCAGTGAGGGAACACTCGCTAAGGGCGACCCTGGAGCTGCACACGCTCACACCTCACTGAGGGCAGGTAACCGCACTGGGGTCCAAGCATGGTTGGCTGAGCAACTGCAGCTTCTCTTTTCCTTCAGGTTCCCCCTTTGCCTCTGGTCTACTGGGATTGCAAGCTCTGCAGGACAAGAAAAATGTTTCCCTGAGTGTTTACTCAGCAGCCAGGCTCCATCAAGGCAGGGCCTGGAGTCCCCAGGAAGGCAGAGAACTGTTATCTCTCCAAGCTGTCCTCAACCTGCTGGGGACAGTGATTTACTGTCTGCAAGGGAGGTTCTGCTAGAGTGCACAAGCTCTGAACTGACGTCACACAGAGCCATTCCCTCGTGCTGGGCCCTGACTAGATCAGGAGTGCAGACAGCAAACCGTAAGTAGCTCGCTAACTAAATAAATAGAGGAGCAGTATTTCAGTCACCTTGGATGCTTGTCTTTAAGGGAAATCTCCAGCTTCCTCTCCTGTTTAGGGCCATGAGAAGGAATAGCAAAGTCCAGGGGATGAATTGTGAGCCTGTGTCCAGCGTTCCACTTTCATTGGTGCTGGTTTTCCATGATGGTAACATACATAAACCTTTGCTACTGCTGATAAGGACACAAGGAGTACAAGACTAATGATAAGACTATCTACATTTTGGAGTTTTCAGTGTGGGATTTTTGGTATGTTGAATGTATCTGGCAGATTCTATCCCTGGGTCTCAAAGCACACTCCAGGCATACACAAACATGTTCCCAGCACTTCCATGAATGGAAGTTTCATCTTTGTTCCCAGCACGTGTCTTTAACTGGAAGTGTTACAGCATACGCACGGAAACCGAGGCAAAAATCAGGAGTCACCTCGGTGCTCTTTGCCAAGCCAGAAGCAGGTAGTAACTACCTAGTCAATACCAGGCCTTAACTTAGGAAATGGGGAACAATTAGCTCAGTTAATTGGATCTCCTGCACACCAGCCCAGAAACTCTTTATGAGTAACTCCTGCAGAGTGTCTCCCCCTGAAAGGCAGAGAAAAGGCCAGAAAGTTCCAACAATGCCATGACAAGATAAGGAACTGTCACACCACCTCCAGCAACACACCCCCTCTAGCCACGCTTTCCCAAGGGACAATGCTGTGGGCAGAATGGAGCCTGAGGAAAACTAACCAGGGAGTGAGGAGAAGAAAAGGACAATTTGCTCTCAACTGGACACAAAGACTGAGGTCCTTCTGCCGTGGATATCCATCAGCTGCCAAGTCTGGGGAGAAGAGCAGAAACAGGCTCCTAAAATTTTTCCACATGCAGAGAAGGTGCAGCAGTTCCATCGGTTTTCCAGCATGCACCCAAAATCTTCTCACTGCTTTTCCTCCTTTCCCTCCATGGCTGCAGCCACTGAAGAGCTCACAAAGAGTTGCTCACTGGGAAGTGTCTCCCTTTGGGATGCTACAGGTTCTCACTCTTCCTTTCCCCCCATTTATTTCACAGATAGATTTCTAACAGCAAAACATAAAGAGAATGGGCCCTCCCAGGAAACCAGTGAGACCAGCACGGAATGAGAGCTGCCTCCACACAGCCCTTCCCAGCCACGCTCCCACCCGCACTCCCAGCAGCAGTGACCCTGCTCTTTCCATCCGTGATGGAAATGAACCCTGCTGGGTTACACAAACACACGGAGCTCAGAAGATGTCACAAGTCTGACCTCTGCCTTCCTTTGCTGGATTTCTCAGCGTTTGACGCTGGCTGTCGAACAGAATAAATGATGGGATGCACAGAGAGCAACATCAGTGAGCCCAAAGGAATTCTGGCCAGACACAGAAGACAACAAAAGCCTGTGGAAATGATCTAAGGATGTCACTTGGCAACCTTACGATTATTGTCTTGTTCTGTATGTATTGGGTTTGAAAAGCTGATAATTGTTCTCGTGTGCCAGTGGAGATTAGAAGACCATTTGTGTTGGTATCAAAGGAGACAAAATCTTTTTCCACTCTCTCCAAGAAGAGGGGCAAAACCATCTTTCTACCAGGCAATGTCTCTTCTTGTGAGACTCCACTGAAACAATGGAGTTTTATCAGTGATGAATTTGGTCCATTGTTTTCACGGGATTAATGCCAAAATGGGGATAAATGTGCTGCTGTTGTTTGCATCTCTGGTGTGAGCTGTAAGGTAAATAATGGCCCAACATGGTCTCCCTTCAGACAAACATCTGGATTTCTACCGATTGCAATTTAGCTGCATAGACAATGAAGGCATTATTGTTGCAAAAAGCATTAGAGGCTTCTATAGCACTGGCCATATTCAAGTGACCTTGGGCAGAACCAACTTTAAAAGGTGGTTTTAGTGCACACAGAAAAAAATTTGAGATAGGCACCTCATCAGAGCTACTTTTCATGCCACTTACTGGAGTGAAGTTCTGCTACATCAGCTACCAGACAGTTCTATAGGATTCCGTGGTGAATGCAGCCAGTCCCTGGAGGGGTTTAGAGGTCTGATACAGGGAAAAGAATAAAGTCTTATAAGCCTTGATGCCAGCAAACACACAAAGAGCTGATGTGCTGTACAGCTGCTTTGGCTTTGCTTGTGTGATGGGAACAGCCTTGTGCTGAAGCTGAGCCCCCCAGCCCAACTTCAGGAGCAGTTCTGTGTCAGGGGAGTTCATTCCCCATCAGCTGTTACAGCTCCAGCCACTGCAGTAGCAAGGTCACTGCTGGTTCTCCATGCTGTGAGCTCTGATATAATTAGGATTGGACTGGGACCACCAACTCCTCTCACTCAAGTTACAGATCAACAATCATTCATTCTTATCAGCTCCTATAATTTTTCTGTTAGCTCTGTGCTGAGAATCCCACCCAGTGACCAGCAAGATACTGCATTTTCAACCTTCTGCTGGAGTTACTTTTGTTTTTTCTCTGTGGAATAACAGTGAACCAAGAACTCTCTTGAACACATCATGTCTGATCCATGCTCAGACAGCAAACGTTACAAGAGAAATATGTTTTCTTTCAGCTGTACTCTTTCTTTTCCTTCCCTATTTTGAGGTCTTTTGCAGAGAGGTCAAAGATTGGGGGCCTCCCACGTGCTGGAGAACACAGTGCTGCAGTGACTGTGCTACTGCTGGCAGCTCTGCTCCCTAGGAACAACTCTGCCACTCACGCCTGGGATTAATCCGTGACTCCAAGCAATGCCCAGTGTTTGCATGTCCAGCCTCCTCATTTTTCTCCCAAGACACTGGGTAGCAGTGTCCATCTTCCCAACAGCCAGGATATCAGCACTATCCCCACACTCCTCCAGTTCAGTGCCCCGCAGATGTTTCTGACCAGAAAAGGACCTTTGGGGACTGGTGGCTAAACTTCCTGTTGGGGTGAGAATGAGATAAAAGAACTGGCCTGATCTGGACTGCTCTAATTTGATTCCCAAGGAGGGAAATCCCTTTTTCTTTAATGTATCCTTATCGCCCCAAGCAGTGCAGCTGTGCAGTGGAATTAACCTTGGAGGACAGTGGCTGTTACACAGAGGAGCATCCTGCATGGGACTGCCCACGGCTGGACTTTCCCACTGCTTCTCTCCCACCAGCCCCGGGAAGATGCTGCTTCTCCCCTTGACACTGCTCTGAGGTCAGGGCTGGTTCCAGCACGAAGAGGAAGCGAGTTGTCAGCATTAAAACATAAACCATCTTAACTTACCACAATCACAGCATGCTGTTAAGTCTTCAGCAAGTGTTTTTCAACTTCACACTGAAGTTGTGAAAGATATCTTCAGACTTCTGTAGTGCTTTACAGGGACTATGAAAGGGACTTACTAGATCTTGTCTGCTTAGATAATACCTTCAGTTTCTGCCTTCAAACACAGATTTCTGTAAGACCTAAGCTGCTGCTAAAACACTCAAGATCATCTTTTTGACTTGCATTCTCAAATACCATGCAGGTCCATCAGGTGTGTTAGCAGCACACAGAACCAGGGACTTTAAAACCAGTCTGTGGCAGATATCATTGGAAAAAGAAAAAGGAGAGAGGCTACTAAGAAGCAAATTCCACTCCTGATTTTCACAAACACTATTCTTAGCCATGGAGTGCTTTGCCTCAGCACTTTGCTTCTTCCTTCCCAGTTCAGTGGCAGTCCTGGTTCCCAGGGAGAAGCTCTCTTTCCAAAAAAGAGCCACACCATGGCTCAAGCAGGAGAGACATTTCCTTCTCTCTGACATAGCCAGTGACAGTCACAGCTCCCAGACACAGGCCAGGCCATGTACAAGTGATGGGAGAAGCATGTGGCTGCCCCAGTTTGGAAACGGTGGCTTAGCAGGATCAGGGGTGTCATGGAACCACAAGACTTTGAGCTCCACAAACAAGGCATGCAAGATATTCAGACAGTAGAAAGCAAAGTGAATTAACTGGCAGTGCTTGGCTTAAATTATACTAATGCCACAAAGTCAGGCTGGCATTTTAAAATATCCCCAGTCATCTGTTCTGTCCTGTCTTTGAGGGAAGCAGAACATGTATGAACAATGACTGCACCAGGGTCAGGAGTTGAGATTGTTGTCCTTTACAGGACTGGGCCAGAGACCCCTGCGAGTCCCCTTTCAGACAGAGCACATCCCAAAGGGAAGATGGGGAAAGAGAGGACAAGGGCAGGACAGCGGGGGGGGTCTCAGCACCACTAACTCACAACCTAACTGTTGGGCAGGTGAATGGGAAGAGGACACACCTTCCTCCCTCCCCAGATGAACCCACTCCATTCTTTTTTTCTCTCATCCAAAATACACATGGATAGCCTTTGTGCTTTAATTGCATTTTTGGGGAAGGAAAAAGCACTAAATATTTTGTTTCCCATACACTGCTGTGCTTCCCTCAGTTGGGGAAAAAAAAAAATATCCACCTCGAGAAAATAACACCTTGTTCCCGCACATATTGGCACTTGTGCTGCTTCCGTGTCATGTTTGCTCTGTCAAAACAAGTTTTCCTCGCCCCTCAGGGTCAAGCCAGCTTTTGAAAACCAAGCTGTCGTCTCCAGGCATCATCACTAGCAGTAGCCAGATAACAGACTACGAGTTCACATTCCAGAATGGTTATGACTAGTGATGAATGAGCCAGCTCAGAGACAGCAGGAATTTCCTACAGGTTCCACTGACCTTCCAAGGAACACGTTTGTCTGACCTGGGGAAGGCGGCAAAGAGGACACGTTAGGCCAGGGGGGTGAAGGAGGAAGGGAGAAAACCCTAATTACAAAGGAGGGGATAGTACAGCACAAATCACTGCTGCTCAGGGGATCTATCTGCCCCCAGAACGCTGCAGGTGCCTTACCCAAGGGTAAATGAAATAATTATGTTTTAAAACAAGGTAAAGAGATTAAAAAGGCTTTGCCATTGTTGATAGAGAAAAATTGTGGTAAATGTAGGCTACAGGAAGATAGGGAAAACACATGCTAAATGTATAATGGTTTATGGATAAATGGTTGGTCTAAAGATCACCAGCAGCAGGATGACAAAACATCACTCCAGTCAATGCACCAAACCCAAGTGTTCACTCTACATTGTCACAATCCTAACAGCTACAGAGACCCTTCCTACCTGAGGCAGGAACCTGACTTTGGAGCATGGAGAAAGCCAGAACCCATTGCTTGGGCCGTGTTTGGTACCTTTGGTGTGTCTGAACACACAAGGGGCCAAAGAGGCAATGAAATCCACCCCAAATGTTGCATTTCAAACAGCCCAGTCCTACAGTGCTTGTATGAGATTATGACTAATCCATCAATTGATAGGATCTGCATTCCCAGGATTTCAGCTGCAGCTCTAAACCATTCAGCATAGCTAATAAGCATTAATTCACCATTTATCACTTGCACTTGTGAGTATGAAAACCCAGGCTTCCCCTCCATCAGTCAGCCTCAAGTATACTCTGTCAGTCTCATCCCTACTCTGCTCCAGGTACAGCCAGTGCTTGCTGTTGTGAAGTTTTGGGGTGCTGAGGGGACCCCAAAAAGCATTTTGTCATTCTCTGCAGAGCCGTGATGAGGGAACCCCGAGAGAGAAGATACCACATATCTCTAAGAGATACCACATTGAACTTCAGGTGCTGCTGTAAACCTGGGACAAGATATTCTGAGGGTGCCAATCTGCAGAGTTTTCCTAATCCTGTACCAGCCACCAGCCTGAGCCTTCTCATTCATCAGCTCATTTATTAGAGACAATGCAGATGCAGCAGGCACTGAAGAAGGAAAAATTATCTTTAGGGCTGGTGAGTTTATAATGTTTGGTACAGGCTGAGTTTTTGCCAAATTAAATTTGCTTGTTTAACTGGGGGCAGAAATGGAGAGTTCAGGGAACACTACCTGCTTCAGACAGCTGCCAGAGCTAGATATAAGACCCTGAATTTTGCAAATACCTTTAAAACTTCAGAGAAATTAGGAAGGAAAAAAGTTAGGAAAATATTTTCACTTAAAAATTGCATTTTCCCACCCTTTATGAGTCAATAATTCTAATTCCTTGCTGAACCAGAAACATGCTGAGAAAAAAGTTTTGACTGTGCTATTTTAGGATTTCCTTCCACAGCAAGAAAGAGGGAGTGAGAAAAACCCCCTGAACTTCAATAAACATCTCTGAGGCAAAGTTCAGATCTGTTCTCATTGTTTGCTGACCTGATGCCTATAATGCCTGGTTTTAGTCTCATATTCAAAAAAGCCCCAAAACAACTTGTTTTCAATCAAAAAAAGACAACATTAGAAATGAACAGATTTGTTGCCATGAGCAAAGTTTGTCCTGAGATGCAACACAGCACCTAGAACTCCTGAACTTCCTCCTGGAATGAAAGCACTCCTTGAACTACTGATGTGCTGTTAACAGATATGTTCAGGCAGTTCATTAATGACAGGGTGACACATCTGTGACCATTCCTGCTGAAGCACAGGCATTACCCACGTACCCCTTTACTGGGAATTTAGTGACCACCTTGGCCCCTGCCTGCACTGCTCCTGCTCCCTAGACACATGGAAAACTCCCCAGGACGTAGTGGCCATCCCAGAACCTTTCCTTAGGCTCCTCACCGAGCGAGAGGAATGACTGTGGGGGTTGTGGTTGAGCATTCTCTCACTCGTTATCGCTTGAGTTTGTGCTTCATCACTTGCCATGGTCAACAAAGACCCTTTGAAGTCCCTCTGTGCACGAGTGGAAAGTTCCTTTGGAGTCTTGCTGCATGAGGAACACACAGTTTGAGAAGTCCCTGCTCCAATTAGGAGAGAGCAGCAGTTTGTGAAGGACAGATGTTTTGGAGCAGCAACAGCCCTGCAGGGACCCCTGACTCGAGTCCCTCTGTGCTACAAACACTAAATATAGCCAGCTCTCAGGGATACTGAATAAGCTGTAAAGAATGAAACTCTAATGCCCTGTCCCAAAGTGAGAAAAGGGAGAGGATGAAAGGCCAGGATGTTGTCCTTACCCCCAGAAGTCACACTGCAGCTCAGCACTCAGGTCAGCTGTGGTAACATCCATTTTTCCAGTGCTGTAACTATTTCCACTCCTCTTAACCCTCCAAGCATCTCCCCCTCCCCACACTCTACATCCCATCATATGACAAATGAGTTTGACCCTTCTCCAACCCCTCTCTGCAGTCTCTCATGGCTCCGGCACTGTTTGCTTCCTGCCTTTATTAAATCAGATGGGCTGTGTGTGCTCCGAGGCCCAGAGCCAGAGGAACACAGAGAGACAGGGAATTAAGGGCCATCCTCTCCCAGCCTCCAGGGCTCTGCATCTTCCATTTCCTCACTCTGTTGCTTCATGAACGTGCCATTCCATCATTTTTTTCTCACTCTCATGATAAAATCACTCCTTCCACCCACTAGAAGGAGAAAAATGCAGGGCTCTCCCCAGTGTCACTCTACACTGCAGGACTGCATTGTGGGCTTTCCAAGGTATTTATTATTGCACTGCCTCACTTTGACAATGGTGATTCCTACAGCTTCTGTCCCTTTCTCCACTGCTTATTTCTCTCCTCCTTTCTTTCTCTTTCATTTCCCTGCACCTTTGACCTTCTTATTCCTTCTCCCTGCCCAACCCACTCTGACAACTTGCCCCTCTTTGAACACCAGTTACCCACCTCTCTAGGGGAGGCCATTACCAAATCTCTGGTCACTAGAGATTTCTAAATTTTTATCTCTGACTTTTGAGGACCTTATTTGCTTCTTGTCTCACTGTGTTGGGGCAGTTGGATCGCTCTGCTTTCTCACTGGTGTTTGGATGGGATGAAGAAAGATTGAGAGAACAACTCAAGCTAAACACTTCTTTTGGGAATTACTAGTTCTTTCAAACAAAGATTCAGCAGGGATGGGTTGTTCTGCCTCACTTCTCATGAGCTTTGAGAGCCTTGGCTGGGATTTCTGCAGCCAAGAGGACCTGAACACTCCCAGCTATGTTCTCTTAGGGAGCCCATCACTGGGGCTGTCTCTGCTGCTGGTCTCAATAGCTGTTAGTGATGATTTTCCAAATGCAGGTATTTCATTTCTAATCTGAACAAAATCAAATGCAAAAATATCAACATCCTTCGCAAAAGCTGAGTTACTTCTTTCTCCAAGCCAGGCAGCCCAGTGCTCACAGCACTCTGGCAGAACAGCACCTGACCCTTGTGCACCTGAGGACAGCACTCACCTCTTGCCAGCCCTGACAATCTCTGACAGTTCAACATTCCGAAGTGAGAGATTTGTGTCCCCCATTAGAGTAAGTGGGACTTGAAAGCAGATCCTGGAATTGAATTCCACACTTTCTAGGGTGGCGGATGTATAAATACTGCATGGAAGATCAATAAATGATTACTAGCTCTGTTAACAAGTGGCTAATGTCTTGTTACAGACTTTTACAGAGTCCAGTTGGTCAATAGGTTGCATTTAACCATGACTTATGATCACCTATATCACATAATAACCATGCCTGTAATATGCTTACACAGTCTATTCATCGTGCATTAATCCTTTTACATTTATTTATGAATATACTCTTACTCTAATGTTTCCCCAAATGGAGTAATAACAACTGGCCAAAGAAGAGCTGTGCATTGTGCAGCCATGTTTTACCTGGCCCAAGGAAGTGGTTTTGAATCACAGGTTCAGTTCAAACCCACTCCTGGAGATTAGATTTGAAGCATTAGTTCAGCCTAAAAGTATTCTGAGGCTCCCTGAATTCAGTGGGAGGGAACACAATGAGCCATCTCAGAGGGGGACAGCAAAGGAGGAAAAACACCAAGATGCCCAGAGCAGCTGTGGCTGCCCCTGGATCCCTGGCAGTGCCCAAGGCCAGGTTGGACGGGGCTTGGAGCAGCCTGGGACAGTGGGAGGTGTCCCTGCCCATGGCAGGGGTGGGATGGGATGAGCTTTAAGGTTCCTCTCAACCCAACCCTTTCTAGGATTCTCTAACTCTGTGATTCTTGGGGGGAGAAGCATATCGATGTATAAATGGAGGCACAGACTCCAGTAATGAAACAAACTATTGCAAATTCTCTGTTTAACATCTTTGGACTAGAAACTCTAAGTCTCTATGTGCCAGCTCCAGCTCTGCCTAGAAAGTCCTTCACTGATGTACCCAGCCACTCAAAGTGAACCTTGTGACTCAATGGAAGAGTCTTCCTTACTCCCTTCTATCCTTACTCTTCCCCATCCTTACCCTTTTTCCATCCCCAACCTCCACATAGATCATTTTAGGCTGATTTTAATTTTAGGTTGATTGACTTAAATTTTAGTCTGATTTTTCTCTGTGCGCTTTCACCATCTAGTAAGTAGGAGAGTGAACGTGGCCAACAAACTCTGCTGCACTTTCACTTTACTGTTGAAGTTGTTTTTGCTGATAAACTTGTTTCTGCTCTGAGAGACCTAGACCACTCATTTGTGACAAACTGGTGACACTCCCATGGCAGTGCAGAGGAACAGGGAACCCCCTGGACTGTCACCTCCAGTGATGGAGCCTTTTCTACACCAAATAGATCCTTGTTTTAAGAGCTCCAGCTCGTACCTCTTGATTCACTGCTCCACCTGTGAGGGATCCTGGACTGCCTCATCCTGGTGTATTTTCATGGAACAGAACAGCTTCAAAGCTTCAGTAATTTATATCAAAATCTGGGCCCTCCACACCCTCCACTCAGCAAAGCCATTAAAACACAAGACTCAATATCTACTTTTTTCCCTTTGTATCTCCAGTCTGGTGAGTGTTAAACCACCTATTGTACATATAATTGTGAGGAGTGTTAAGTTTTGCCTATCATCTTAAAAATCAAGTAGTTAAAGGGTATTTCAGAAATACTTAATGGGATTTTCCCACCAGTAAACCCTGTACTCAGTGGTACTTTTTAATAACAGCAGAATCAAAATCTCATTTATGGACTAAGAAGGTTGTACTGAGGGTAACATTAGGGGAGGCTTTGCCAGAGAAAACAGAAGACTTAATAAGAGAAGGGCTCAAGAGTATTAGTAAGAAAAGTTGTGAGCTGCCTACAGGCTTTTTCTCTTCTGGTATCAGAGGGGAAGAAAAGCCCCTGTGGTTGATTCATTATGCCATTTCATTTCTTCATATATAATTTACATGCAATGTAAATATGGTAAATTATTATTTCTGGATTGCATTCTTGGGCCCTGATCCAAAGCCCACTGAAGCTGAGAGAAGGACTTCTAGGTTGCAAAAAAATCAAACATTATTGAGAAACAGGCCTGTTCTATGCCAACACTCATTAGAAAGGGGTTCCAGCAAGGGTTAAAGACTCAGGGCCCTGCTCAGCAAAATGTTAAGTACATGCTTAACTTTAAGGTTATGCTGAAATCCCAAGGGGAGCTAAAGCACAGGGTTAATTGCTTTGCTGAATCAAAGCAAGCACAGATTTTTATCTGAATTTAACTGCTGCGTAATCTGGAATACGGCGTGGCTGACACCACAAGGAACTTTCTTGAAGAGCTTTGGAACTTTCTTATTCTGGATCCTTCCAGCCACAAAAAAACCCCGTAAGGAATAATCACAATGACCAGAACTGTTTTCCAAGTCAGGGGAAGAAAAAAAAATTAGCTCTGTATCAGCTTAGTTCTTAGAGGAAGATTTGCATCTGTTTTTCTTTCACATTAACTTCTTTGCTGTTTGGCTTTCCCCATCATGCTGCTCCAGGAGCTCCATGGGTAAATCCTCCTACCTCAGGAGCAGCAAAAATTCTTTATTTGGGTGGCAAAGCAAAGCCAAGTGTCTGAAATCTCTGTGCCTTCTGGTCCCAATAATCCCCTGTTGGAGCAAGATGACTTCAAAGGTGTTTCCAATTAAAATCTCACAGATCTAACACTTCTGGCTAACAGCAGGAATTGGGATGCTGCTCATGGCCTATGGCCCCACCTTTGGCTTACCTTCCTTGTACTGCAGCACGGTGGAGAATATCCTCATGGACGAATGAAGGAGCTCTCTTCACCTCCCTAATTCCATGTGATATATCCAGTTTCTCTATCAGTTCATTCTCCCCACGCCTGAATTTAAAGGCAACTTCACAACCTTTCATCCTCTCAACGCTTTTTGTCAGGTGACAAGAAACAATTAGTCCTGTTCCTGAGGTGAGGAACTCAAAGTCTGGCAAGTTTAACTATGGCCAAACCAGTTGCTGCTCAAGGTTTTCGTGCAAGTACCAACACGCTGGCCTGCTCCAACACAGTGGCCTTGGGTTTTAACAGGCTTTTTTAAAAATACATTTCAGAACCCACAATCCTAATCACAGAAACTTTTAGCATTTTGCATGGGATCACACAGAAGGTTTGTGGCAAAGCAGTGACAACGACTCCGTCATAAATCCACCAATTCCCAGGTTTGCACATCAACATTGAATCATCCAGCAGCTCTACCACATCCTGTGGGCTCAAACTACTGCCAGCAGGGCCCCTTCAGAAGGACAGGAACATGTCCTGTAGCCCAAGAGCTCCCAAATTTGGTGGTTTTCTTCCTACAGCGCTCTCAGAACAATTCTAAGGTTTTCTCCCTGTTACTTTGTAAGTAAACAGCAAGTTTGGAAAGCACAAGGGGCTGCAAATAAATGTTAAATAAACTTTCCACTTCACCTGTGAGCCCCAGGATGTCACTGCAGGCTCCCTGCTCAGGCTCTCCCATCCCCCTGGGAACAAACAGTGCCCTGATCCTTCAGCTCTCCTCGGATGGCCACGGCTGCTGCTGCTTTGGGGAATTTCTGGAGAAATCACCAGAGCTGTACAGGGATTTGGTAACGTCATCAGGAATGAAGAAAGATTGCAGGGCAGAATTCATACATATTAAAACCAGAGAGACAGCTCTGATATGGGTGCTGGAGGTCTTTCAAGGTTACCATATGCCACTGGATTAATCCCAACAGTCTTAAGGTAGAGGTGAGAAATGTTCAAATTATTTGATTAACTTCAAAAGGAAAGATTTTTACGCCTCTAACTCTTGGCAGCCCACCTCTGCTCCCAAGCCAAGAAGAACTAGAAACCTCACGAGAAAGCCAGCTCCATACCTCTGACCAACAG
Organism: Aphelocoma coerulescens; assembly: GCF_041296385.1. Classification (NCBI taxonomy): domain Eukaryota; kingdom Metazoa; phylum Chordata; class Aves; order Passeriformes; family Corvidae; genus Aphelocoma; species Aphelocoma coerulescens. Next base: position 14,403,300 of record NC_091029.1, on the reverse strand, counting down.
ATTCCAAAAGCATTGCAATCTTGGCTCACTTAAATCAGCCAGTTTTGAGAAGGAAAAATCTGTGCCAGTGTTACAATAATTGCCTGTCAGGAACCTCTTTATTGAAAAGCCTATTTTTTGCCTTTTAAGTGGAAATTGGGACAGGCATGAAAAAATATCAAAGCTGTATTTTGCACCAGTGAGAACTCCTAACAAGCAGGCAACAACCAATTCCCTCCCAGTTTCACATTTGCTGTCAGAAACACACTGGGGCTGTCAGTGGGTGCCCACAGAGAATGATCTGTACTGACCCACTGCAGCAGACCAGGAGTCAGCATCTGCCATGAGACTGCAGGATTGTATTCTAAGTATTCCCAGTGAATTTCCTTTCTCCCTTCTTGCCCAAGTGAAAGTGAAGCAGAAGCTATCTCAGCTGCTGGATGCTTCTTCCTGCTGGCACTTATGCTGGATGGAGCACTCCAGGGCAGGGCAAATTCTCTGATCAGGGCAGAACCTCCAACCCCAGGAAGCCACAGTGTGAATAATTCTCCCTCCAAGTATTCCAGCAGAATTGAGAGCTTGGAAGTGCCAGCCACCGGATTAAAGCTCCTCTTGGAAATTTCTCTCTGTTGTGGGGCAATCAGGGACTGTAACAGCTCTAAATCCCCACTGTATCCCATGGCAGCCTTTAGCTGGGCAGTTGGAAAGGAGCAGCAATACCTCTGCAATTCAATCTATTCCCAAACTCTGCTCTGCCACCTTCCATAGCCGTGCGCTTTCCTCCAGCTGCCAACGGAGAAGGGAAGCAGAGGCATTGCCCTTGTACAGGAACAACAGGCAATACTCCATCCCTGAAGGTGCAAGAAGCTCACACCAATAAATCAGGGAAATTAAATGCAGAGGTTTGCGTGGGTGCCTGATTTCTATCCCACAGTCCCGCTCCAAAGGGAGCTCTCCTGCTGCCACTCCCCAGCAACCCAACAAGCAGCTTTGTTTTGTGAGTCCCCGAGTGCCTTCAGGGGTGCAGGGCTGAGCAAGGGCTGTGTGGGCCACGGCACAATGAACACTTGGGCTCTGAGGGGCTGCAGGTGAAATCAGGGCACAGACACACCCCGAGGAATGTTCTCCATGGGCAGGAATCCCACGGCATGGGGCACAATCCAAGTAGTTTCCAACCTGAATGGCTGTCTCACGCTCCCAGGGAATGATGCAATGTAACACACTGGTTTCCAATTTCAAAAACCTGGAAAAGAACCTTCACTGATGTATTTTGAATTTAGCTGTCTATAGTGTAAATAACATTCCACTTAAATGTGCATTTTAATTCTAATGGCAGCTGATCAATCTGTTCAAATGGTTTAACTCTCACAGTGTTCTGTGAAGCAATACGTGTTAAAAATTTGTTATTTTTATGTAGCAGAGTATTTTTTCCTATTGAATAAAAAAAACCCCTCACAAGCTAAATCAGAAGTGTAGTCTAAGCCAGAAATTATTATTTAATTACTGGTGCACGACCCGTGGGTCCTTGGAAATAAATTCTTTCTTCACAGGGAAGTATGAAGAGCATGAAAATGAGGGGATTACTGAACAGAACAAAGATTTCAAAACGAGGGGAAGTGCACACAACCTAGAAATTTAGCTTGGCAAAGCTCCTTCCAAACCCACCCTCCCCAGGCCAGCTCTCCAATGGAAGTCACAAGAAACTGCTGTTCAAGAAACTGCTCAGAGGAGAAAATACTGGGCTGATGCCATGTCCTGGTGCTGTTTTGGCCACTAAAAGAGGCTGCTGTAAGCAGCATTCCAGGGTCACACTCACCTGCTGCTCCCTGGTCTCACCAAAAAGAGCTTTTACACTTCTCCAGAAAACCTTTTTACCCATGTGCAGACATGTTGTCACACTGTGGTGTGTCAGACAGCAAACCAAGTGCTTATCCTGCAGGTGTTTTATGGATTCCAAGTTCTTCCTAAAGAAGCACAGGGACCCTCCAGCTCTGGCAGGATCCCGTGTGCAAATCCTGCACTGGAGCAAGCAGGCTCTAACTCGCAATCTCCCTCCCTTCCACGCTTGGCTCACGTCGAGCTGCTGGCCCCAGATCCATGCCAGCTGGGGAGGAAATCACATTCTACTTCTCTCGTGCCAGCTCTTAGGTGTTGCAGACTTACTCATCCTCATACCATCACATTGACACATTCCTGATTTGCCCAGACTAGAGCTGGCAGGGCTTGGGGAAAGACTTTACTGGTCAGCTCCAGTTGACTCATTCCCAGTGGTTGTGAAGTCAACACAGACTGAACTGACACACAGACATCCTACACTGAGCTTCAACTTCGCTTTACCTCTGCTGGAACAGAAGTGCTTTCTCATCCCTGTAATTGTGCACACTCCAGCCATCCCTTCACATTGCTGGGACACCTGGTTTCTCATGTTCCATACTCTAGATTTCCTCTTGTGGGAGACTCTCATTTTCCTTCAGTGTCCTGGCCCCTTAACAAGGGCCTTCATACAAAATATTTCCTGACTCCACTCTATTATGGAGGTGGTGAAGTCACCATCCCTGAAGGTGTTTAAGGAGAGACTGGATGTGGCACTCAGTGCTCTAGTCTGGTTGACACGGTGGTGTTGGGTTATAGGTTGGACTTGAATCTCAAGAGGTCTTTTCCAACCTAATTGATTCTGGGATTCTCTCTAGACTGTCCCCATCCTCAAGTGCAGGTCTCTTAAAGTCCTTCTTCATGTAATTCCTCACAAAAGTGTTATGTCCCTTCAAAATCCCCATGGGTACATTAGCCAAGAACATTCCCATTAACTATCCAAGCTCCAGTGGACACCTGAAGTCCATTTGGACCTTTTGGCAATACCAGTCTCACGCTAGTTGTGCCTTCCACACAGTCCTGGAAATACAGAGACCCTGAGCTCACAACGGGGGGGACAGATGCCAGCAGTCCTTTCAACTGTGCAGGGAACACCCTTGATGCCAATTTTTCTGGATGTGATTCCGAACACCCAACTAGTGAACAAGGAAGTGTATGCAGGTATCTCCTCTCATCATGGCCAAAGAGGAGACAAATGCCCCTCTGCCCTCTGCCAGCTGAGACAGCAGAGAAGCCTCACTGGTGATAAGGAGAAGCTGGAGCCAGTGCTGACCCAGCTAGATCCATTCAATGTTTGAAGAATCAAATCCTTTTTTTTAATATTAGTGCTCAGGAATACCAACTAAAATTAATGGAAGGAAGAAAGGCTTTTTGTGTATGGCTTGCAGACCTTCGTGATGGTGAATTTATATGCAGTGCACATCTACCTGAAGGGAACTGTCACTTGCTGTTTCCTAGGACAGCATCGAGTCCAGTGTAAAACCTGGACTCAGCCAGACTCCCCAGCTCTGCAGGACAATGGACAGGGAGAAATAAATCCTCATCTGCACCACAAGTTAATAACAAAGCAAAACCCAGGATCAATGTCTTCAACGCCCAACACCGCATGAACCGAGACACCGAAAAGCAATTCAAGGTTAACATCTGTCACTCTGAACTCCATCCAAACTGAAACATGGAGTCAGACTATTGAGTGAGCTAGGAGTCAGGTTCTTAAAGGACTCAAAACCCATCAAATCAGCACCAGATTTCCAATAACTAAACATCTTCTGAATCCCTTAAAAGGCCGATTTCCAGACGAGGGCTGACACATAAAAGTCTGTTCATTTATGCCGATGGCTAAACAGGAATCAGGACTTCTGAAAGACCCCACTCCCACGTCTGGCAGTCATGAAGAGACGCCACCTAATGAAAGACACAACCTAACGAGTGACAAGAATCAGTCAGTGATGCAGTGATGGGATTCATCAAATCAGTCCAAGACTCACTAAACTACAACCAATGGAAACAAGCAAAAAGTGATCCCTAACACCAGTACTGAAACCTTCTTTCTGTGATACTCCTGAAAACAGGGAACCACTTCATGGCCTCAGTTTTAGATACCCACCAATACCATGTTGCTGGGATTTTAAGCCCTGTCCTAGCCTCATGTGCCTAGAGAAATTAATATTCCAGCTATTTGTTTGCCAGCCCAGCCCGAGAGCAGCTGTGAAGACCCAGAGATACCACAGTGAGACTGGCAGTGGTGCTGAGCATGGGGAAAGGAAGCATCCCAAGAGGTGTAACTTCTCAGGAGCAGAAATTAGTAAAGGCAACTGGAATTTTTTCAGTTCCCCCATACTTGATTAGTGCAAGTGAGGCCAATGGTTACATGAAAGCAACTGAACTGTACATTTATAGCACATTTCTCCACAAGATGTACTTCTCTGAGACATGAGACACCCTTAGACACCTATTTAACAACCAGGAATTCTGTGATTTAGGGATGGGCCTTTCCACTGTTCTCTCCAGACTGCACCAACTGCAGAGAAAGTCAGAGGGCTGAGGACCCTGTTCAGGGATCTAAGCTGAAGGTGCAAAGCTGAAATCAATGCATCTGCCCATGGCAGAGCTTTCAGACGGGTTCAAACACAGCAGGTGAGGAACTCTCTGCACTCAATCATCCTTAGGTGTGTAAGTGCTTTTGGCTTTGCTATTACTCACCTGACTCCAGTGCTTTGTGCTCTCCCCAATACATCAATATATAAACAGAGGTCACAGACAGATGGGTGTTACACTGCTTCCCCAAATATTAGTGATTTATTCCCTCAGATATTATTTTAATACATCTTACTTTGTCAATATAATGGTGATGGAATGCCCCTCCAGGTGAAAGGCAAAGCAGCTCTGTTCAAAGCAGCAGAGAAACAAGAGAAAGCAAATGAGCAAGATGTGTTAGATGGCGTCTCAGGAACACCTGTGCTGCAACAGGAGTTAGATGGATGTAGGTACAAGGTCTCTCAGGTTTGGATCTCACAGGGCTCTCCCACCACACCCCAACACCCTGCTGTCATAGGTTAGCAAGCATAGTCCCGGAAGGGATATCCTTGCTAAGGGGTGCTTACAGCTTCCTCTGGGACCTGACAGAACCTATCAGCTGGCCAGTTTGAATATGGACAATTCTTTAAGCCACTTAAAGTTGTGACCGCCTCTGTGATCCACACTTAAGAATAGACAAACTCCCACCTCAGCTCTCTCTCGTTTCCGGCGCTGGCACAGGTGGCTGCAGGCCCCGTGCAGGGGCCAGCAGGCCCGGCCAGGCCCTGCTTGGGCCAGGCCGGGCCGGGCCACGGCCAGCCTGGAGCCATGGGCCTGTTCCAGCTGTGGAACCCCCCCCCCCACTGCCTTGCCGTGGGCAGCTGGAGCGGCTCGGACCCCCCCCCCCTCCACTGCGGCCGAGATTCAGCAAAGCGGCACCTCTGTCCGACAGAGGTCAGGGACCAACAGCGATAAGCCACATTCCAGCTGTAAGGCCGAGGTGAGATTAACCCTTTTATTGCTGTGAAGATCTGAAAACCTGAGGGAAGAGAGAGAGAGGAGATGCTTAAAGCTGAAAGTCTGTTGTGAAGCTATGATATATCAGAGTATCCTGTTGTAATTTCATGAAGATATGGGGGGTGGAGTGTTCAACTCATAAGCAGAAGCACCTGCGCTGAGATGGGCAGATGCTGACGCAGCTGTAATTTCATGAGAAGTTTGGACAGAGAGAGATGAACCAGATGAACCAGATGAGGACTTTTGCTCCAAAGAGGAAAGGAGAAAAACCTCAATTCCTAGAGATGCTTCCAGAGATAGTCTTAAAGATGAAGATGACCCTTTGCTCCCAGGGAAGGAGAAGGGCCTCTGTTTTTCTTTGTTTCTGAACAGCTCAACCTTAAAATGGTACCCCAGAAAACTTTCAAGAGTGGACCCTCGAAAGCAGTTGCGGGAAAAGCTGCAAGTCGGGGGAAGGGACTCACATCGCAAGCAGAGAGACTCCTCTTCCTGAATGGACTGAACAATATTTGGAAGTGGGTGGCTGTCTCGGTGTGATACTGTTTTCATAGCATGAGCAAAAAGAGACTTCTCTTTCTAAATGGACTGAACCAGGTTATTATGGAAGTGGTAAACAGACTGAACATCTTAAGGGTTGTCTTTACATTTGTCAGTGGGAGACGGGAGGAAGGTGGGGGGAGGAGGAGAGTTCTAAAGGTGGTATAATTTTTTTTCTTTTCTTCTTTTAGGTCTGTTAATAAACTTCTTTATATTCATTCAAGTTGGTGCCTGCTTTGCATTTCTCCTAATTCTTATCTCACAGAAGATAAACAGCAATGAGTATTTTAGACCAAACCATAACACTAAATTGGTGTTTCCGCCCGGTTACAAACCCAACCCGCGACACCTGCACAGCCATGGCAGTCATGCACAGGAGCAGTGACTGGGCTGTGCTGCTGTGAGAAATAAAATCTACACTCATTAAACTATTTGTCTCACACATTTTAGACCCATACTGGAGAAATCCTCTGGAAAGCGAAGGCTTCCCGCATGCTTTAGTTCTAAGGTTATAATATCTACTAACCTAGATATTATAACATACATTTTATAAATGTGAACAAGAATGTGAGGTAAAAAATCCCAACAACCCAAAAAAGCAACAGACAGAGTGACACAGTTTCACCGTTTTAGAAGATCCCAGTGGAAGGAAATGCAAACACTGCTAAGAACTGCAACACTCATTCTTTCCTATGGCATAAGTTGTCTTGCACATTCCTGCATTTTCTGCTAAGTACAGGACTTAATATAGTATTCTCTCCATGAAAAGATGTTTCTCCAAAGACAGACATGACACACAGTCAGGCTGAGTAAACATCAGTGTTCATAATTTTTATTTTTTGACATTTTGTGCAGCCTTAATGTTAAATTAATCTTGTTTTATTGCATTTAACTGCGCAGTAGTTGGAGCTGACAGCTAAGTTGCTACCACCATCAGAGCTCTGGGAACTGAATTTCTTTTCTCTTCATTTAAGCCAACCCTCTGCAAGCTTCACTGATTTTGGTAGAGGAACTACCAGATCATACCTTCACAGTGACAGAAAATGAGGCCCAAAGTCTCTCTGAGAGACTTTCACCAAGCGACAGCTCACTCGTTTCATTAGAGAGAAGCAGAGTAAATACCTTAAAGTCTCCAGGCTTCTCTTGTGGCTTCTCCCAGCTCCAAACCCTAAGGACTTCCTGAGCATCTCCAGATCCAAGTAATAGCCATCGAAGTCAACAGCATCTTAGTGGAAAACAACCCCGACTGCTTTGATCTGCAAATTGGGCCCCGAAGTTGCTCTGCCCCAAGCACTGGGCTGCATGGCCCAGGGCAGAGCAACACTGACCCTCTCACAAAGCCTTGTTTTGTTTTGATTCCTCGTTCAGTGGATTGCTAATGGACAAGGATATGCAGGAAGGGATAAGAAGAAGAGTATAAAATGTAAATGCACATATATAGTTTTTCTTTTGCTTCCCCCCCATCCATTTCACCCTTTATAAACACAGCCTCCCTCTATATAAATATATAACCATGCATCTTTGTGTACAGGAGCCCAGGGCTAATGTTGAGCTGACAATAGTGGCACTAATGCTAATGAATTCTGATTATTCGGATCGGTCATTAAACTAATAAGCCCATCTCCAAATTAGCGTGGCTGCTTCAGCCAGCGAAAATTTAATCAAATCTGCTTCATTATTTCAGACGTGGTGCACTTGGCGAAAGTGACTGCAGGAAAGGAGAATGGGACCCTCATCTGATAATTTTATCACTTGACTGCCAGACCATGAAAAAATCGGTGTGATGAATTTTTTTTCTCTGGGGGGTGAGGGTGTGGAGCAGAGGGTGTGTGCCCGCGTGTGTGTGCGTGTGCTCTCGGAGCTTTCGCTCGTGTTCCCTCCTAATTAAACTGAACCATCCTCCCTTCCTCTGCCCTGCAACTGTTTTGTTTTTTCCACATCTTCCCCACCCCCTTCAACATCTTCGCTCTCTTCTCTTCCTTCCCCCAGGTCCTCCTCTGCCTCCATCTCATCTCCTTTGCACGCATGACCAAGGAGCAGCTTTCAGCATGAGACAGAGGGTGATGAGACTTCCCCGAGCTGCACAGCAGTGCAGCCTCTGTCTTGCCCAGCTCCAGCCTCCTTAGGCACAGATTTGCCCCTCTTTGCCTCCTCACCCTTATTTTTCTCTTCATTTCTGAAAAAAACCAAAAGCAGCAAACATATATGCTGGGAAAACCCCCCAACTTTCTGTCTTGCTTCCCTCCCTTGTTTTCACTTGGACTGTGAGCATTTTAAATGCAAGTTCACCGTCACTCCAAGAACAAAAACAAGCCAACCTTACCAAATAATCCCAGAATGGTTTGGACTGGAAGGAACCTCAAAGCCCATCCAGCTTCACCCCCTGCCATGGGCAGGGATACCTTCCACTATCCCAGGTTGCTCCAAGCCCCATCCAACCTGGCCTTGGACAGTTCCAGGGATGAGTCAGCCACAGTTTCTCTGGACATCCTGAGGCAGGGCCTCACCACCTTGGCAAGAAAGACTCACCCTCTACTGAAATCTATTCTACTCACGTCCATACAGCAGAGATCCATTAATTCCTCCAGTTACTAAAGCTCAACAAAACAACAAAGTATTCCCCAAACCAAATATGGATTTAAAAACAACATTCCAAAGCTAGAATGCAAATAAAGTATAAAAAACCAGGATCAGTGCTCTCAAATGCATGAGCCTCATCAATATGCAGCCATGTTCAGGGCTCTTCTCTCAGTAACTGTGCTCAGGAAGACAAATCTCATTTTGGTACTTGATGGCCCTGCTGGAAATGAAATAGGATAAGCATCTTGTTGGTACAAACACAATAAAGTAGTGGCCATCCCAATAGCCAGGAACAGCAAAGGAGCCAAGGCAAAACACGTCCTTCTCCAACAATGAGCCAACATCCAAAACCTGGGAGCACATGTGAAGAAAAGCAATTTCAAGCAGCAGCCATTTCTGCTACAGCACACAGTAAATGTCTCAGGACTTTACTGGCAGTGGTCTGAAGGCACCTGCAGGTCTTGCATTATTCCCAGGGGTACTCAGTCTTCAACTTCTGGCACAGATTTCCTGTCAAAGTCGGGATTCGTTTCCCACGACTAACAGCATTCCAGATCTAAATTGGTCACCCAGGTTCCCTTTATCTGCAAAAGACAGAACAGCTTCCAAAGGGCTACTCCTTGATTTCAATCGTGATCATTTCAAGACAGAAGGAACACTCCCTGCAGAACAGCCTGGTTTTCTTCCATGACTGTATTAGAAATACAGATGGTTCTCTTTGATTTGACCAAAGCTATGTCTAAAATTAAGCATGATGAGCTCTGGACCAAGGAAACATTATCTGTGATTATCCTGGCCTGACAAGGTTTGTGAAGGTCTGCAGCATCTGGGTGCACAGGACTGATCTGCAACAGAAATCTTTACAAGTGGAATCAGGCACTGAAGATAAAGTTGACTGGCAGCTGACCAGGCTGTCAACAGCATCAAACACAACTGTGCAGATGCCTTTGAAGAAAGGTACCAGAGTGATATCCTTCCATCAAGCCAATGAGCTCGAAATGCTCACAGGAAAGCAGAAAGGAAGACTTTGGATCTAATGCCATCAGTTCAATGAGGCAAACAAAACATATGTTCTCTTGGTAGTATCTCTAGTAATCTCTCAGCTGACATCCAGCTCTGTTTGCTGCTCGCTGGATGCCAAGCTTCAGCCTGTGACATGTTCCACTGTGCCAAAGTGCTCTTCCTCTCCCCTTCCATCACCTCCTGCTTCCATGTCCTACCCACTCAGCCTTCCTTAGGCAAAGCACAGCATATGGACCTCCTCTGGACAGGTATCTCATCCAAAGCCTCTTGGATTTAGCACACAGAGTTCCAGACAGACTGGGTTTACCCCAAACTCAGAGCTCTCCAACAGGACCTCACTGCAGTCTCCCTTCCCCAGCCTTGTTTAGACTGTCTCAGTGCTTCAGAGCAATTCTGCTCCTCCTCCTCACCCCCTTCAGAGCTCACTTACCCAGTAGAACATTCCATCTAATTTCAGGGCTGAAGAACTACAAAGCTAAAAGGCAATTAATCCGACTGAGAATATAGAGGATAGTAGCTAGGAATGGAACTGGGATCTTCTGACTGACAGTTTTAGCAATTAGACAGCTCTTCCTTTCAAAATTCAGGTTGATTTAGTTGATTACACTCAGAGAAGGTTCTTCTTGCTGGGCCAGAGAGGAAAGGAGGAGAGGACACCAGTGACAGGTACACCCATCTAAGTGAGTTAAGAGCAGAGGTGAAAATACTCAGCAGAATACAAAATACAGATTAACACAAGCTTTTGGACATTAGAGGAACCAAAGAACTGAGAATTTGAAACTACACTCAAGCACTGTAAAGCAGCCTTGCTGGGCCAGAGAGACCAGCAGCACCTCAGCCATCACCTCCCAGTGCCATCCTTCTGTGAGAGCCATGTCACAGCAAAGGAGCCAGAAACACTCCAAAAGCCAGGACCATGGAGAAGCATTTCAAAAAATATTTAAAAAGCCATTTCTCTGAGCAAGGCTGCTGACCCCACTATCCTTTCAAACCAACGCTGCAGAAACAATTCCTTTTCCTTTCTGTGCAGGAACTGGTGACAGTCAGGATACAGGTGCATACACAGAGAGACACACAGAGCAGGCTTGCTACGAGAAAGGTTCAAGCTCTCGTGTCCTATCGCCTGGAGGAGCACGGGACATTTAGATCGTCCTCTGAGAGGGCCAGTGAGACCTTTAAAAATGACACACAGCTCAGGAGCCCTGAGATTCAAAGAGACAGGTACTCTGGTGGCCTTCTCAACTCTCCTTTCAGTCGTCAGGACAAAAGTTGGCTGCAGCCATGAACTATCCCCTCCTGGAAAAGGCCTGCCCATGGATCTGTGTCAGCACTGATTAGCTGTTGCCTGGCACGTCATCCATTTGCCATTTGTTAGGCCAAACATGCCAACATTGGTAATCTAATCTTTGGCCGGCAACGGCCTCTTCCAGGTTAAATGTATTAAAGGAGTCGAGGAAACAGGGCTGATTTCACAGGCTGTGGCCTGCAGGTTTCCACCATGGCCTGACCCCCCTTCCCGCCCCCTTCCCTGGAGATTGCCGGGGTCAGGACCTCCCCAGCATGGAGCTGAGTAAAACACTAACAGAGAGAGATGAGAGGATATTGGAAACATATTCTCAAGGCCTCAGTGCTTTGGAAATCTGAGAAGAACATGAGGCGTTAACTTAGAGCTTTCACTGCTGGGTTGTGTCTGTGTGCGTGTTTAAAAAAAAAAAACATGTTTCCACAAGAATTTGATAAAGATATCAGTAAGACAAGGTTGAGGGGTTTTAACGCAGCAGCAGAAAAAGCACAGGGCTCTGTTTGTGGGACAATCCGTGTTACAAGACACCTTAACCCACAGCTCATGTGCTGGCAAGAGGGACACTTTGTTTTTAAGGAATATTTCAAGTATATCAAGTACATCTTCTCAAAAAAAAATTTCACTTTTACCTGCCATAGGTTCCAAGGTATTCAGAGCTAAGGGAGGGATGCTCCTGGGAATATGAAAATTGAGAATTAGGGATCTGAAACCAAGGAAAACAGCCATTCCCAGAATCATTTTTTTCCCCCTGAAGGTAAGGGAATTCTCCTACAGAGGTGCCACACAGCTGAGTGTGTGAGACCCCTTGGAGCTCTGTCCTGAGCAGTTTGAAGTCCCTAACGAGATCATTTCACTAAAATTAGAGGTTAGAAATGAACTAAAGGCTTTAGTACAAATGAGGGTACAGAGGACCAGCACTAAATCCCAAAGACAGGCCCTGCTGCAGCTTAACATCAGATTACAGATGAAAACACTTAGGAAAGATTTCCTAGAAAGTTCCCTTGCTTTGAAAACAATACTCAGGATGTTTCACAAATGACCCAAAATAAGAGAATTTTCTCTGGCTTTAGTCCATCATAGCAGTCAGGGCTGTGTTGGTTCCCAAAAAGCTCATGGACATGAGCTGCCCATTCTCATTATTATCAGTGCTTTATTTGCATGTTTCTCTCCCAAGATTAGCTTGGGACACACATTTCCTCTGTCCTGTCAACATCCACGTACTCGGGGAAAATTTCATACACAGGGAAAAAAGATAAGTCTGCAATGACCATTCTGGCTGAAAGACAACTTACATGATGGAAAACCTTTATTTTGAGTGCCTCACCACCCAAAATAATATTTGTATCTCAGAATTGGTTCGTTCCTTTGGGAAAAAATTTTAATGAAACTCAGATATTTGTGGCAAAACGTAGCCTGTCCCTGGACACTGAGAGTTCCCAGATGGAACTGAATGCTCACGTCAGGAAGCCAATTCCTTCTTTGTAGTTTGCTTGGTGCTAATGTGTATTTTTTATCAGTTATTTCTTCGGTGCTAATTCATTCGACTTCAAATAGGCTGCTGACACCAGCCAGTGGGGTAGGAAATGGATATAAAGGTGGAACCAATCTGGGAAGGGAGAGTGATCAGGGCACTGGGCTGTGCTGGCAACTTGGTGCTAGGCACAGACAGAACCTGACACCCAAAAGAAGGCATTTAATCCCACTGATGCTGAGTGGAACGGACAGGACAGAGCAGCTGCAAGCAAACATCACTTTCTTTAATCCTGTGTTCCTGCTTAACATCCCCTTTAAGAGAAGAATGGGCTGGGGGAGATGTCTATGATCTGTCTGAAGAGATGACAGGCAAGAGGAGGCTCTGGGGGGGTTGCTGAAGGACAGACATTGTGGGCAGGGAAACACAAGTGCCAGCCCATTCACCAGTTGTCCTCAGCATAACAGCTCAGGCATCCAAAAATCACCACAGAGATTGAATTGCTACTGTTCTGGCCTGCCCTCCCAAATACCACCGTGGGGAGAACAAGGCATTCAAATGAGATCATCCCATGATGCTCAAATGCTGCAAAAAACCCCATTCTCTGCGTTTTGCACTTTCTGATTTAGGCTTAGAAGTGGAAAAGGCTAAACTGTGTCAAAAAGCACTTTCCCTCACTATTGCCAGTTGTTTGCCTCAAATTCAAGAACACCCCTCATGGCTGAAGGGCTTTTTTTCCCCAGTAAGTCCAACCCACAGAGCCAGGCCACAGGGGGCCCTGAGAAAGGTCACACTTGGGTGTGCCACAGAGCCCTGGGAAGCATCTCAGTTATCAGAGGGCTTGGGAGAGACTGCTGCAGAGTCCAGCTGAATTCTCCAACCAGAAACCCCTCAGGACAGGTCCTTCCTCAGGTCTGGAATCTGGAAAACACTTGCCTTATTCACATTCCCTTCAAATGACCTGCAAGATCTGGCTCCAAGGCTTACCTCTCCCCTAGAGTTTATTTCTCCCCCAGAAAGAGAAGTTAAGTGAGTTCAGGAAATGTTTTTTATTTTGAACATGGTTCTATTTCCCCATTTACTACGTGAATTCACTATGCAAAGCCAGTGCTGTATCTATAAATATGTTTTCTTTACTGAATTTGATGGGATAACTCAACATTTCCTGATCTGGCTCAAGTCCACCCTTCAAAATACCATTTTTCTTGTGGCTCCCTGGGTTTGAGGTTTTTTGCTTTGTTTCTGTTTTCTAAGGGACAAGGGTGAAACATGCTGAAACCTGAACCAGACACAACTCTGAGAGCTGCTGGTGTCAAAGAGGTTTGGCATCAGATTTGTACAAAGATTACTGCAATCAGTGTTTACTGACTGCTGTGCATTTTGGATCAGGCCCTTGAACTCAGGATGCTTTTTTCCAAAGGAAGCTGTTTAGGGTTCTTTCTGGTAGGAAACAGAAAGGGAATGTGGTGAATTATTGGCATGACATTACTCCTGGGACACCAAAAAAGAAATCCTGTTAAAGAGAGTCCTTGTGATCTCATCGCTGTGTGTTTCATGCCTCTTCCAAGAGGCTCTGCTAAAGTCATTCCCAGAAAATTTCCCCTGGAAAGGCTCAGGGGAGAAAGGGGCTGCATCACCCTCTGGTCTGTTTAGCATTTACTGCCTCTGGAAGCAGGAGGGGTTTTTTCCTACAAGCAGCAGCACTGTGTAAAGAAGCCTGGAGATTCCTGGAGGAGAAAGCCAAGGCAGCCAGGATGCAATATGGCCCAGCTTGGCCCTTCACAGGGAGCCCTCAGGTCACAGTGCACCTTCACGTGGTCACTGCTGACACTGCCCACTGGCACAGTTCTGTCTGACAGACACAGCCAAAAGCCACAGTGTGAACGAGGACACCCCACAAAATGCCTGAACTCTTAAATAATCACGAGAATCCCTAAGCAGAGGGTCAGAGAGAGCCATCTCTAAGGTAAGGCCAATATGAATTTTTATGGAGGAATCCCAAACCAAGGCACTCCCTAACAATTAACAAGGAGATTTTAATGAAGGTCTCCTACACAAGGAGTTTCTGGGATAAGAACCCCGCTCTGTTCTGCTCTAACCCCTCTGGATGTTTCCTGTCCATTACAGACCCTGGGTACTAATCACATTAATTCAGCAATTGTAGGAAATTAATTCTCACCAAGATGTGATCTGGAGTCACTCATCATTTCTCACTCCATTACCTTTTCTCACTCTTTTAAAGCACATCAGCCACAGTAAAGTCAGAATTTTAAAACCACTCTCCTTACTACTTGCACAGTCAAATTCAAGCCCAGGGCACTCCCAGACCCTGGAAATAGTGGGGGGAAGAAGGAACAACAGCCTCACCTGAGCCTGCTCCAGTGCTCCTTTGAAGGCTCCATTTCAAATCCACAAACCCAACCCATGCAGTAAGGGACAGGTTGGTGGGTTGGAACACCAAAATTTGAACAAGACAAGGATAGGTCTCAAAAGCACAGTAAGACAGAGCAGGATGAAAAAGAAAAGAGCTTTTCCAAAACACTGATGTCATTACCAACTGCTCTGGTATCTTGAACAGCAGAGAAATCCCAATAATTTTATCAAGCTTGATATTCTGTCAGATTAAGAAAGTCACCCACTGAAGAAAAACTGCATAGAAAGAAAAAAGTTTAAAGCTAAGATCGTTATTAAATTACATTCCATATATATAATCAGCACTATGCTTAAGAGCCACATGAATGCTGCAGCTTTACAGATTGCTATCAGCATGAGGGCTCGGGCTTTATTTCACTTTCACACAGTTACAAAGGTGAAAGCCAAGAGAAGCACTTTTGGCTGCTCAGAACTGTTGGATCAGAGCATTGTTCCACACAGTTGTAGATGAAGTCCCCGTTAGAAATAACTTTTCTTCTACACATTTAAAAGGTACCTGCAACGTTCTGTACAGAACCCTTGACAAGTAGAAGAAATCAATTTATTTCTGCCCAAGTTTCCTCTCCCCACAGTCCCAGGCTAGGCTAGGCTGGGATGACCCCTCAGAACAGGTATTAGCAAAAAGCTCCTTCCCCTCCTGTCACAAGCAGAATTCCCTGACTGGCACTGAAATGGTGACATCAAGTCAAGAAGAACTTGAAAAGTAAAGGAATTTAGCAACCAAATATTCAGTGTTTTCTGTTGTTGGGGTTGTTTTTTTTTTCAATACTTAACACTATTAATATCAACATACCAGACATAAATAACCTTCCTTAAAACCTCCCTTGTCCCTCCAGTTAAGATTCCAGAGCACTGAGTATCTCCAGCAAACACAACCACACTTCCAGGAAAACAGAAGTAAATTCATATTTATGGTATTTTCAACACACAAGCAATACACTTTTTTAAAAACGTAAAACAAATACAAACATAAATCTTAGAGGCTTTCATAATAAAGAGGCAACTTGGGTCAACCTCAAAAAACAAGCAAACAAACAAAATTTAGGGGCAGTCTTTTGCAAGTCATTTCAGCCACAGGTCTGCTCCATGGCTGTCTGCACAAAGTCTCCATAGTGTAACTCCTCTTTTCATGGAATGAGCACTAATTTTACAGAAACTGACTCAAACAGTGCTGGATTCCAGCTCCATCCCCATCCTCTGCAGAGGGTTAGTGCAGGGAAGTGAG
Source organism: Aphelocoma coerulescens (assembly GCF_041296385.1). Taxonomy (NCBI): domain Eukaryota; kingdom Metazoa; phylum Chordata; class Aves; order Passeriformes; family Corvidae; genus Aphelocoma; species Aphelocoma coerulescens. The sequence goes on along the minus strand of NC_091029.1, from coordinate 14,387,343 downwards.
AGAAGTTTTCTCTTCATTTGAAAATCACCCTCTCTCTGCAATTTAAATTAAAAGAAGGGACAAAAAGAAGCATTTCATGGAAGGAAATACAAAGCAAGATATAAAATACACTCAAACTGATAAAATCAGATCCATCTCTAGCTGTGAAATTGTAGTTTCCCAGTTCAGACTGGATTTTGCCTTGTGGCTGCCATACAGAGCCCTCCGAGTGCACCTCCCATAGCATGATTTGTGTGAGACATCAGGGTTAGGAAAATTGGCCTTCATCCCTTCCTTGGGATTCTTTTTCTCTTCTTCTCATCCTCTTTTTTTTTGATGGAGGAGACAAATTTCTCAGTGCTGCCAGTGTTGGGGGCAGATGTGGGGAGAGGGAAAAGCAGGAAAGAAAGGATAAGGATGTAGTTCACGAGGGTTAGAAAGTCCCAACAGGAGAGAATATTCTTGGGCTGCTCCATAGGCATTGTCTGAAGGGTTTTTCCCTCTGGTAATCTGTTCCTTCCGGTGAGAGCGCTCCATACGTGAGCTTTGCCTGCAGCTCCCTTCCCATCCCATCAGGAAAGATGATCTATCCTAAATACCTCCTTGATATATGGCGAAGAGCCGCTTTCAATTTCCAGCCACCATCCTCACTCCTGCCCAGATGCTGACTGGAACTTCTTCTGAAGATGTGCATTTTTATTTCCTGGGCTGGGTACAAAGGAGGGAAGCTCCCAGAAGTGAACTTTCAGGGGGATTTAAGCAATGGCTCTAAATTACAGCTGAATGGAGGGACCTTCCGATAGGAACCCGGCACTAAATCACCTCCCAGACATCCCTGAGGACGCAGAGGAAGGTGAGATTTCTTACCAGGAGCAAAAGTTACAAAATATTAAGCTGAGAAGTGAGGCAAAGGAGAATACTAGGGAAATAAATGGAAAATTTCATCTGGACAGAACAGTCCATTTGTGAAAACGTCATGATTTGGGGAATGTCTGTATTTAGGAGAGAAAGAAGAGTGAGGAATCCCTCTACTTTTTAAAAGAAAGAATTCGTGGCAAGGCTGTCTCATTGTGCAGGATTTTGTCTTGCCTTGCTACCCCACCTCTCATAGGAAAATACAACCAGTTGTAGCCATCGCTCTGCCTATTTCCACCCTGTGGAAGGCACAGAGGAATTTTGCTTTCAACTCTTGCAGTGTGAGGAGTGCAGTGCTCTTGGGATTATTTCAGCACAGTTCAGACTCTTGTTACTCCTGTAAATTCATTTCCAGCATGGCAGGGATTTTCCCAGACTCCCAATGCTCAGACTGACACAAGGATCCTGTATCCAAAGAGAAGAAAGTGCTGAGACATTTATTCCAGCCGGGGCTGCACATCACCTCGAATCTCAGCCTAACACTACCAAGGTGCAGAGAGTCCCTGATTTTCTGTAAGGAAACACCCCCAGCAGCTCCCAGTGCCCAGATTCCCTTCTGGAATGAGCCTGAAGTGAAGAACAAGGTCATCCCTGGGAAGGAGAGCAAGGCAGGCACGAACTGAAACACCAGATCTGGACGCGCGGATGTGACGGATGTGATCCCAAACACTGTTTCATTTCAGCTTCACATCCTTTCTTCTTCCACTGACTCCTGCTCACAGCTGCTCTTATTAGAAACAGTCAAGAGATGCTATTTAAAAAAATATACCTTGAAAAAGGCACTGGTTTTCTTTCCCCTTTGTTTCTTTCACATAATGTGCATGCCTTAAAAGATTACCATCAGAATTCTCATAGTCGCTTCCATCCAATTCCAATTAAACTGTCATTAAAAAATGTTCATTTTGTCATTCACTGTTTTCCTGAGAAGCAAGAGCAACAGAGTTTAACTTACAACACATCCAAAATCCATATTTGTATAAGAAATACAATCCATCCTTCCTGACCTGCAATAATTTTGCAATATTGCAAATATTGAAACACCTTAAAATTTGGGAACACATCCATTTGTTAATTTATTATTTAAAATTAGCCAAGCAATTTTTATAACCCTTTTCATGACCTCTAGCTAACAAATGACTTGTTACTAACCCTTCAAACTTTCCACACAATTAAAAAATGATTAACAACTGATGAATGGGCTACAATTGAAGAAATTAGGTTGCAATTAAGAAGACATTTAAATGAATGTTTAAAACTACTTGGATTATAATTAGAACCAGATCAACTACGAAGGTCCCTTTTGAGTGGTGTTCTCGTGGCATCAGAGATAATTCAGCCAATAAAGCTGAATTTAGTGGTCACTTTTGGCACTGTTGGTGCATGGCTAAAACCCTCCCAAAGGATTAACTGAACCTGCCAAAGCCAGAGGCTAAGCCTAAAACTGACCCCAGGCTCAGCCTTTAAGCTGAGCCTTGTCAGTGTGGACCTTTCAGAAGCAAAATTGCTGCATTTCTCTTGAGACCATCTCAGTGTTTCACCCAGAAAGGATCTAAGAAATATGATGACGTGGGAATAGATGAGACACCAGAACCCATGGATGTCTCTAGGACACAGCACCAGAGCCTCTGCTCAGCCAATGTCACCAAGTCCTTGAGCCACCAAAGTGGGGTTTTAGTCACGGTGACAGAATGGGGCTGAAAGCAAAGGAATTCCACTTTAAGTGCTGACAATGTATTATTATTATTATTATTATTATTAATCATCATCTGGTCTACCAATCTCAGCCCTATCTCAAGTCAGTCAAAGAAAAGGATTTCCAATCTTTTGAGGGGCTGGACACCAATTCCAAATGGCTCCAGGCAGTTTTGAAAAATCTCAGACAGGAGTTAAAACTTAACTGACTCCAAACTTTAAAAGCTGTCCCTCACTCTAAAAAAACTTATCATCAGTATTTATTCAGTTTATTATCTATGCACAGCAACTGCTCTGCACAAAGGCAGTAATTACTAAATTCAAGGCAAGCAAATGTAGAGACTCACGTGACAAAGCTTTGGGCTCAAACAGGAAACTGCACAGAACAACAGCTAAGAAACACACGAAGAAAACCAACCATTTTCATTCTTGAAAAAGTAACCAACTGCTGTTAGCACTCACAGGAACTGTGGTCTGTGTTTGGCCTTGTGGTCATTCCTCGTGGATGTTCCACCTGGCCCATTGCCCCTGACCAAACACCAGCTTTTCCTGCACTCACGTTTCCATCACAGTTGCTTCTCTGTCCTTTGCCCTCGAAAGGAAATGACATCCTGCTTTTAACCAAACTATTACTCCCCAAGAGTTCATCTCCTGTGAATCCTCTCCCCTTTTTCTGCTCTGGGGGCCCAGCCAAGCCTTTCTTTTGTATTTTGCCCAGCACCCAGCCAGGCCTCACCAAGCAGCAGGACATGAACATGACTGTTCCCACAGCAGGCACCCAAACCCAGCTCCTCACGAGCTATCCAACAGCTCAGGAAGGGTAACACAAGTGAAATTAGGGATTTGTTGTCACCTCAGGATCTCCAGACAGACAGAAGAGCTGAGGAAACACCACCAGAGGCAGCTGCCCACAGGCAGCTGACCAAGAAGCAGGTGACCAGCCCACAGTTGCCTCTGGAGCTGCCTTTCCACAGCCACTGGGAAAGATCTGATCCATGTAATTCCTAGTATCTCACTTCTTGGTTTGGTTTTTACTTCCTCAGGACACAGGTTCTTTCTTACATACAAAACCTATCATATTGAAACATTAATTAGCTCATTACGATGCCTGGTAAGAGAGGAGACAAGTGTTGAGATGATTTCCAGGCACTTGGAGCCTGTGCTGGGGCTGCACACCCGACACAGCTCTCAGGCAATTCTTCCTGCATGCCTTGAAAACTGAGGCTGAATACACACACGATGCATCCAGGGAACTCCACAGCCTCACCTGCACTGAGCTGAATTCAGACCTCGCTGCAAGTACCCTCTCCCATCCTCAGGCTTGTGCCACAAAACTGAAATAGAGCCATGGGGGTTTGCCCACACAGAAGATTTGCACAGTTGAAACAACAGAGAGAGCTCTATAAAGGAGCTGCAGACCAGACTGAGGTTTGATTTGGAGAAGCTGAATCCTAAAATGGAATAAAGCAAGGGGTGATCTACAAACTAGCACAAATAGGCATTTCCAGAGAAAAATGGAAACCAGTCAGGACAGGAATATTCATGGATGAGTTAATTCATGCACTGGAGGAAGAAAAAAGTTAACTGTGCTAGACAGAACAAGAAGAGAAACTCAAACTCTCTGCTGTCCCAGACCTCTTAGAAATAGCATCAGCAGCCCTTCTCTTCCCAGAGGTTTCAATATTCATCCAATTCATTATTAAACTGCAAAGGGTAGGTGGGAAAACAAATGTGTGATCCTGTGAGACCAAATCCAGTGCTGCTGCAAAGCCTGTGGAGGGGTTCCAGCTCACACTAGGCCTGAGCTGAGCTCCCACCATGCACTGTCCCTTCTGATGTCAAGTTGATGGATTACAACTTCCTAATGCAGGACTGATGCATTATGACATCCTAATGTTGGGACGATTGATTGTGACTCTTTTTTAAGTATGGCTTACTAGGCAATTATTGACACCACCCATGCATTAGAGCCCTAATTCAGCACAAAGGGCTGACAGGCCAGTGCTGGGGGAAAAGATTAACCTATTCCAAATTTTATAGATCAGGGTGAGACAGGGCTTGTTCTGGGACAGGGCCACCCTCTCATTACAGGCCTTCGGAGACAGCAAAACCTAAACAGTTTATGCCACATCTCGAAGAAAATTGCTTTATCCCTTCACCTCTAAGTGGATTCAGACGCTGCCAGTTGACTTGGGAGTGCTTTGGGGTCAGTGCACACACGCCGGAACATGGAGAGGGAAAAAATCCAAAGAAAGGAAAGAGAGAGGTAAAAGCCAACGCTGTCAGCTCCTACCCTCCAACATCTGTGAATAATGGAAGTGCGGAACCCAGGCTGGGAGTGGGGAGGTGAAGGGAGAAAGGGATGCTTGTAACAGTGACAAACAAGTCTAAGGGGACTTCTCTGCTCTCAAATGTCACTGGGGGAAGCAGACAGGAGACGGGGGAGGTAAGGAAGAGAGAAGGTCACGGCTGTAATACCCAGAGCGAGTGGACAATCAAATGTTTGCAGCTGGGCTAGGAAATGGCAATCCAGTTGCAGAGCACATCTGGCTCCCTTGCTGAGCCATGGGGCCACCTGGTTTTAATCATGCTGGGATCACCTTTGAAAAACAGAACTTAATCATAGGCCTAGTCCTAGCAATAGTGTTACATCCAGACTTCTCTCCAGGGGGGCAGAGGGCGGGAAGGGGGGAGAAGATGAGTTAAAAAAAAAATTTGCTCAATCAAGCCTGAAACTTTGTCAACAATTTCCTCTTTGTCAGGTTAAAGGGAGTCACTTTTGATTTTCTACCTCTTTGCATCTGATTCCTGCTTAGCTTACACTTTCTTTGTTGTTATTTGGACAGGTCACATGTGCGGGTTCTAAAGAGCACAGCAAGCAGAGAAGCAGCTATTTAAGGAGTCACTGGCTTTCCCCCACCTCCTCCCACCACAGAAATGGACTTTGGATTACAAGGTCCTACACCTTTCCTGATAGTCTTCAAGAACCCAGCTGGGGGTGCCAAGAGGACAAGCCTCCTTTGGCTCAAGAAAGGCCCCAATAGCTTCATCCTTCACTATAATGGTGAAAACAAAAGTCTGCCCAATCCACACTCAGAGGTAGCAGACATCAGGTTCAGAACAGCAAAACCAGCATCTCCTTACCCAGACCCCTGATAAATGTTGGCACTCATTGCCATGGGTTTGACAGATACTGAAAGCTGACACAGACACAGATGAGATCAGAAAAAAGGGAGAGGAGGAAGGGATCAATCTTGATACCAGAGTATCCAAGAGGCAGAGTCAAAGGTATTGGAACCACAAAGTCCATGAACACAAATCAAACTTTGAATTTGTGCTGATGAGTCACTGGAGGTGAACAGAAGCTTTATGAACAGCAGGTTCACAAAGCCAAGGTTTCAGACTAATTGCTTTCCCTTCATATAGAGGGAAAACTGAAGTTCCTTCTAGGTAACCCCTGTTTGAGGAAGGAGAAGATCTGGAAGATCCCTTCAAACCCAACCCAAACCCATTCTGTGATTGTAGTTAAAAAAAAAAAGAGAAATGCAAAGAAGGATTCTTCAGGCTTGCAGATGTCCTCACAAATCCTCAGTCCAGTTCCTTAGAGCTCAGTCTGGACTGCAGGACTGGAGATTCAAGTGTGCAGGGACATTTTACACCAATGCAAAGGAAACCTCAAACCTTCAGTCCCACTTACCAAATACTTCAAGTGAGTAACCCTTCTGCTAAGGGTAAGGCCAGATCATGGATAATCTTCAGTGCATGTAGTTCATTTTGTCACAGATACTGGGGTTAGATTCCCTGCAATGCTGCAGCTGCTTCACACTGTTGTCGTGCTGCAAACGAGCTTTAAACTCTGCTTAACCACACCGACCACAAGTTGGTTTATATCTTATTAGAAAAATGACTTAATTTCCGGTGTAATCTTGTACAGGAGCTCAAATCTGCAACAGCAACAGCGTCAGTATTGTAATATAATCTGGAAGTATCATAATAAAAATAAACATAGTCAAAGAACATTTTACAAATGTTAATTATTACTAGGGGAGAAAATCCTGTCAGACAGGTATGTGATAGTAATAGTTATCTTATTTTACAGGCAGAGAAACTGAGCCAGAGATTAAGAAGTTAAGTGACTTGCCCAAGGCCATGAAGAGAAGCAAAGTGAGAATAAGGACTAACAAGCAGGAATTCCCAGCAGCCCTGCAGGCTACACAAAGACCTTTTCTATCCACCTTTTCCACAATTCCCAAATCAGTTCCACTTGATTCCAATGGCTTCAGATAAGATTTTCTGATAAGGAGACCTGCCTGACAGAGAATACATTTGGAGTGTGCAACCAAGATTTCAAGAGTTATCTTGATTTTTTTAGGAGCTTGGCTGCATTCTCTTTTTCAACTTTAGCTTGGAAGTAGCATAAGGGCATTCAAAATGTCTCAATGCAGTAAAAAACCCCAAAGGTTTGGTTTCTCTGTCCCTGACTAGCAAAGCCCTGGAAGCAGCCCGGGAACAGACAGGGTGTTTCAGCAGCCAGCGGATCGCGCCAGTCTCGTTCTCTGTACTGAAGGTGTCCCCCATCCCAGCGGCTGCTGCACTGGGAACCGATGGGAAGGGAAGCCAGGACTGCTCCCGTGGCTTGGAAAGACAAGGCTCGCTGTGCCACCTGCAGGGCTGGCTGGAAAAGATGCCTCTCGTAGGGATTAGCACCGGCTCCAAGGCGGGGGCCACTGTTTCCACGCAGGACGGAGCAGCCTCGCAGCAGCTCGTTAGTGTGGGGAGCAAGAACAGAACACGGACTAGAGAATGATCCTGTCTCCTTCCATCGGGTGCTTTCACTCCATTCCTGCCTGCGCTCACCTACCTGGAAAATTTATGTTCTGTTGAATGGGGGAAACTGAAAAAATAACCACAAATGAGAATCGAATCCAAGCTATGCACTTTACATACAAGTTCTGTGGAACCTCTCCTACCTCTACCTACCCGTTTCCCCCTGCACTGAGCTGCAGTTCTTCACCAGGACTCTCTCATTATATTTTACTTCTGATTTAATGCAATTATCTCTCCATAATTGGTTACTAATGTATCTCCAAATGCACACCTTTACCCTGTGTTTTGCTGCATCAAATGACCTGAACAAAGGAGTTCAGGAGTTGGCCTAACTATACCTAAAACTCATCTAGGAAAAGATCAAGGTTTGGCGGGAAGGTTGAAAATACATGTTCCATTTTGGCTGAGGCCTTCTTTGCCTTCTTTATCGGTTGTGAGAACCTGCAGTGCAGGACAGCAGCAGTCAGAAGCTGAGAGAGATGTATTAAGTCATTGTGCCTTCACTCATGCTGATCTCTGCTGGACAGGCTCTCCAGAATAATGAAGTCCTCTTTATTTGATCCTTCTGCCAACACACGCTTATTCCCCACCACCCTGATTGCTCCTGCTTTCTGCAGCGTGCTTTTAATGTCCCAAGAGATGGGGGTTCTACCACTTTCACTAAAAAATCGTTTACACAGCCTGGTAGATCCAGCCCCTGGGGAGGCTTTTTTATTGTGTTTGGTTTCAGTGAGAGCCTCGGAGGTGTCGGTCAGTGATTGATTATTGTTTGTATTGTGGTAGCACCTACAGGCACCCGCTGAAACTGCAGACCTGCTCGGAGGTGCTGCCCAGCCCCAATTCCTGCATGAAGGACAGTTCAGCTAAGCAGAGGCACAGGGAGAGAAAATGATTTGCCAAGCCCAAGCAGTGGCCCATAAACGCAGTGAGGAGTGCAAAGAAGCTGCTCTAAACCTGAGTCAGTTCCTGCATTCCCGCGTGGGCACAACATCCAGAACAGCACCTCCAGCATCCAGGAGATGTGTGCAGGCCCACAGGAGTTGTTCTGATGTAAGTACCACAAAAAAAATTATGCTAAACAATAATGCCATAACAACCAAACCCCATTAGGGCTGAGGGGGGTTTTACTGGGCTCCAGTGCTGTGGCAGAAGCCACATGCACATGGGGTAAAGCTCCACTGCTGCGTTTTCTCTCAAGCCATGGGGAAAACAGGCAGAATTCTGAGGACAGCAGCAGAAATGAAGAAAAATAAAGTAGGCATCAAAGGTTAAGCCACCAGATGAGGTTGCAGGAGGTGGTATATTATGTGATCTTCTTGTATTTTAATTTAGTTCTTCCCTTCCCACTTTAAACAAATCCTCTTTTTTGGACACCAGTGGCCTCTTCCCATTTATCCTCAGACAAAGTTTGCTGTGAGAAGCAGCTCCGGGACGAAACCATCATTCCAGAGCTAAAACAAATCATTTGCTGACTCCTCAGATAGCGAGAGGGACACTGGTATTAAGATCAAGGTTAACACCTTCATTCAACCAGCTCTCCATTCAGCTGGGCAATCACTCAACAGCCCAGCAAACAGAACCCAACATCCCATTGATTTCAGGACTTTCTTCCTTCCCTGCGCAACTCTTACAAGCACAGAAATACAGCTCTGTGTCTGAAGAGTACAAAAATTACTATACTGTGGTATCTGTTAATCTGATGGGTGGTTAAAACAGAAGCTAGAACTTGAGATGCATAAATAACTGATTTTGTATTTTGCTTGCATTATAGAAAAAAAAAATAATGAGATTAGTTGGGCAGCAGCCCAAAATAAACACTATTTTTTCAGATTTTTTTCCAGTGAACTGAAAAACAGAACGACGTAACATTTTGGCCTTCAAACAAAACATTTAATTTGACCCAAGAAAAAACACTTAAAAATAACACTGAAGTTGATCCCTAAGTTTCTCATTTGAAGCAAAAATACCAAACTGCTCTTTCCCCCCAGTGTTCTGACTAGGTTCAAAAACTGGCAGTAGGGCACATGGTGTCTGCTTTAACCAATGGATTTTAGCACCTGTTTTTGACATACTTCATTTGACCCAAATCTGTATTTCCTGAGTGGGAAAAGAACAGAAGAGATTTGGGCTGAGTGACTGCACTTTGGTGAGTACAAACTGCACTGGAAGTTTTCTAATCATGAGATCTCCTATTTCCCAAGAGCATTCTCAGTGTCCCTCAGAGCATGGACAACCAGAGAACATGAGGATCTCATCAGGAGATTAAAGCTTCACCTCTTGTGTCAATATTAGATCAAACTGGAGAGGACACAGACTTACAAGACATAGACTGCAATTTAGCCTGAAAGTTTGAGCAGGACAGAATGTGAGGAAAAGGATGCCTTTACTCCAGAAGCACCTTGAGACAATGTACACAGTCCCAGCATATGCCACCATCACTTCGACTCCCCCATCTCATTCCTGAGGCGTGTTTATGAGGCTGAGAAAAGCCCACCATAATCCACGGGCTGTCTAAAATATCCACAAGAGCCCTCCCGAGTCACGAAGATGACAAATGTGTGTCCAGCCAGGACTGCTCTCCAGTGCTTCAGTTTCAGCAGCTCCAAATGAGCTCTCAGAGCATCGTGACCCGGTGAAGCCAAATCGTGCATCCCTTGAGACCTTCTCATTCCTTTCTCGCTCCCCCTCGGCCCCCTCATCAAAAAAAGCCCGGAGTACGTGCGTCATTCTGACACATTCCCTTCAGGAAGTGATGGGAAGAGGATAGATTTTCTTCCTCCTAATGCCCTGGCTGTGTCCCTGCAGCACGAGGTCCCCCATTCCCACACTAACAGGCCTCCTGTGCGACGGGGCCGCGGGTAACCCGAGGAGCCATGACCAATGTGATGTCGGATTAGCATCGCCCGGGGACACTGTCAGCAGCCTTCTGCTGGGCTCTTTAAGAGAATATCCTGCTGTGATTCACAACAAGTCCTGTGTTCCAGAGACCAGAGATCTCATCCAGCAAATTAAAAGCGCTACAGTGAATTGCAGCGTTCCTGCTCGGAGCTCTCCCGGGGACTGACCTAAATGGTGTGTGCTCTATCAAGGGTAAAAGCCACCTGCTACACAGAGCCTGGCTGCAGAGCACTGAGACCCACCTGTGACCACGAGGGACACGAGGGATTGGGACTGCAGGGCTGCTGCTCAACTTCTCCGTGGTTTGGCAAAGTTTGGTTCAGCGCAGCAATTTGTCTCAAGCATGTTGAGTCACGTATGAGTAACTCTTCAATATGTTCTGCAGTATTCACTGACACATATTTGTTATCTTAATTACTAATTAGAAAAAGCAGGGTGACTCATTCACACCATGGACTGGGGAGACCACTGGTTTGACCAGCCTTGCTGGCTGTGTGCTGTGCTGGGCGTTGTGTGCACGGCTGGCTGGGAAGGAACTGCAGCAAAAGCCTGCTCTGCAACTGCCTCCTTCAGCTGTGACAGACACAGCATCAGGGACCCAGCCAGGGACAGAGCAGCGACCTGAAACTCATGGAAATATTCTGAGTCACAGAATGGGTCAGGTTGGAAGGGATCACAGTGGGTCACCTGGTCCTCCCTGCTCCAGCAGGGCCATCTCAGAGCACAGAGCATAGGATTGTGTCCCCACAGCTCTGGAATATCCCCAGGGAGGAGACTCCACAGTCTCTCTGGACAATCTGTTTGGGGCTCGGGCCCTGCCCAGGGCAGCAGTTCTGCCTCCTGTGCAGGGCAATTGCCGGGCTCAGGCCCTGCCCGCGGCTCTGGTGCCGCTGCCGGGCCCCGGAGCAGAGCCCGGGCCCTGCCCTGAGCCCTCCCTGCAGCCAGGGACACCCAGGGCTGAGGGCCCCTCTCAGCTGGGGCTCCTCTCGAGGATGAGCAGCCCCGGCTCCCTAGGCCTTTCCTCATAAGAGAAATGCTCCAACGGTACTCCATGAGTAAAACCACTCAGCAATGGATGAAGTAGTGCAGGAGTGATTTGCATTTCTGCTTGATGAATACCATAGTGTCAGAGAAAAAAGTTGCCTCTCAAACAACAGCACAAGGGGCAGGGGGAAATAAGGAAGAGGTAATTGCTTTCATGGGAATACACCAAGAGCACAGGGCTTAACTCCTTTTCTTGTAAAATGGGGTTTGTATGTCCTCACATCTCAGAGCTGTGGGTTTGCATCTCCTTGGGAAGTGAATGCTGAATGCAACACTGGCGATTCCTTCCCTTTTGGCCGAAAGCACGGAATGCCATTAACTGCACCACTCTGGGCATTCACCGTAACAGCAGCAAACCACCGAAGAACTTCCCACTAAAACAGGCCCTGCTCCGTCTGAGGGAGCCAACGATATGCCAGCCCAAGGTAATGTGTGCCTCCAAACACGTTTTGATCACACCAAAAGAACAGGAACACTCAGCTGTGCCGCGGCTCCTCCTTTTTTCTCCCTCCGGCCTCCCACGTTACAGATTAAAACAAGAACGCATCTGGCATTTACGGAGCGTCAAAAACTTCTCCGAGACCTCCTGGAACAAACAGCCCCTCGGAGCTGCTGATCTGTATCCAGCCCTGTGCAAGGGGTCAGACTTAGGAACTGTCAACAGCTTCCTAATGTATGCTCTTTCTCCGGGAAAGGGGGTCCCAGGTTTTATAGCCTAATAGATTCGTTAATCGGAACACACACAGGCTGGGACAGCCACTGTTTGTTTTCTCTGACAAGTTTGGCATTTTCCTCCTGGGAGCCAGGAAGCTTTAAAGGCGTAGGACTCTCACTTTAACTGGACAAGAAAACCAGTCTGGACAAACTGAGACATGTCATTGTGGCTGCTTAATTCTGAGCCAGAAGGTGCCATTTTAGAGAGTTTACAACAACATCAATGTCAGGGCAAAGGAAATTAAATTCCCCTCCCTCTCCTCCCCTGATAGCTCCATTTTCTCCAGGCTTTCACCCCTGTACCTCAGGACAGTCAGGCCCATCAGAGGCCCAATACACGTGGCCACGCTGATAATGATGTTCCCATCAGGAAGCTGTTCCAAAGGGAGTGCTCCAAGCAAAGCAAGCCTGCCCTGCGTGTGGTGGCAATGTGCCACCAACTGCTTCTGTTCATCGTGACAGCAGCTTAAAAACCAGAAACATGAAATGGCAAACACAGTGAACAAAACTTCTAAATGAAACTACACCCCTTCAAATCAGCAGCTCTGTGATGTAGACTCCGCCATCAGAGTAAGGACTTACTATAAATAACTCCCAGACAATCACAAAGGGGAATTCCAAGTGTTTCCAAGGCAGTGGAGCCCAGCCACTAAAAATAAAAAGTATCTTAAATCCTAGAAGCTGCCATAATTTATTACACTTTAATGGCCTGGACGAGACAAGAAAATTGTACTCTTAAGATTTTATGCCATCAAGAAGGAGGAATCAACGGGAGGACTTCAGCAAAAATAACTTCAGCCTCTTTTCCTCATGTCTTGCTCAACACTCTCCTGTGAAATCATTCCAGCACCAGGGAGGCTGCAGGGACCCTTGCTGTGTTCCTGGTGGAAAACAACCATCACAGTTCACGGGCAGTGTCCAGCTCAGCACATCCCCAGGCCACTCCCTCCCACCAGGGAAGCGAGTCTTTAGCACTTCTCCTGTTCCTCAGAACTCCTAAGCACCTGCTGTAAGGCACTGCCAGACAGTTTCTGGGGACAGACGGATCTTCTGGCGCTTACAGCAGTCTGAGGCCCTGCTCTGTGGGCATGCCCCCATTCTTCCTTCATGCTATTCCTCTGTCCTTCCTCCCTTTGACTGCAATTCTCGGTTTCTACAACCTCCTCTGGCTTTAGTACTGACTCTGGCTCTAGCACAGCTATTAAAACACTCCACAATGGGAACGGCCAAGATTAAGGAAGGCAAAGGGGTGCTTAGTCCAACAGTGATACCTTGCAGGAAGAACGCTCCATTATCCTTCTTTAGGATGGGAACTCACTTTACCTAGAAGTTTTAAGCACAGCACACACACCCATGCCAAGTCACAGGGGCATTTCTGCTGTCACTGGCTGGAGCAGGGCTTGTATCTTGCTGAAGTCAAAGCATGTCCCATTGAAGTTACAATGAAACACTGTGCTTAAGTGCTTTGCTGAATCAGAGCCATCGTAACTATCCATTAGGCTTTGATCTGGTTAATGTTTGTCCAAATATGGCCCCACAGCGGGAAAGCAATGAACCATTATTAAAAGAAGGAAGAACAGCTGGAATTATTTTAGTGTACAACTACATGCACAAACACACAGCAAGTAACAGACTGAAAAGCTGTTCTTGTTATTCCTCGAATTATTCTCCTCTCATTCCCTGAGTTACAAAACTATTAATTAGGGTCTTATTTTTGTTCCATCCCCTCCCCCTTAATGCACTCAGTGCTCATCCAATTTACACACAGAGTTTATCTTGGCAAAAAAAGAAAGGGAAGGAGAAGAATCTCTGAATGGGGGTGGAGGGGGGAGAGGTGTTTGTTTGAGGGGAGTCACTACAGTCATCACTCAGTCACAGTACAAGAGAAGAAGGAGAAAGACTAAGGAGGGCTTAACTCTTCATGCTATTTATACACCAGAGACATGGGTTGTGTATCACTGAAAGGTAACTGAGCGCTTGCCTCTTCTTCACTCACACAATCTGTTCTATTTCTTGACCAAAAAAAAAAAGCTGGCCCATTCCAGTCTAGTGTCTTGAAAAGCAGGTTCATTGCCAGAATACGTAGAAAGACAAAATTAGGAAGAGCTGACTCCCCCCAGGACAACAAGCTAGAGCTAACACAGGGTCCGTGCTCAGTGAAGTCAGTGACTATTCCTCTTTCTGAACACTCCTTGCTGTACCTGAGGGTACACAACTCGCACAGGGCATCAGTCACCTCTGGGCTGTTCAGGATGAGCTGGGGTCACCCAGCACCCCTCTCCTGCAGGCCAGCACTGGCTAAGAGAGGAGCCAGACCCACTTCCTGGCATGAGGGCAGCCCCAGCACTTCCAGCTGATGGACTGCAGCAGAATGCCACCATTATTTTCTAAATCTTCCTGAGCTCTGTCTCTGATGACAGGGCTTGAGGACTTCACTTTGCCATTGCAAAGATCCCGTGTGTTCTGTTTGGACAGCAGAGGTTTAAGAGATAAGCAAACAGACTTTGTGGCATGTTCTGATTAGAAAACACAAGTAAAAAGGCTCTCTTGATCTGCCTGATTAGGCCATTATAAATAAGACAGACAATCTGTTTCCAAACCAGTCTTCCATTCATCCACCGATGATAAAGAGCAGTTTTGCAGAGGACTGGCCATTTCTCCTGACATCAGTGGGGGCTGTGTGTCTGTGAGTGAAGGTGTGTGTGCACCCACGTGTGGGGACGTGTACTCGGGCCCCCAACAAGCTCCTTTTCCAAATGGAGCCTCCCAACACTGCTCCAAGCTCAAGGAAACACAAATATCAAAGGCAAGGTTAGAGTCAGTGTGAATAAAGGAGCCGCTTGCCCTAAGTCTGGCATGGACAGGAGGCACCACCCTGCCCATTTCCTGTTTTCCACTGGACACAGAGCAAGGAACTGCTGTGCCCTTGCCCAAATCCCATCCCAGCAGCCATGTTTCACAGGCACTGCCCTGGGATCGGAACCTCAGCACACGCAAACCAGGGCAAGCTCAGAACAAAGCCAGGAGGGACACAGGCATTTCCCAAAGCTCAGGACCTGTGGCCAGGGCTCCTGAGTGGGCCCGATGCAGCTGGAGTGGTCTCCAGCTACTCTGGTGACCAGGGTGGGAGACTGGGCCCTGGCAGCTGTAAAAGCAGCACAGCACCTCCTGTTTCCCAGACTCAGCCCCACTCCCAGACTGAGGGAGCAGCACCACGTGTAGCACCTCCAGAAAGGCTTCCAAAGCCGGAGGTACAAAGGGCTGAACATCCACATTACCTCACTCAAAGTTTGGATCCTGTCTCACCCTTTCAGGTACAACCACCCAGGCAATGCTGGCAGAGCAGACACCAAACCATTCCATCATCTCCTGCCTGCACTGGAGGAAAAACAACCCTCGGGACTGCTGGGTTTGACACAGCTCTGGCCAAAGCAGATGGAAAGACTAGCAGTCATTTCCAGAGGAACACAAGGCATTTCCTTATGCATCAGTCCTGCAGTCTTGGTTTTGCTTAAGTCAGTCTATTCTGGCTCATTTTCTGTCATAGGTTTTGCAAAAAAAGTATTTTCCCATTCAGATTACGAATTCTCATTTGCAAAACAGAGCAATAAAACAAATTGGAAAGTCCTCTTCCTCTTTTCTAACACTATAGTTTATTCTAGTAATGTATTTTTAGACCTCTGACATGTATATAAAAATATATGTTCCCAGAGGAATTTCATACCACTGTGCAATGGGAACTTGTTAGAGCATTTACTACTGACACACCCAGATTTATTGTTTCCCATTCTTGTCTATGGTTTATTTTTTGATGTAAAAAGAAAACAACCAAAACAAACCCATAAAATTAAAAAAGCAGGTATTTGTATGTTTGGCTAAAAATAATGACTTTTTTTTTAAGCTGTGCACTGATATAAGATTTATCTTCTCTGTATACAGTTTTTAGGCCAAGCCCTCTTCTTTTTATGGAGGCTTGATAAAAATCTAGATATGCCAGTATTTTTAAACAATACATTTCTAGCTTCTTTTTGTGCTGCTGAAAACCTAGTGTGCATAGAAAATGAAGAATTTTCCCACAGAAATAGTCAGGATTCTCAAAACCACAAGATCTGATTACATCTGGACAGCTCTGAAGACCTTGATAAAAGATTTATATATGAAAGTCCAAAGTTTTGTGACATCTGTTCTGCCTTCATCCAAGTATTTTCAAACTTTCCCTCCTGATTTGGAGGGCTGAGCACATCTGAAGAACAAGCTGTAGTTTTAACCAAAAACTTGGTAACAAATCTGATTTCAATGGAAAAAATGGACAAACATTTTGGAGAAAACATGTACACCAAGATGTTGTCTCAAGTCTTGATTAGATTTAGAAAGAGGGGATGGACAGAGGATGAAAGAAGGCAAGAAGGAGAGCAGGGAAGGCAGGAACTGACCATGGACACGAGGCTAAAACTAAGCCATGCTTCAAATCGAGCCTTTTTCTATCTGTTAAAGCACAGGTGTGGAGCTCCTCTGCAAACCACACCCTTCATTCACCTGAACCCTCTCCCACAGAGAGGGAATATTCGCTGTAACCCTGATTACCCCTCGAGGCCTTTGGAATAGAGCACTGGATGTGCCCAGCTCCCCATCCGCTTTACCTTCGTACCAGTATTCCCGAGTGTATCTGTGAGTAGGAAGAGCATCTTTCTAGGAAGCATGAATTCCATATGCAAGATCTTAATTCAAAGGGAATCTGGCACCCTAGTGAATGTCTCCTCCTGGCCAGGGCACCAGGTCAAGTACTGCAAGCTGTGATAATGAGGCTTGATTCTGACAAATCTGACCAGTAGCTGTTGTCATCCTGACTGCTTCTAAACCATCAAGAAGACACTGAATGACTTAGGCAGGGTTTATTTTTGGTATACAAATGTAAAGGAAAATGAAATTCAATGTCACAACGTCTTCCCCAGTCTCTGAGGAAATGTGACTTCAGAAGCACAGAAGAATCTCCCCAGCCCAGAGTGTGCCTTCTCTAACCAGATTTCCATCTCTCAGTCACTCAGGTAGGCATTTTTCAGCTTTTCTTTTCTTTTTTTTTTTCAGTACAGAACCCTTGAAATTCCACCTTTCCTACTAAAGGCTTTCTGCCCTGAGGGAAACTCCTGTACTGAGTTGATGTGTCCATCACATCTCAGTAATTGAATACCGACAACAAGCAGCTGCCTCTGATGTCCCAACAGAGGGGACAGAAGGAAAGCGTGGAGTAGGAGACAGAACAGAGTGGGAATACTGACTGCAGCCCTTTTCCTCTGGCCCCCAGCATGTGAATCATGGAACATACCCTGGCTTCAGATCAGTTCCACCCTGTTTCCATCCCTTTGCAACACTCCCAAGCGGTGCCAGCAGGAACCAGCAGAGCTGTCACTGCCAGCCTCCAGGAGCCATGAGCTTCCAAAGGCTGCAAGCCCAGGAGGCTTTTAAAAGTAGCACACAGTATTCTGTCAAAAAGAGTCAAATGAGAGACAGCCTGGGCTAAGCTGGAGTGGTGTGTAAGACACTAGCAGTTCTGAGAAGGAATAAGTCAAGAAGAGGAGAAACCCATGGTGTTAAGGCCTTAAACTGGACGTGCAGACCAATTTCAGCTCTGTCACACGACCCCTGTGACATCAAGCACACAACTGACTGTTCTTCAGGCTTCCTATCTGTGAAATGGCAGCAAGAGCCTTACTTTCTCTTTTCAAAATGTGATTTTTCCATTTTTGAGGCCATCACTCATTCTAGGTTCATAAAACAGGAACTTAATCTTCGTTATGGATTCTAGTTGCTATTGTAATAACTTCACATCATGGTGCAGGTTAAGCCAATGAAGAGACATTTGCCCACACCCAAATTTGCATGGGCAGCTGATGGCTGCAATTCAGAGAGCTTTCCACAGGTAAGAATAGACTGTGTGGATGCCTCTGTTACCTCAGCACTAAGAGCTGCACCTTAAGAACACTGAAAATAATGTCCACTATGCTACTCAGAGTGGCATTGTTCAGTATAGCAGCAGCAATGACATACAGAAAAAGAGGGTAAAGCATAAACTTGCCAAGTGCAAAAACTATAGTATGGATTCATGTTCCTGTCACTTATCTCTTATTTATGTCCTCACTAAATTATTCTACAGAAGGATTTCTAAAAGTCTAGGAGAAAGAACACTGCCCATTTATTTCTCTAGGTCATCTACATATTTATCTATTAGCCTTGAACCAAAAAGCTTGCTCACTGCATTCCTGTTAAATCTACAGAAATGTTTCAGAACATTGTAGAAGCCCAGGAATATCAGCACTGAATGTCTGATTTAATCTTCACTGAAGTTAAGCTGTAATGGCTTTAGACCAGCAGCAGATCAGGCTCAGGTAAGTCAGACCTCTCCCACTGCTCTGCCAGAGTACGTCACTTATCTGTGATGGTGCAACAGAGCCACTTCCTGAGACCATCACCAACAGAATCACGGCTGCAGGTCCATCCTCCCCTACCAGCTGCATCCCTGGAGAGGCTGCATCACCTGAAAACATCTTGGGCAATGAGTGTGAATCTGAAAATTATAGGTGAAGTCCAGCAAGACATTCAGCATCGCTGCTTCAACTGAATCGAGAGGCTGAAATTTAAGTTTTGCAGCAAAGGCTGCAGCAGAATGGGAGCCCCACGTTGCACTGATCCTACCCAAAGATCAATCAAGTGTAAGGCTTCATAAGCTGTGACCAAAACCTTGGGCCATCTCTGGTGAACTTCTCAGGGCAATGCAGTAACATTTATTTTCACTTCTTTCAGCAGCATTGGAAAGCCAGGCAGCAACAGAGGAGCCCAGGACCAGACATGCAAACAAATTCAGGGACAGAGATTCAAGTGTTCTTCACCCACAATCCGAGCTGATGTTAGAGAGCTCAGATCCTTTGGAGCAGTGAAGACACTGCATTATCCATGTGAAAATAACTCAATGACACTGAGAACATTAGCAGACTGCTCTCAAGTGCTCCAAGTGGGATGCTAAAATATTTACCAGCTGCATTACTTGTCTTGTCACATCTCTTCAGGCTCTGAGTAAGACATAACGGATTCAAAGAATACATCAAAGGAACAAGAACTGCAAGAACAGCCCATACAACCCCCGGTAGATGTGTTTTACTACCAGAACTATTTATGATTCAGAACAGTGGAACAAATGAGGCATAGGAAGTAAAAGAGAAAGAACCCAGGAGAATCAAAGGGCAAAGAGATAGAGACCATAATTTCTCTGCACTGAAGTCCACAGAAACGTTGCCAGAAGGAAAAGGCTCTGGGGTGGTGGAACAGTTGCAGGCTTTTTTCAACCACTCACCAGGATTATTATTCCTAACGTCAGAGGGAACAGCACCAGGCTCATATCCCGGGGCCTGTGCTGCCCTTGGTTACACCATTGTACATCTCACCATAAATCAAGTGCCACCAAATTCAAAACAACTCCAAGTGCTGAGTGTGGAGCAACACTGCACACGCGTGTAAGGAAACACAGGCACAGACAATCCATTGAGGCAGCCCCTGCTCTGTGCAAATGCCTGACACAGGACACATCCAAAAACATGGAAAAAGGCCCCGGTATGATCAACAGTGCTTCTCTTTCACTGGGATGGGATGACATCTACTCCCAACCAGCCTTTACAATAGCACCAACAGCTTACCTTGCTGTATGGTGAGAAGGAAACACCTAATTAAGCAGTCTTTAAAATCTCATTGTCAGGACTCAAACCATGCTTTACACTGGGCAGACAAAACTGCTCTTTGCAGGAACTTGAACAAGACTGGACTGGAGAGGGGTCCTGAAAACCAGCAGAAGTGGAAGATGCCAAAAGAGAAACAACTGGAAAATTGCTCCATTAAATTGTCCTCTTTTTTTCCTCACCAAAATCTCTGCTGAGCCACTCTTTTCCCACTCTCTCTAAGTTCATTCTGATTCAATGCTTGCTGAAGCTAAACTTGCATCAGGCTTTGCAAACTGTTTCCTTAATTCCTCCTTGGGATTCGCCACCTGAGAGATGGATGCTCCAGGGGTTGACACAGAGACCAGGACATCACAAACCCTGTGATAACAAGCACAGTGTGAGACCAGAAACAGGGAGAACTTCTTTTCTTCTAGGGGTGTCAGATTCATTTTCCTCCTGCCTCCACTGAAACCTCCACAGATCCAAAAGCAGAGAAGCAGAGCCCACAGCCAGCATCAGCCCTCTGCATAAACTCAGGATTATTAAGGGCTTTTGCAACACAACCACTTGTAACTCAGTCTCTCCCTATGAACGGCAGATCCTTGAAGATCCAAGACAAGAAAGCCACAAACCTCTCAGTAGTATCCAAGACTATCATAAAGTTTATGGGCCACACCTGTATAAGCGATGGTTGTGATCTCCATCCATATTGGCTGCAGTTATTTAACCTCCTGGTTATCTTCACATCAGAAGCAAAGGGCAGAGGCACTAAATGGTGTTTAAACTCTCACCCACAGCTGGTGTGTTAATGACTCCACAACGTGGCTCTGTATCTTTAACTAAGCTACAGGAGGGAAGGATATCAAACCTTGGAGATGTTATCCCAGAGTTTGTGTATTTGGCCTAGGCATAAATCAGCTGTCTTAAGTAGAGTCCCAAGCACAGCAAAAATAGTAAGAAGATTTTTAAAATAGCAGAGGTTTATTCGAGATGCTGTTAAAAGGGAAACAACAGTTTAAAGAGGAAGGAAAACACTCAAAAGACCTGGAGCATCAACTAGGCTCACAATGAGGCCTAGTTTGATCAAATTAATTTTCCCACTGCTTAGGCCATTGCTATGTGCATTTCAGCACAGGACTTTGAACTCTTCTGCTGCCTTGGCTACCAACACGGGGGAGGTAGGATGGACCAGTTACAATTGTCCTGTCTTTATACTGTCTTCCAAAAGATCCATGATTAGATACTAGGCTAGTATCTACCTACATGGGAAACTCTTATCACTCCAGATCACAGATGCATGAAGGGTAAGGGTGGGTGTTAGGCCCTGGAGAGCCCTTCCCAGCACAGCCTGCCCACTGAAAACCCCTGAGACTTGGCGCTACTTGTACCAGAGGAGCAGCACACTCACACACTGCCAGGCACCTCTGGTCTCCTGCCTTAGGCCACCCTGCTCCAGACACAACACCAAGCCAGCAAAGCAATACAGCTCTGGCCAAGACCAGTTGGTCCACCCCACATTTCCTCTTCTGCTCATCACTCTTTGATCTCATATCTACACACAGAACAAGCTGCTCCATTGCCAGGTCATGGGCAGGGTGTTGAGGAGCACTCCACTGCTGGAACAGTGATCCATGTGGTGTTGATCTGGTTCCCTGAAGAAATTCCTCAGGTATTTCCTGTAAAGGAAGCTGACATTCCCTGTGGACTCTAAACAAGCAAAGCCTGTCTCCTAGACCAGCCCTGACACTCAAAGTCATGTGAAGCCAAAGGTGCTGTTAGCTGAGGACTAAAGCTATACAGCAAATGGTTTGTAAAGTTAATCAGAAGGCAGTAGGGTGGCATTTATGTGGTTGTCATGTGGACTTACCCAGAAAGGTCACTGTCACTGAGCAATTAGCTAATGGAGCATTGCTAGTTACTGAAGATTGTCAGAACTCAGTATCTCAGATCTATTCAGAATTCCTGAGAACAAAGATTATCTAGAGCCTACAGAGAAACCAGAAAGTATATTTAGAAACCCCATTTAGTAAAGCACTTCCTATGACAAGGGCAAGGGCAATTGGTGTCGAGTTAAGCATTGCTTTTCCTTTTGAATCATCTGTCATTTCTATCTCCTACAGTATCGTCACAGTAACGCCCCTGGGATGAAGAAATGCTCTGATAACTGGTCAGAACGAAAGTCAAGCTCTCCCAGATTGCACAAGAAGGTTTTGCATTTCCAGGGGCTCGGGTCATACCCCCATAGCCCTTCAGTCTGACCATCTCTCACACTTCATTACTGCTAGGAGATTCTTCATTCCTTTCTGAGGACAATTCCTTTTTTATTTCAATTTTCTCCGCAAACTCTGAACATGTGTCAGCTCACAGTATTAAAAGAAGGTTCCTGAAACCATAAAAAGTGACGCCTTTAATTAGCATTAAAAATCTAAAGTGTGGTGTTTTAACTGAAAAGAGATGACTTTCAAGGAAAGGTTGTCAAAGAAATTGAGAATTCAGTCATCTAATGATGATCTTTAGATATATTCCCACAATAACAGAAAATCCAATTCTGCTTCCAGACCTGCCATTAACTCTCTGTACCTCTTGATATCACAGCACATGAAAAAATGGAACACAACAACTCAATTTATTCTAGCCCCTTGTTTCTCATCTCCCCAAGGTTACTGTGCTGCATGATACTTGACTTAGAACCACAGTTCTAACAGCTGGGTTGGCAAAGACAACCTCAGACTCGAAGCTGAATTGTCTCTCTTACCACATCTGGTAACACAGGTTCTGGTTTCAGAGGAGTGTTGGTCTGTGAGCAGGACAGTGAATTTCTGCAGAGCCTTGAAAAGCCGCCTGCAGACAGATGCTCCTGGACTGCTCAGAAACCACCACGGGCAGTATTTTGGGGAGGACGCACAGGCTGTGAGGAGGAACGCTACTCAACAACTCTTCCCTTGCTTTGGTTTCGACAGGGCAAATACAAAAGGGAGACCTGGCAAACAGAGGTGAGGTGAAAGTTCACCTTCCCCCATAAAGGAGGGCAGGTGACAGCGAGGGCTGGCACCGGGTGTCACGTTGGGTGTTGTTTACTCATCGCTGCGCGGGTGAGGAGCCACCTGAGCGCTGCCCTCCCTCGCAGGCCACCGGGCCACCCGCGCCAGCCCCGCCGGCGCCAGCAGAGCTGCAATAACCTGCTGGTTGCCACAGTGCCCAGCCCAGCCCCTATCTCCATTCACACTCCTCCTTATTGCTCACCTGATAACCACAGCCCCACCGGAATTGCCGGGCCGCGCTGCCGCTGGCGGGGAAGGGATAAGGAGTATCTATCCCTTCTCTCAGCACAAACGTGTAGAAGTTTGTTCAGGGGTTTATGAGGCATGGAGCAAAGCAGCTGCTTTCACTGTGAGCTGAAGTGTTAACTGCTGAGGTATCGTGGGGTGGCTCCTGCCAGCCCACCGTGTCTCCCTGGACAGGCCAACACACAGACTTCTGTGTCAGGCTCAAACAGGTGTTAGGAAGGAAACTATTTCATGGTGGAAGGTGGGACAGAGGGACAGATTTCTTCAAGTTTTAAAGGGCTGGAAAAACTTGCTTTCATTTCAGTCTTCAAACACAACGTACACGCCTGGAAAGGGAAAGCTTTCCCTGCCAAGTCTCTGGCTCTCCACCTCTGCTCTTGCAGGCCTGTTTCCAAAACTCCAAGAGGAGTTCATCCGACTCCAGATCTACAGCATCTCCTTTCAGGCTGTCAAGCTGAGAGAGTGATTCTCTGATGCACTTGCAAGTCCTGGAATGATCAAATTGAGATTTCTGACTAATGTTGTATATAGGCCACAGAGCAGCTGTCAAGCAGTGAAGTGTCTCGGGAGTAGGAGCCAGGCCTTAAACAGCTGAGAAAGCTGGGATTTGGAGCACAGGCTTGTGGTAGTGGGCTTTTAATAGTGCCTGAATGTATACACAGAAGGATATTTCTCATGTTTACTGGACACTTAATCCTGTCACCTGGGGAAGGCAGGTGCTGCAAACTCTATTAAGAAAAGCCAGAAGGAGGATTTTCACCTCATTTTGTCTGTACTTCAAACTTATGCAAAGCTAATCCTTGGTCTCTGCTGAGGTTGGCCACAAAGCTGAAGGGATGGGGCGTTTTTGACAGCAAGGCCAGGCCCTGGTGTGAGATCTGAGAGGCACCTCACCAAAGCTACCAAACATGCCAGGCAGTAGGACATTATAAATGGAGGAATCATCATGCTGGCTACAGCAGGTTCCCAGCTGTGCAAACAGACTCCCAGAAGCTTGCACTACAAATCCTAAACCAGTTGGAGAAATACAGCAAAGAACTGTTATCCCAGCAGTTCATCAGGCCCCTTTGCCCAACACTTTGTG
Source organism: Aphelocoma coerulescens (assembly GCF_041296385.1). NCBI lineage: Eukaryota > Metazoa > Chordata > Aves > Passeriformes > Corvidae > Aphelocoma > Aphelocoma coerulescens. The sequence continues at coordinate 14,363,197 of NC_091029.1, read as the reverse complement.
TCCTAATACTGTGGGACTGAGCGTCGACAAGGGATGGCACAGCCCAGCACCTCAGTGTCTGGATAACAGGGATTTGGGGATCTTGGTTTTCTCCCCCCGATTTAAAGAAGTTATGCATCACATAAGGTAATGTAGCCTTAAATCACAGCCAGCTGGTGACTCAGATCATATTTTGCTAGTTCCCAGAATATGACCAGATATAAATTTTCTGTGCAGGACAAATCGGGTTACAAAATCTTGGGACTGTAAGGAAAGTGAGAAGAGAGAGAGGCTGTGGAAGAAGTTGACTGCAGAGGGAGAAAAGATGAAGAAAAACGGGAATTTCTGGGCACTCATAAGGGTAGGAGATCAGCTGGAAAAGATTGTGCAAAAGGGACTCTTGAAAGTTTGTGAGAGAAGGTGGTAGGTGAGAGAAAATCAAAAAAAGTAAAGGGAAAAAGAAGAGGAGGAGCAGCACCAGAACTACCTCATAGTGGGAGCATGTAACACCCTAAGACAGGTGCCTCAAACCTCAAACAAGCACCAAGACTGTGAGCCTCTGAAAACTCTGCCCCTACCCTGTCGTAAACGAGACCAGTTGTGGACCACGGCTGGAAAATACCACCTCAGGGCAATAAATCTCCCATTGATAGGGTCTGGCAAACACAGGCCTCGAGAAAGGTTGAAGTCAGTTCTGAAGTCTATAATGACTCACTGAGGATTGAAGGAATTAGAAGGAAAGGTGACACTCAATATAACAGCAGCATTAATAAGTAATCGTTGCCTGCAAACGTCTGGGCAGTTATAAAACATTGGCAAGACAAACCTTAATCTTACAAGTTTGGCTCAACTACATACGGCAAAATGTTCTTTATCGAGTAACCCTGGGGAAAGTCCTCCCAAGGATCCATGCTGATAGAGGATCACAGGTATCTGTAACACCTCAGCACACACCTCCATAAAATCCTGTCACTCAGTGAAGTCAGGACCTTCCCAGGGTCTCCCTCGGAGTCTTTCCGGAGATGTTTTGTCAGTTCTCCCCCACTCGCACGTTTGGTCCCATAAGGGAAAATTATTTCTGGCCAACTCCTGCATTTTGCACTGTGTTTAAACAAACCAAGGTGCTGGGAAGAAACACACAGCATCGGTGTAATCTGAGAAATGAGCTTTTGGTCATTAGAAACGCAGCTAAAACAAATAATAAATACAGTGCAGTGACATTTATGGTGAAAACCGCCAGAGCTTCGGAGATTTCCCCGCCTGGTGCTGTAAAGGCCTACCCAGCACCAAAGGCATTTAAAGCTAAATTAAAATCCTCATTAGCTGCTCTTGAGTGTATTTGCATTGATGAGGTCCCTGGTGGATGTGGTTTTATGGGCACGGAGGTAAACCTGTGTGGCATAACTACAGAGAGAGCTTTCAGCTGCACTGATGTAACCTGTGTGTGATATGCCAGTGATTGAGAGATTCCATCTGGAGCCAAGCTTGTACGAGTGCTCCACACCACAAAATCAAAATAAACAACAAAACCCCCACACAATTGTCACTGCACTATCTGATTGAGAGAGGAAGATGGAGGTTTAAATACAGGCAAGGATGTTTATCCTCACACCCGATACATGACGACCTCAACGTTTCTGTTTACGGTGAAAAGACTGCCCAGGACATTTTGTCCAGCTCCAAAATGACACAGATACAACCTGTTTGGATGAAGAGCAAGTGACTACAGTCACTTGATCTCCTCACAGTTTCTCATACCGTATGTTTTCAAGCATCAGCTGGATTTTAAAACTAGCTTTTAACACCATCACATGATGGTAACAAAAAGTCCTCAAAAGCACAGACTTGGCATATCAAACAGATCCAACCAGCTACGATTAGAAGAAAAAGGAAGTTCAAGAAGAGCTCCTGGAGCACCTTTCCAACCAAAGAACTGTACACGTGAGTCGGGATGAAAGGAAGGAAACACTGAGAGACATTGCAGGAACTGTGGGAAAACAAGCCCTTTGGGGACTCCTAGATGTGTGGTTTGATACAAAACCCCAAGATAGCTGTTTAACTGGGGATGTCTAATTTCATAGGAGAAAAGCATTGTATCTTGCACATATATCTCCATTTCCATGATGAAATAACCCTCTTGACATCCCGGCCAGGTACTGGAGATGGAACTCCCTCAAGGGGGAATATCCATTTGAGGCTGTGCTACTTTGTGCAGCAAAGAGACTGAGTCAAACTACAGGCAATTTGCAAGAGAAGCTGATGTTTAAATACAATTCAGAATAATTACATTCTAGTTATCCTTCTCCAGCTCTTGGGATACAGGGCTCTGCCCTCTGGCTAAATAGTTTTTGTACATTTTCGTAACTCTTGCCAGTCTCCATCCCAAAGGTGGCTGCCTCTGTGCACAGGGTGAGCACCTGTATGTGTGCACGTTTTACATCCACACTGCTTTATACGGCCCTAAATGGGCTCGTGGTTTGCAAAATGGGCTCCATAAATCATTAATTAATGATAATACAAATATAAATAATGTAGGAGACAGAAGGGCAAGAGTCACCACTCCATCTTCAACACCATCGTGGATGCTTGGATAAGCACTGTACCCACAAGAGCCGTCCCTGCCAAGAGCACCATTACTCCAGAAATGCTGAAGAATCACAAAAGATTGCAGTGTGTACCACGGGAAATGAAAGGACTTTATCAATAGTATGCTAATGCAGAGGATTTTAACCCTTGAAATCTGGCTGGCCAGTACAGTGAAACCAAGGCATTCACATTTCCCAATTCCTGTTCCCTCAGCAGTGGTTCCTTCTGGCTCAAGGAATTACGAGAATTACTGCTGCATCCTGCTGTTACAAACTGAACCACAACTTGTGAGCTGTTCACAAGCTCACAATGGGAGTTTTCCAGCCTTATCTTTATTAACTGTGAATTTATCTCCCTTCCCAGATACAATGTTGAGAGAGAAGGTGAGCTGGAAGGGGTCATTCCTGCTGTACAAGGATCAAATGCCATAAACGGCCTGGAGTGTGACTGTGTTCACTTGTGCCCTTTTAATTGCCCCCGTTAAAGCTCACATTAAACACGCAATCCCTGTGACCAAAGGTACAGGGAGTTTGGCTATAAGCAAGCAGTCACTCGATAAGACAACAGCATTTCAAAACACCATAAATTAATTCCCTGGGCTAATTTCCCTAAGAGCAATGGAGATAATAAATCTCATCGTTGGCGTTAAGGGTGACTGGGGAATCTGCTTCATGTGCCTGCCAACACACTACCGGAGCGGTGCCACGGAGCTGCAGCTCCCCGGCTTCTCCCAGGCAGGGAGAAAGCAGCAGACCTGCAAAAACGTGCTGCTGCCTGCACTGCTGGGGCAGGTCACTTCTGCCAGGGAGAGGGGATGGAACAGGAAAAGGCACGTTCCACCAAATGAAATCAAGCTGGAACATTTCACATGGCAGACGGCAAGAGATGCCCAAAGAACAGGGGCTGAAAATAATTTCTGAAGACGCAGGACATAAATTTAAATTACTGTGTATTAACGAGTCAGGAGGAACAGGTCAGAAGGGAAATTTAGAGACACAGACTGTCCTCGATCAGTGTCTGGAGCTCCCCTCGAAGTTTAACAGGAGATCCTTTGCCCACCAGTTATAAGAGGTCCATCTGTGTAGCCACACTCACACACTCACCACCTCCTTTCCACAAGTGTAAAGGACCTCCCAGGTCTCCTTCTTCCCTCCTATCCTTCCAACACGTCTGCACTCACAGACAGACAAGGTGAAGCAAGAGTGGATGTTACCACTCAGCCATTTGTTACAGAATCATAGAATAACCTGAGCTGGGAGGGACCCACAAGGACCATCTAGTCCAACCCCTGGCCCTGCAAACAGACATCCAACAACCCCACCCTGTTCCTGAGAGCCTTGTACAAATATTCCTGGAGCTCTGGCAGCCTTGGAGCCATGACCATTCCCTGGGGAGCCTGGGCAGTGCCCAACCACTTCTGGGGTTACACTGAATCCATTTTTCCCCCAGGGTGGTTCAGTAAAACTCAGAATGCTTTGCCCAATAAATACAAAGAGTGCTACGTAAGTTCCCAGGGTGAAAAATCTACACCCACCAAGTTAAAGGCTAATTCAAATCTCCCTCCTAGCAGCTTGAGTTAAAACCAACTTAGCTAGCAAAGCCCTTATGCTGGCAGGATGGGACCAGCCTGTCAGCTCATCCTCCTGAGTTACCCCAGTCCATGTTTTGGAGAAGAAAGTCTGTCCCTCTATCCCAACACCACCTTGGCTGGATTAGCCTTTGCTCAGACCTCTCTCCCTGAATAGCAGTTTCCTACTGGGGGAGTTGTTCAGAAATCCACTGGAGTCTCCTCAGAACTGGAGGGCTGGCAGGAGGGGCAGAGGCACAAAAGGAAAACACAACTGGGACGCACAAACACTTTTCTTTCACAGAAGGGTCTCTAAAAGCCTGAGGACTGGTATTCTACTTCCAAACCCTCCAGAAATCATATTTAAAAAGCTGGGAAGTGACAAGCCTGCATGGCCCAGGACATGCACAAGCAGAGCTCTGGTGCTTCCAGACCATATCAGCAATGACTTTTGATTTTAAAATTCAGGGATTTTTTTACTTACATTATTAACATCATTTATGGCTAAACAACCCTGGATTTCTGGCATGCATCTGGAGGGTCAGCTTTGTGTTAAGAGAATAAGTAAAGGAACTCAAAAGGAAAAACAATATATATTCCATTTATATATACACATATACAATACATACACACATTTAGGGGTATGTATTTCCCTAACCATACTGCATAAATATGTATTTATTAGACATACTATGGTATGTGTATATCAAAATGCACTGAAGATTTCAGATATAATTTAGAAAATTGGCCAGTTTCCTTACAATTTAGCTTATATGGTACAACATAATATATTTTAAATACCATGGAAATTGGCCAATTTTCCAATATTTATATATTTGTGTTATATCATTACAAACATTTTACAAAAGAAACATATGGCAAATTTTGAATTCTTTCCAGATGAGTGATGTCCAGACCCTCTGATATATGAATGACCTCCAGAGCCTCCTGCATTTTCCCTGCTTTGAATGCTTTGCTTCTGGTTTGGAGTCTGCCATTGAAACTTTGTCAATTAGAATGAAATGTTGGGTCTCTAAAATGAAAAAGCCTTAGGAGTGACAAGTGAGTGGTTCAGAGGGGCATTTAGGCAACCCATTCATTCAGTCTAGCCCAAAATACAGTAGTAATTACCCTCAGCCCAGGCAGGGGACTCTATTCCTGCTTCCAACAGCAATTCCCAAACCATTGTGCCCATTCAGTGCCTATTTGAACAGGGAAGTACAGGACTTGTACTTGAAGAAGCTGCTCTTGCTTCATGCAAACAAGCGGCAAGGGAAAAAAGGGGATTGTACTATTGCCTCACTTGGAAAGACCAGAGCACAACTCACCCTCAGCAGAGGGCTGTGAAGCAGAGCTGTTCACCCAGGGGCTCGGGGAATGACCTGTGCAGGCCCAGCAGAGCCAAGTGCTGCTCCGGGGGCACAGGGACACTGGGAATGCACAGGGTGGAGCAGCACCAGGGACAGATGTCACAGGGAAAGTTATCTGAACACAGACACAGGGGCAGAACAACTGGGCAAACTGTACTCCACAAAACCTCACGTGCTACAGGTACAATGAAGTGCAAAGTCACCATCCTGGGGAGAGAGCTGCAAAAAATCACACACATCACTAAAACTACACGATGTTCAGCTGGGGAGTGGAAAACCCCAAAGTGAAAGCCTCAAGATTATACTCCATGCTTTAAAAGTTGCTTTCCACCAGAGACAATGATTTTTGAAGGAAGTAGATACCTTCTAGAAAAATGTTCATTTTGAATGAGATTAATTTTTCTTTGAGGGTGATTTTAATAGAATTCTTTTTTTTTTTTTTTTCAATGGGTCTGGTACTTTCAATACCCTAATGGCAGGCACTGACTGCAGTCTGCAATATCCAGGTAACAACATTAACTCAAGAACAGGGACATAAATGAAGGCAGGATTCTGCTCTTTATTTATACTCCCACCTCTTTCCATCTCCCCCTGGCAATTCCCCCTAAAGAAAGAGAGCACTTATGCACAGAAGAGACTGGAAAAGATGCTCATGCAAAGAGCTCTCTCTGTCGACTCACACACACACACACACACACAAACACTGGGTTGTTCACATGTCACCTCTGTTTAAAGAGCTTTTGAATCCTTTACCTTCCCTACAGAGCTGAATCCAGGCTTACCCAACACCGGGAGAAGTGAGACTCTGGCCAAAACCATGTTCTGACAAGGTGCGAATCAAGTAATGGATGAATCAAGTAAAGAAGGTAGGTGTGAGAGAGGTCAGCAATTTGAAGATATCGAGGAACTAAGGTAGGAAAATGGGCCTGGAAAAGGAATTCTGTGTCATTTTGGAATTTCCACGAAGATCAAGACACCAGTGAGACAGGAGGAGCCACACGCTTGGCCCCAGTAGTTCCTCCTGAGCACAGGAAGGAAGGACGTATTTGAAGATGTAAACCAGTGTCAGACAATAGACAGGCGAGTCCAGCACTGGAACCTCACCAAGGTCACCCCGAGGGCACCGGTGCAATAGAATGTTAATTATATCCACGTGCAGGATGAACAACACAGAGATGCCAATCTCCCTCACAGAGATAGGCAGGGTTTTCCCTGATACACACAGAACCAGGCATCCAGTTACAGAAGTTCGCAGGATTTGTATTTGTCTCCCTCCACATCTTTTGTTTAGAATTTTTACTCATCTAAATGGCAACTACAATGAAACAGTTTCATAACAAGGGTAGAGCTCCAAACAAAGTTCTAGGTGTTCCACAAGCCCACAGTGAGGTGCAAAGGGCACCAATAAGAAGCAGAGGAACAGCAGTGGGAGATTTGTTGAAGGTCACCAGTGGACAGCCTGTTCCACACGTTCATCCCAGATTAAATACCTCCGTGGGACTGTAGCTGTGCACTAGTACTGGGTTGATGACAGATCAACCTCTAACAGGTTTGGGTGGCAGCAGGCAGAAGGTAGCATTGCACAAGTTGTAGAAATGTCTTTATCTGTGAAGTCGTCCAGAACAGATTAAAAAGAAATGACATTTTAAATATACAATAATCACGGCAAAACACAAGTTACCACATCCTGGCTCTGCCAACTCAGACTGAACACACGCACACCCACCAACTAAGAGACACGGACAACAAACCCTGGCAGAGAAGCTATAGCTTCTCCATCCCTGGAAGTGCTCAAGGCCAGGTTGGACAGGGCTTGGAACAACCTGGGATAGAGGAAAGTGTCTCTTCCATGGCAGGGGGTGGAACAGGATGAGCTTTAAGGTCAGGAGTTTCACTTTTCAAAATGCCTAAATGTCAGACCTCAGAGACCACAAGCCATGCTGGGTTCTCTCACTGCAAAGTAGCACCTGTGTCTCTGGTTTCATTAATTCTGCAGCTTTCAATATCTTCCTATACCCAAATGGCTGCACAGGAGCATCTGCACAAATAGAAATCTCCGCTGTAAATGCTGTATTTCCAGGCTCCTTTCAGACATAAAATAATAATGCAATGGTCAGCCCCATCCTGTAATGTTGAACAGCGCCTACCTTTTTGGACTATTTAAGCCTTACATGCATTGTAACTTTCCAACTCTTTCCAAAGGGTCAGTTTGATTTCTTGAAGTGCCTCAGTATCGCAGGCCAGCTTCACCAACTGCTCAAGAAATTAGGCAAGTTTCAATGGTTTTGTTGTTTTCCCAGGGAGGTATTTTCACTGACCAAGCAGCCCCTCCACCCCACTCCCACCCACTCCACCCCAAACCCTTTGGGATTCTGGGAATCCAACTGTAAATGACACTACCAGCTGAGATGTAATGGGTGTTGGAGCAGCAGCCGCTTCCTGTCCAGCAGGAACCCGAAGGTACAGGAATGTGGGAAGACTCCAGTGAGCCTCCTTAAGCAGCCAGAGCGGGCTGGGAACTAGAGAAGAGATAAGGGATGCCCTTTCCTCCTCCACCCACTGCAGCAGATAAGCATCATATGCCTCAGACATCTTGTCCACTGATCTGGCTTTTCTCCCGTGTCTCAGTATCTGTGACTCTACCTTCCTTCCTCTGCGGAACGGGCCAGGCCGCCCCGCGCTGATAACGGGGCTGCTGCCTGCCCGGGGCTCAGCAGCCAGCAGACACCTGTCTCATCCGGGGAAGGGACACGGATAAGGCACCGGGGCTCCACAGAGAGCAAACCCCTGTGTTTGAGGAGACAGGTGTGCTCCAGCAGACGGAGCCACAGCCTGTTTACTCAGGCAACATCCACAGGCCTGGCTCCAAAAGCAATTCATTTATAGTTTGTTTGGACACCAACACAATAATGAAATTGGCAACACCTTGCTGTGCAAACTGCAACAAAGTGCCATGGCTCTGTCAGGAGAGTGACACACAAACAGCAAAGGGACCAAGAGGCAAAACCCGGGGTTTAAGAGTCGTATACAGGAGTGTACCGGTGCTCTGAGGAGTGTGCTGTGTGCTCACACAACACGGGAACAGGCCACAGGGCAAACAAGAAAGCACCACATTAAGAGTATCCAAGATGCACCAGAAAAGACCAATCACGGATTCCAGCTCTCCTGTCTCTGGAAGGAAGGCACTAAATAACTGACTGCTCTGCCTCACATGCTTGCGGGCTTCAGGCCAAGACAATGACAGTAACACAGGCTGCATGTCATTCCAGAGCATCCCACATCGCTGAGACAGAAGGCAGCAGCCAGTTAGGCAGTAGGGGAATTTAGGGCCAGGAGAAGCTCAAGACAAAGGAGGAAAATCCTTAGAAAATGGATCTGGGGAATTTAGATCCTGTGTACAAACAGAAGTAACCTTTCCACCCAGTCACCTCTCCCTGCAGCCTCCCTGAGTAATACAATTCCAAAGTTAGCCCAGCTAAAACAATCCTGAGTTTATCTCTCTGAAGATTCAGAGGATCAGAAAGCCTGAGCCTTTTACACTCTCAAGTTTTCTTGTTGCTCATCTACGTGTTTGTCAGGGACATTGTGCAAAGAAAGAATTCTGAGTCCTGGCTTTATTGTTGGCCCTGCTGCAGGAGCCAGAAGATAACAGCAGGCAGGACTGGTCCCAAGGAAAAAACTCTCAGCTCTGGCACTGAAGTTTTCTTTTTGGGTGAACAATTGCTTGAAACTAAGGAATGCTGCATTGATTTGAAGAGGAAAAAACAAAACAACATACACACAAAAGCAAAACCAATCAGACTGAGCAGCATTATACGGTTTTCCTTTGGAAAACAGGAGAATATAAATGTAAAACCATCTTTCCACATTATCCCTTCCTATAAGCCTTCCTAGAAGAGAAGGAAGCCCAAGCCTTAAGCTGCTTTCTGTTCAAAGTTTGATTATTACTGAAAAATTCCAGCAATCCTCCAGACTTTGCTACCTTCTTACTAAGCCTGGGCCTGCTTAAACATCCCTTGCCTGAACTGACACACTCAGTGTGTCCTGACATGACTGTCCACTTCAGGAATTCTTCCTCTTCTGTGTTTCACCTGACACAAAACTGGAAGAGCTGAGATACTGTTAAAGAGGTGGGGTCCAAGAGCTTTCAATTTCAGTTTTGTGCAGCCAGCTTCAAAGTCAGGCAGTAAAAGACAATCCTTATCTGAGCAAGTTTTTCCATGCGCTGTAGAAGCTCATGCTGAGCTCTTCTCTGATGATAAAGCAAATTATTCAGCCCCGCACATGCACAAGTGTGTCACTGAACACACAGTGCCCAGCCCCTGCTGGGACCCATAGGCAGCACCTGAACCCTTCCAGGAGCAGCCTGCACCTACCATGAATTCAAAAATGTATTTTAATTCCCACAGAGGGGGTCACTTGCTCCTGCCTGTCCATTTGCAGTGATATCCCGAGAATGAGGACTGGCAGCAGTCTGAGGACAGTGGTATTTGCTGTCTCTGCTGCCCCCAGCCCTCCCACACAGCCTCGCACATCCTCCTCTCCTTTGGCTCTGATTGACAGACTCCTGAATTATGAAAAGGTAGAAAAAGCCTTGGTGAAGCTCAGAGGTATTTTTATCGTAGTTTGTGGCCCCCTACCCCCATCATATATTACAGAATAAGAATGCTTTTACACAGAGAAAAAAAAAAAATCTATAGAGTCCTCAAAGGAACAGTTTTTCTACTCCTCTCAGCAGCCTGCCCTCAGTCTGGTTCCCTTTTCAATGGGCTGCTGGCTCCTAGCTGTCTGCTGATAGGAAGGATTAGCTACAGAAATGGCACAGGGAAAGACTCAAAACTCGAGGGGAGCACAGCTCTCCAGCCCATGGAGCCATTTGTGTGCATTCAGCCACAGTTTGATAAAAGAGCAAACTGCAGGTGCTGCAATATTGCCTTTCCTTCTGGCTGGGCCATCCCTATAAAAGGCAGGAGTCAATCAAGTGTGCTCAAAAATGCTGAGAAATTAGACAGAAGAAATTAAAGTTATTAATGTAGTCACGCTGTCTCCCTTTCCCATCATTTTTTGGTTTAGGGACTAATATTTCATGTTGTTCTTTACAAGCATGGACAGATATTCTAATCTGTTTTCGCACTGAATGCTGAGAGGCAGTTTCCAAACCCAGATGCCAGACATTACAGAGCCAGACTTCGCAATCTGCGTTAGTCATTATTCCTGAAGTGTTGAGCATTCCCTCTCTCTGCCTTCCACAGGAATCTTGGGAATCTTAGAAGCCAGGTTTCCTTCTCTGAGATGCACAAACATAACTTAGGAGGTTACACTTTAGGCACAGACCTTTCCAATGAGACCCTGCACAAGGCTTTGGAAGAGCTCTTCCTCAAATGCAGGCAGGAGCTGCAAGCCCTGGGAACCAACCCCGCTGGGCCAATGGCTCCATTACATCCCAACAGCTGACACTGCTGGATCTGCTCCCCTCCACACCACACAGAACAAGACTTCTTTCATGTGCCAGAATTGTTTTGGAGACAGACTTTCCAAAAAGGCACTCATGTGCCTAATTCCTGTTGAAAACCACGAGGTTTAAAGAGTTTCAACCTTTGAAATTGTCTCTTGGCTCCAGCAGGACAGTGGTTGTATATACACCGTGCAGTTTTATATTTATTTCCCAGCAGTGTAAAAAGTCTTCTTCTCACCCTTTTTAAGTACATGAGCACAAGTAGGGCAAGGCCTGCCTTCCTGTTTTAAGAAGTGAAAGCTCTGGGGCAGACTGCCAGAGGACTTAATATAGTCTCCGATCTAAATTTAACAACAATAACATGGCTCCAGTCTGACCCTACAAAGAGAAGTTTGGAGAGACAAAAAGAAAAAAAAAAAAAAAGGTAATTCTTCACAAATTAAGAAAACAATAAAGGTCCCTTTCAAGTGTCAAGGAATATTCTTAGCCAGCCTGCAACACCTAAATCAAGAGAGAGGTTGTTAAAATGGCATAATACCAGGAAATTCGCCTACAGGGTCTACTTCCTCCGTGGAGACTCCGGCCTGGAGTGCCGGAGTCAGTGTGCTCGACATGGGGGAGGTGGGAGGGAGGAACAGGGAGCTGACTAAAGAGACTCTATAAAAAAAAAGCCCAGGCTGGGTATCAACACCACCATCTCTAGATCTAAGATGATACAAGCAGCCTTCCTGGCCCGAGATTCCGAGTCACATCAATAGGCTCTTTAATCCTTTCCCACCCAACATTTCCTGACAGCGACCGCAGAAGTCAACAAGTTCAAGCCCAGCACAGAAATTAGCGCTCGCACACAATACAGGCGGGTGATAATGCGCCTGTATTTATAGCTCAGAGCCAGCCCCCTCGGAGCAGTCATTAAAGATCCTGGTGGGAAGAAAACACAACTAGAAGAAAGTTATTCAAGTAAGTTAAAGATACACCTGAACCCTCCCTTCCTCTCCCACCCCTTTCTGAGGTCATAACATCACAATATAGTCTCCTAAGCAAGGACGTTCCTCCGGGACACTCTGATAGGGAAAGTGTGAACAACAAAAGCCCATTGTTAGCAGGGAACGGTGGTGCCACTTAGACCCTCGTTAAGCTCCCCAGGGGCTGTGGTTTGCGTTATGCAGGCTTAAAAATAAAAGGCACTAGGACAAGGGACAAACAAATAATGAAGTCATTTCCATTTACCTAGACCAGCACGGGGGTTGCCAAGCAGGGTAACCGGTTACTGCTGGGTGTTAGCAGCATCTCCACCCTGGGACTCCCACTCCTCTATTCCACGCTTCTCCCCGCAAGTTTGTCACACTGAGTTCAATTCCATCCCACAATGAGATGTGGACGACGCCCACAGACCACTAGCACATCTTACAAACTCCCTGTATGGGGAGATTCTTCCTTGTACAATGTCTACATGTCACCCAAAGAACAGGAATATGCCATTTAAAAGAGCTCTGTGCATCACTCCTGAGTTCAAGGAAGATTCTTAAAGGAGTACCTCAGCTGCATGGCACAATTAATGAGCTCACCCTCAAATTACTACCCCGAGCCATAAGTTCAAGCAGTTGCATCACCTAATAACATTCCAGCTACTGAATCTGAAATTTGCTAGCATGACAAACACCAGCTCTGGGCACTGCTGAGCTGCTCCACTGATTACTTGCCAGCGACCCACAGGAGAATTTTCCATCACACTCAAGCAGAAGGACTCAGATGGAGTCCCCTTAAATCAAGATTACAGGGAAGGTGTCAGTAGGTGGAGGTGCATTTACCAAACAGCAGCAGCTCCTCCTAGATCCAGCTCTTTGAGAAACACCACTGTGGAGTTCCCCTGTGTGAGTGGAGCTTGTGCTGGTGGCAACACACAAGGTGTGAGCTAATCCTGCAGTGAAGCCAAACTCTTAGGGCTTCATGGTCCCAGTACAGTCCTCATCCCTTCTCTGTGGTGCACAACAGCTGTTCCAAGAATCCCAACAGCCTATCAGAGAGTCCTCCCAAAAGGGTAACACTTGGGTAGTACTGAATCCATGCACTCACCTCCACATCCCATAAAACCTCTTGCAGCCTGGAAAGAAGCTTTTCTGCATTTCCAGGGATTAGTAAATGCCTGGAAATCAAGATGGTACAGAAGCCGTTTGCCACCTGTGAGCTGCTCCAGGTCACACCAGGAACACTCTCATCCAGGACACATCAGGAGCTACCTCCTGCTCCTGGCCCTGTTAAACTGAGCTCTAATAACTAATGCTCTGCACCTGGGGAAAGGAGGTGCTACAGGCATCAAGAGAGTGCTGCTTGTTTCCTTCACCTTTGCCAGCTGCAATCTCTCCTCAAGCCTTGCTTCTCCAACAGCCTTTTTAACTAAATGCAAAAAATTGGGGAAAAAATAACTATAGAGTAAGGATACAGTGGGCCTCTTTGGAGCTGAATACTTGTGAAGTTAACATTTGAGTTCATGCCAATCAAGCCACTGAAGAACTCCACTTGCCATTTCTATCATTTGATCTAGGATTGCATATTTTAACATGTGGGCAGTTCTAGGCATAATTATTCTCAGTAATCAGAAGAAAGTTGCCCACTTTAATCCTGAAAGAAAATAATAGAAAGTAGCTGTTCCACCCAAAGCTGGTCCTCCTTTTTCCCAGCAGCATGGATCATCCAGATGAAATAACAATGCTTAGACCTACAGTGCCCTGGTAGGAAGGATTGCCAAAAAGCCAGAGAGCAGCCTCCTAGCCTCAGCTCTAAAATGGTTCGTGACAGTGATTCACTTTTTGCCTTTTCTTCAGCTTCCCAGTATTTATTTTCACCTTGGGTGGGCTGGAAAATATAGTTTTAAGATGCTCCAGCATGCAAATAAAATATTTATCCATGGTAAGTATTATTTTATTTACTCTTGCAGTAGTAAAAGCAGCTGTGGCCAGAGTAAGGCTGCACAGCATTTGCAGTTACAGTGGAGATCTCCTCATGTGAGAACACCATACTGGGTAATCAGACCTTTACACAACCCAGGACTACAACCAAGACTGGAAGTTTGTTTCACATTTACACTAAAGTTCCTTTATACTGTTCTGGCAGGAAAATAAATGAGATTTCAAGTGTATGTAATAGTTCAAGTCTCTCTGGTACTACTCGTAGCAGGGGTTTAGTTGTAAGGCACATTGGACTCTGAATATTTGAGTAGTTCACAGTAAGTCTGCTGAGGAGATGCAAAAAAAGAAAAGTTTTAAACTAAGCAGGACAGCTTCCCCTCTTAAGGCTCCTTTAGGTACCAAGTGGCTCTACCCTTGAGGGGCAGACCCTAAACACTGACACAAAATCTCAGGCAGGACCTGTTCTTTTAACAAAACAGTCTTAGCCAAGTTCTTCTACACGATAAACATTTTCTGCCCAGGCCTAGCACTGCTGACCTCCGCAGCCAGGCTTTCCAAACTCCCAGCCTGACACCCCAATGTGTTTCTGAAGCTCAAAATTTGAGTGCAGAAGCCTCAAATTTTCTGATCATAATTTTCAAATCACTGCTGAGCTTCCTCTGAACCCTGAGTAAAGGGAAAGGTCGTTCTCTACAGACAACTGTCAAACACCTGAGAGGGGACTTCATGAAAACCTCTGCACAGATCGACTGATGGTGACAGACATGGAGCCTCAGGAGCAGCTCCATGGGGGAAATCATGCATGGACCTGAAGGAGCTGCACTGTTTTATCTTTATTTATATTCTCATTTATTTAGAAGTAGGCCTCTGAATTCTGAGGTCGCTTTCTAGGTCAGTGGAGCCTTGTGCAGTCAGTACCATGGCAGCTGGAAAGGCGGCTCAGGGGTGGTTCAGGATTCACACACAGATCCGGATATGAGGATCAAATGCGCCACACAATGAAATACATTTGTTAAGGAAATTGGCACTGCTAAAAAAGAAACACTCTGCGGAGAGCCAAGGAACATCTAAGGCTCCTTAACCCAATTAGCTAAACACTCTTCTGCCACTGAAAAAAAAGAAAACAAAAACCACCTCATGAAATTGAGCTGAGTTTGGGGCAGAAAGTGAATATCTTGATAAACTGCTGGTATCTTTGCCTGCCAGAGCTTTTAGCCAAGAGTCTGCTGAGTCTAGACAAAGGTTTGATTTTGAATTGAAAGGGGAATCATTTGCAGAGAGTAAAGCAATTTAGGTTTTCAAAAACAACCATGAATTTTTAACTATTAACCCAAAAGAGAGACAAGGAGCCTCTGCAGGCACATGAGGCTTTTAAATATTATCTGCTGCCACAGGAGGTCATTGAGAGTGGAGTGATTTTAAGATCAGAGAGCTTCATTAGGCCAAACCATTTAATGTACCCGAGAGCTGGAAGGAAAAGATTAAATTGGTGGAGCTAGAGATGCTAAGGGAGAATTCTATATTTGTCTCATTTACTGAAATCACTGGTTCTGCTCCATGTGATACCAGCAACAAGCAGCTGCTGACAGCCGGGAACTGCAGAGGTGACAAGCACAAGGCACCAGATTGTTCCTGTCCGTTGCATGACTGCACAGAAGACATGGACCTAAAGCTTGTTTCTTTATTTGAGTCTCAGAGTGGACCCTAGGCATAGAATTATTTCCCTCTTCATGAACACAGACAGCACTCGGCTGCAGCTGGGTGGACAGGCTGGTGGGCAATCACATTTTCCTCTTGCAAAGCAGAGTAGTCCAGTAGGAATTGTGACTCTTCTCAAACAATTTCTTCAGATCGTTCTCTGAACAGCAGAGAAACCACTTTCTATCGCACAGCTTTGCAAACAAAGCAAATGGAAGGAAAAGACCTGCCTGAGGAGAAGCACCAAGGCCCTCTCAGCATCAACACCCTGTGAAGGAGGCCTGATTGCTGTTAGATCCCCCCTCCCCGATCAATCAGCAAATTGTCTAATCAGTGCTTCAAAAAGAGCTCTCAGGCTGGTATCAAACTGCCAGCTGGGGCTGGCAGTGAGGCTGCTGTGCCAGGCTGTGTCTGAGGAAGGGCCTGCCCCAACCCCACGGGCTGTTTGCTGCAGCCATGGCAGCTTGTAAAATTAGCACATGAGCACTTGTTTTCCTTCAGGCCCCATGGCAAAATGCTCCAGGAGGCTGGAGATGAGAGCAGGGTGCAGAACAATGGGAAACCAATGAAATAATGAAGGAACAGTTTCTTCACCTTCTGTGGCTCGGTGTCACGCAGAGGAGCCTGAATGCATCTGGTTTGATCTCAGTTTCCTAAAGCACAGATGTGGTTTGACCAACTCCTTTGGTCGCTTAATAACATCCAGTTGCTTCTCAGACCACTGGGAGACGGGGAAACTGAGGCACTGGGAGGGGACTCTGGTCATGTCACCCCGGGGCGTGGTGGCACCCCCGGGCCGTGCCCTGGCCAACAGCGCCTTCTGGTGGAGAGAGAACGTCTGTGCACGGCCGAGGGTGTGGGCACCGAAAACCCCACAGAAATACCCCCTTAGGGCCAAACTCTGGGCACGCTCCTGTCCTCTAGGAACTGTCCTTCACTTGGCAACCTCGCTTTACATA
The DNA here is from genome assembly GCF_041296385.1 of Aphelocoma coerulescens. Taxonomy (NCBI): domain Eukaryota; kingdom Metazoa; phylum Chordata; class Aves; order Passeriformes; family Corvidae; genus Aphelocoma; species Aphelocoma coerulescens. Next base: position 14,346,674 of record NC_091029.1, on the reverse strand, counting down.
CTCAAGCCAGGCTATTTGAGACAGCAAGGAGTCACTCTGGCCTTTGAGGACCCCTGGTAATCAAGCATCAGGAAGTCTTTGCTTTAGTAGCCACCAGCACATGAACCCCAAAGGTCACAACAATGCAATGGGACAAATATATTCTTCGGAAGGCACAGGGCATTCAGTCTCTGCTTTTGTGTTCTCATGACAATGATTGTAATGACGCAGCTGGAGTGGGAAATGGCCCAGCGTAAATCCATCCTGGCAACAATACTGTGTAACAAAAACTGTCAAAGGAGGCAGGCATGTTTAGGATAAGTTGGAGATAGTAATCTGGTTATTTTTCTGAGGCCCCACTCAAACACTACACTGAGGAGATCCTGATTGTGTCACCTTGGCCCTATACCACACATATCCTTTGCAGAAGAACAGTGTAGACAGGAGTCTCTTGGCCCATCTGAAAATCCCTGAGGTAATTCTGCAAACAGGAAATGACACGAGGCAGCACGTCTGCCACAGCCCCTTCAGCCAGGAGGCACAAACCCAGCTCCCCCTCCGCGGTGAGCACGGGCAGCAGTGCCAGAATCAACCGAGGCACTGAGATCTGCATCCAAGGAAGAGAAGAGCAAAAGAAACTGCCATGAACAAGGCCAGGACTGAAAAGTACAGCTTGAAATGGTTTAACTACCAAGGAGGATGTATCTCATCCAAAGGGAGCTCTCTGGGCTGCTGTATAAGCAGCTCATGTTCATACCTAAGAAAACGGAGAAAGTGGGTAGAGACAAAAGAGCTGGTCAGTGGGGAGCTGGTCAGGAATTTATTGATGAGATCTTCTGTTGGAAAATTCAATCATCCAAACCAGAAACTTTCCCCTTTGCAAGAATGAAGCATCACTGGAAAAAATGTAATGAGAACAGCAGAGCAGCATTCTTGGGTTCATGAGTGAACTTCCACTCAGGCAAAAACCCCAAAACCCAGAACAGTGTAAGCTGCTGCCCAGAAGAGGTTCTTGGGCTCCAGGAGACTCTGGTTTACAGCTTGTCTTCTCTCCCTCAGGAAAGTCCTGGGCTGTTACCTATTTTAGGGGACAGTTGTGCCAGTTTGCTCCCAGGAGGCTTCTGCTTGTTTGCTCCAGTCTCACCCAGTACCTGTCAGCAAAGGCTTTGATCTCACACCTTCCAGGTGGACACACTGGCCACCAGACTGGGCTGTTCCACACCTCAGAAATTCTTTCCCTAGGGAAAACTTCCCTTCAGTGTTTGGAAACAGCTTAAGTCGCTTCCTTTTACAATAAATATTTCCTACCGAAAATAAAAACCCCAAGACAAAGCCTCAAGCAAATATAATGATGCCTTCCTTATACCAGAGCAATTTATTTCCCATCCCATACAGGATCAAAGAGGTGAAAATCCCCACATAAAGACCACAGTAGCCACCACAGAAAGACTCTGTCCATGCGATGTGACAAATACAGACAACTGAAGCTTGTGAGATCATCTCACACAGCCTGACAGGACAGATCACACAGATCTCTGCAGGGCTTTCTTTGCAAGCACTAATTCCTACAGTTTTCATTCCAGCTTATCAGTGAGCCAGTGGATGTGGTGTAATGGGGATGGTATTCCAACACAGACACAGATACATAGAGATACTTCTGCTGGTGCAATTAATTTTTAATAAGCCCTTTTTCATATTACTATTGCTGCAGTCACACTGAAAAAAGGATCTCTATTGAACTGTGAAATCAAATTAAGAAAAGCTGCATACTTGCCTATCATAAAGGGGGAAAAAAGATTCCATTCCTGCCTAACTCTTCCAAAAGGCAGTAACTTAGCACGTTTTTCTGACAACAGGTTGAATTCATAATGGAGAAGGTTTCTCTGTTCTTAACTTTGGGACTTGTCTCTTGCCCTTGGACTAATTCTTCTGGATTTGCATTTTGTGCTGAATGTTGTCACCTCCTGCTCCTTGGCTGAGTGCATTGTGATACAGAAGAGGTGCTAATCCTCTAGTAATTAGCACCTCATTGGGAGGTCAAGAAGAGGTCATGGAAGTGGGCTTGTTTATTTTTCAGGAGAATTCTGGTTTGCTCCTTGTTTTCATTAGGGATGTTGAGGTGTTCCAGCTCTCAGCAGGCTGATGCTGTTTAGAACACAGGGGCACCACTCAGAGCAGCTCATCTCCAGGGCACAAGGGATCTCGAAGGTGTAAAACAACCATGACTCCCATTTCGACATTCCTAAGCCCCCTCAGTCACCTCGTGACAGGACTCCTGCTGTACCTGACTTTCAGTTCTGTCTGGGGCTGATCTCTCCCCAACTTCCTGCATGCAAATCAATGTTCCCACAAACTTGGTGGTGTTTGGTAGTTGGCAGAAGCACATTCACCTGGTCAACAGGATCACAAGATTCATGACTCCTGCTTGAGACACTGGTGATTCATTCTCACAGTGAGCCAGATTTAAGACCCCAAATTGGCTTAAATGGTTTTTCCTAACAGAGGAATTGGACAATTTTAAGATTCAAAGAAAACTCTGTTCACTTCCAAAGGCAGGAACGTCATCTCAGGGGACAGTGGTCTTCCTTTAAAAGCTGCTCTCTGGGTGAGATCTCCTCCCTCTGCTGCTGACCTGGTCTAACTTGGATGAGGAAGCCAGGCCCTCGCTGATTGTGCCAACCAGCTCTCAAACAGAACCAGTTCTCCTCACAGGTCTTCCAATGGCCTTTTCACCATCTCCAAAACACTCATCTCTAACTTAGTGAGGACACTAATTTGCCTTCACCAGAAATACAGTCCCTGGCAACACAGAACAGGTCCATCAGCAGAGCTGACCATCCCCAACCAGAAGCACACCCAAAGGCTTCCATCTCCACTGGGGATCTCACTGCTGCTACAGCATGCAGGGAGAGAAAGCCCTGGATCCTCCATGGCAAAACACCAGGGTCTCCTGCCTCACACCTTTCAGAGGTATAACAATACACCCAGAAAACTCAAAAGGTAACTGTGTCATACTGCAAAAGGACACTTCCCAGAGGATCCAGGGCATCCAGACATCTCTGGACTTACCAAGAGAATGCTTAGGAATGCCAGCAGGAGCTAACAATAAACGGAGATCTTTGTTTTCATGCAAAGGTCAGGACAACTGCATTGTCTCTGGGGTCATATCACTGAATCCTCAGCCTCCAGAAATTCCTCATTTTTCTAGAAATTGCAAGCTCCTCCATCTAAGAGCTGTCCCAACTGCTCTCGCTCCCCCTCTCCCTTCCATTCCCAGGCTAATCCAAAGAGACTGCAAAGGAAGAAATGCTCGGACTTAAATCAGCACCAGCGATGCCGAGGGAGCCGTTACTGTTGGAATTCCCCATTCCTGAGTGGTCTCTATTAAGATCAATGGACCCCTGTGCTGGGCCCAGCACACAAATTATGAGCCAGCAGCCAGGTTAACTCTTACCACAGTGTCTGTGATGACACAGCATCCGTGAGCGCTGCTTCCCATCAGGAAAAAATAAAACTTGGTTAGTATTTCCCACATCTTTGTAGCAAGGTTCCTTGCTATCTATTTGGGAAAATGATTTTTAAATATATAATATATAAAACACAGACTGAAATTTTTTACAGATTTGGCCAGTTTTCAATATTTCAGTCTATGTGAAATAATCCAAATATGTTTTCAATATATTTCAACACATACAGTTGTCATATTCAGACCTGTATATTTTCCTTATTAGCAAAACTGGCCAAGTATGTGCTATTTTTCAATATAGTTGCTCTATCACCTCATATATTTTAGAGACATGATTGTACAGCACATTTTAGGAAAGATATTACAAATGAAGAGAGATCATTTTTCTCTTACAGAAAGGATGTGGTTTTCTAAACCATTTGGAAGACAGAACTGGATTGCTTTGTCACTGGGAATGGACTCTGGGCACGCTGCCCGGGGCAGAACCAGGACAGAGGTTTGTGTGGTGCCCACACCAACCTGTGCATGTGCTGCCCAAGAGCTTTGGATGCAAGACTAAGAAGAAGAATAAGCTGGTGTATCTATGCAGAGCAGACTTTGGGTTCAAGAAACAGGGAAAAACAGAGGACATAGCCCAACACTCTAAAGTTAAGCTGGCATCACAGTGTGACTGATCCCACATGGACACCTGATCCCAGCACTGCTCACTGACTTCACACAGCCCACAGACTCCACAGTCACCACACAGAAAGAACATCACTGACTTGCTCACTGGAGGAGACCTACGAGGAAAGCTGGAAGAAGGCGGCCTGCAGACCTCCCAACAAACAGCTTTGAGTCCTAAACTGAGTCCAAAGAAAGCTTCAAAGTCTGTGAAACTCTTAAGTCTTTTCACTAAATTCCAAGGACTCAGCTACAATTTTTCTGTAAGACCTGTACAGGAGATGGATAATCAGATTTGTCGACATCTGTAGATGTGAAATGAGTATGGCCAACCTGTCCTGCATGGGATTAATGATGCTGCAGCAGAGGGACTCCAGATGGCCCAAAGCTGAATTCTGGACACCAGCAACCCTGAAATCATTGAAAAAAGAAGGATGACAGAGCAGAGTTAAAAGCAGTGGAAGAAAAGAAAAAGAAAAAGAAAAAGAAAAAGAAAAAGAAAAAGAAAAAGAAAAAGAAAAAGAAAAAGAAAAAGAAAAAGAAAAAGAAAAAGAAAAAGAAAAAGAAAAAGAAAAAGAAAAAGAAAAAGAAAAAGAAAAAGAAAAAGAAAAAACTAAGAAACATAAGAATTCCCCAAACAAATCAAACAAACAAAACAACCCAAAGAATTCTCTATGTTGCTTATGCTTGTGTCACCCTGAGGAACTTGGCAAGAGTTATATTCTGAGAGACAGAATTCCTTCTTTCTGTTCACCCAGCAGCATTTCACAACACACATCAGACAAGCTCAACATTTTTGCCTTGCCATGGAAAAGCTGCCATCCCAAGAGCTTTGCCCAGCTTTTGCCCTTCTGTCTCTTGTTACTTGTCTTGCAGTAGATTGGGGACGTATTTGAAGGCACTTGGTGCCACGTGCTCATGTTTTCTCTTGCCTCCTACATGTTTGCAGATGTTTCAGTCACTTACCTGGATCCCTGCGCTGTCCTCCACATGACACTTAATGCTCATTTTGAAAGAGGTCCTTATGGTCGGAGCACAGCACAGAACAAGGAGAGGTTGAACTTTGCCACCACAGGAACAGAATCATGAAACTGGAAGACATCCCCAGGTATTTAGATTTGAAATGAAGCCACCAAAAAAGCCCAGGTTTGTTTAACTTTCAAATTGTATACCATGCCAAGATGAAAAAAACAACATTAAAATGAGGCAAAAATCATTTTGTTTAATACAAAATACCTTTCCTTGATTTATTTTCTTTTACCACAAACTGAAGCATACATTGGTTTTCCTTAACCAATGTTTCACCTTACGTGATTATGAGGCTTATGCAGATCTTTAAATCATTTGCCAGTCACTCCTATAAAGCTACTGATGGCTACAGTAGAAACAAGATTTTTTTCTAGCCTTGCAAGTTCCTCCTTCAGTTGTTCCCCTGTTGTAGTCCCAGCAGGTACAGATGAGGTCCTGATGCCTACACCTACATCCAGCCTAACTGATGATAAATCCCCATCTCCCTTCAATGAGCTCTTGCAGCCTAAATCTCAGTGAACGGGGATGGGGCTGTTCCCAGCAACACCTTGGCAGCCGCCTGTGTTTGCTGCTGGGTCTCCCATGTTCTGGGATGCCATCAGCACATTCCAGCTGATCACAGCTGCTGGGATTATCCTGCAGCTGCCAACCTGAGTGCCTGTGCTCACTAACCCGAAATCAGGTGGCAGACACAGAGGCTGCAGAGCTGGCAGCCTGTTTCTCCAGCCCTGGGAGCCCAGCACTTGCAGTGTGCCAGGCTTCCACACTCTCTGCTGCGTTTTCTGAGCCTTGTTTACTTCTCAGATATCCTCACTTACCACAGAGCTCACTGAAATGATGTTTCATGGTTCATGTACTGCTCTCTGGGCTATGGCCCTCAAGAACTCCATCCCTGTAAACTCAAACTAGTTCTTTAGAATGAAAAGTATTTGCAGAAATGCTCTTTGAAGCGAAGCACTGAATTCTCATTTCTGTAATGAATGAGCCTTGGACCTTATTTTGACATAAACTCACATCCACAGAGTGTTAATAGCTGCCTAAGCACAAGAAAAAAAGGATTCTCTCTCAGGTACTGGGGAAGCTTCTTCATTATAACAAGTGAAGAATAAATGAAGAGTTACAACTCAGAGACATGTCCTGAAGGCATGCTACTCTGTTCTGGAGTGACTCTTTTTTTTAGGCACAATTTAGTAAGGTACTAGGGCAGTCATTAATTCTGTGAGTTGAAAGATAATTTTAAAAGTGAGAGCTCTTTTCTTGAGAACACTTAGCTGGATAAAGCCTGGGAAAAATTAGTTAAGGAGAAGTTTTGTTGGCTACATACAGATAAGTGTTGCTTGACCTTCTACTGTTGATGAATTTCATCAAGGATCTAAAAACTCAAAAGCCCCCAAAATCATCCATGAGCCTACTCAAGAGGGCAAACAGAGAGATAAAGGCATGAACAGAGAAGAGGGTGTGAGGGAAGAGAGATGTCCTATTTCTATCCTATCTTTTAGCAGCAGTCACCTTCAGGACCTGAACTGAGTAAAAGAGACAGAGAAAATAAACATAAGCCACAAAAACCTCAACCCTCACAGAGACGATTTAGAAGGAGAAACTCACAGGGCTTCTCCATTCCACCTCACCCTACTCATCAAATATTGATAAGGAACAGCAGTGGCAGTTGTTAGCAGGAGCTGGTAACGGAAGCATGAAAAGTAAAAATCAATGGGATCTTTTATTTTGATGAAGAAAGGCAAAACTGTGTGTGCTGTGACAGAGCATGCTGCACGTGGCCATCAGCATTTCTGTGGGAAGCACAGGGATGGACACACTGGGATGGGATTTGATGTGCACAGACACGAGGTATTTTCTGTGAGGTCACATTTCTACAGCCAGTGCTGAAACTGAGGAACTAAGTGCCACACTTTGTACCTTTGTGTCTGTGCCATCAGAAGGGCAAATGTTCTGCGTGGTCAGGAGGGACTGTCCATCAATCAGCTGGGTTGGGTGGCCTTGTTTATCGTGTTGTTTCTTGCTCTGAGTACAGAGATTAATTTTCACTTTATGGGTTTGCAGAGACACTCAGGAAACCTCAGTTGTTCCATCCTTGCACGTGTAGCTAATGAGCTCCTTGCTCATTAGCATGCACCCACGTTTAGCACTCTTGCTGCCTACCCAGCTTTGAGGGAGAGTGTTTTTGTGCACTAACACTCCAGCAGCAGTAATTAATAGCTGTTTACCATGTAAAAATGATCTGACTGCAATGCAGTGCGAGTGAGCCCTCACAGGAGGGGTATCACCAGATGCACCACACACTGAGCAGCTGGGTGAGAACTGGTGTGTCCAAAAGGGAAGCCAGAGGTGACACCACAACACATTTTGAGGTCTAGGTTCAATGTCGCACCAATATCACACACAGGGTGCAAATTCTTCCATTGCCTAATGGAAGAGTGAGGTCTTGGATTCAGATACTTCCTGCCCAGTCAGAATTACAGTAATTACAGCCTTACATGTTGACCTCTCCTCTTTCAGCCTGGGCTGGTTTGAAGTAGGAAGCTGAACAGAAGGTGTGAATCATCAAGCCTGTCAAACCAATCTCTTTCAGCACCAATGAGTTCACTTAAAGTGTGTGCAGAGGAAAGGCATGGGGTGGAGGGAGAGGCTTTAAAGGAAAAGCATTCTGCAATTTAAGCCAGTGGAATTGGGTTCCTCCCTTTATTCTTTGGTCACAGTTGCCTTTCAAAGCTGTACTGCAACATAAAATGTAGAAATCCTCTGAAGGAAGAAAAATAAGACCCAAATTGATAGAACGGTTCAGCTTCCTACACTTGGCACTGACCTATTGAAGGCAACCAGAGAAGAAACCACCTTGTCCTCTGCTTAAAGCCCCGATTTCAGGCCCTCTGAGGTGAGGAGGGACTGGAATAGTTTTGTTCTGGGGTATTAACCCAGTAAAAGTGAGGAAGCAGTTGCTGGTACTTACATTCCATTAGAATGGCAGCTTTTCTTGGTTTCCCAGTTCAGAGAACAATCAAATGTACCATCTGTTTTCTCACACCAACAACCCCCACACACATGCTTAGGCTGACCTAGAGGAAACTCTTAGGATATTCTCTCTTCCTAAAGCACAGATAGATGCAAAGGTCCAAGAGAGACTCAGCATGATGCCAAAGGGGAGCTCCATGCCTGAAGGTGAGGATTATATCTGGGAGAGAACTGGACTTAGGCTCTTGTGCTGCACACTTGGAAGCTAGCAGAGGACAGAAGTGCTGCAGAGATGCTGCCCAAGGCCCCACAGCCCTACAGACATTCAGCTGATGTTCATTTTTGCATGTTTCAGCAGGTCCATTCCTGCTCAGCAAGGCACCAGTCCATGCCCAGCTGGAAGCACTTGAGCTGTCAGGCCATTGACACTCTCCTGATTCAGATCCATCAAGGAGATCCCTCCCAGCACATTGTTATGCTCTTTTAGTGACATCATCTCAGTTTTACAATAGATTATGAGAGAGATCTGCTCCAAACTGAGCTCAATGAACATGGCCCTCTGTGATATGATCCCCATAATATGGTCAAGAAGAGGGCATTTGATTAAACAAACTCCATCTGGCTGGATTAAGCCAAATAAAGACCACAAAGGGACAGTCTCAGTGCTCCAAACTACACGTTCCTGTTCCTCCCTTTCCATCAGCACTAGTGAGCCTACCACCTCCCAGCTAACCAGCTCAGCTTTCTGACTTGCAAACAAGCATAGCAAAACTAGAAGAAGAAAAAAGAAAAAAAAATGGAGGTATCTAAGCTTTCAGCTGGAGCAGTGAGCTGATTTATTCTGTGAGAACACCAGTGCTGACTAAAAGGAAAGCACAAACTCCCAATAAAAGGAAGGAAAGACAAGAACATGAGCACAGTGTCCGAAGGGCTCACACCAACCAGGTCACTGCATTTTTTGTTAGCTGCCTAGGGGCTAGCCTGGCTATCTCAGCACTGCACTGCAGAGTTACATCCAGAGGGATGAAGAGAACAAGCAATTAGTAAGTAGAATTGGAGCTCTGGTGCTAAAGGTACTTTGTACACCCTGTAGGATCCATCAGCAGCCCTAGAATAAGTGCCACATCATCTGAGCAAAGGATATGATGAACCCTCACAAGCCATGAACTCCTTTGAAGAGGAAAACTGAGCAGAGAAAGGAAAGCCATGTACAGCATCTTTTTGTACCTGGTACAAGTCTGGCCCAATATATCCCTGACCTACCATGCTTTTCTCCAAAGCTTACAGGCTTTCTTAAGGATGCCATGTTCTAGAAGCTGGTGTCTGCATGGAAGAGGTAGGCATATTTTGATTGTAAGACAGAACTGATTGTTCATGAGCTTGAGATCTGGAACTTAGGTTTTGAAACAAATCACTGCAGAGCTTTCACTCACTTTGTGCCTGCCTTAGTAAAAGTGACGTGCTGTCAAAGGAGTTTAAAGGCCTCATACATCAGTTCTGGGATTACATTTTGAGAGAAAGAAAGAGGCAGAGAACTTTGGATGCCTAAGCTTTTCACCCAAGAATCTGCACATTGTGATAATTTATAAAAAGCTTAAAATTGCCTAGATATCAGTACATTAAAATTTAATTTTAGATTGAAACTGTTATCTGAATGCAGTGGCCTGTGAGATATATATGTATTTGGAACATCCTGCCCAGAGAGCCTATTAAAGTACTTTCTGCAATTATTATTTAATATTGAACATTTTATAGCAGCAGTGCCTTGAGGCCAAACAAATCCTCATTGTGTTCCACACCACACAAATGTAACACAATTATAACAGCTCAAGTTTAAAGTTATTTATGCGTTGTTTGGTACAGCACTGCAAAGCCCAAGTGATTTTTACAATTATGGTCCATTTTTAGGAGGAACTGGGGACATGAACATCTTGTGATTTCTAATAAAAATAAGACACTGATCATTTCTCTCTCTCTCTACTGATCACACCTTTCCTTCCATCTTCTTTGGGAAGGAATGATCCATATAAAAACCTGGATCATGTTGAAAATTAGCAGTAACCTAAGAAAGAAAGTAATTGTTTTCAATGGAATGAGGAGATTTGTTTTCAAATGTGACTCACAATCACAGAATTATTTGAGATGAGAGGAACCCCCAGGCAGGATGAGCTTGTACCTCTGGATGATGCTTCCCACAGCCACACTGTCTTAAGTCAGTCACAAAACTGCATCACAAGGTTCCAGGTCCTTCAAAATTAAGGCACAAGAACCTAAATCACTTTAAGACACCGAAAGGAGAAAAGTGTAAAACATCTGAAAATCTTCCACCTTCAGCTCAAGACAAACCTATGCAGCACCTGGATCTGAGAGATGGGATCTGAATTCAGGTGAAATTGGCTGTACCTCAATCCCCAAGCCAAGCACACCCAAGTTTCTATTACCTGGACTTTGTAAACAAATGGTGGCAGCCAGAACTCCCAGCAGAGTTCCCAACATTGCCAGCTTGTTCCCAGGATGTATCAAAGGCTGGTGCCTTATCATCACTAAAATCATTCACGTCGGGTAGAGTGAAGAGCATTGTCCCATGTACCAAACTCCCCCTTCACCAGCACACCATCACAGCCGGTCACCTCCTTGCAGGAGCTCTGCTTCCAGCACAGCACAGCTTAATTAGACTTTCCCTGCTGATTTTTGAGACTAAAATCTTAGAAGCAAGACAGCATGCAGGTTCAATTCACATCTGAACTGGTGGTCCTGGCCCAAATGAGTATTTCTGAACATATGTCTTACTGACACCTGATAGTGCAAAGTTCCATCTCTGGAAGTCTGAATGGATGTTTGCAAGGAACAGTCCCCACTGCTCATCCTGGCCTTGCATGTACAAATCAGAACTTCTCCAATTTCAGGATAATGAGCCTGATCTCTCCCTTAGCTGTCATTCTGTTCAGCCAAAATTTCCATGTGTAAATATTGGATGGGCCCAGATCTGGAAAAGCTGAATCTTTGAAATAAAACACGAAGAGGAAGCAATGGCAGAAAGCAGAGAAGGTATGAAGAAGAATAAAGGATCGTTAGCAATTCTCCCAACTAATTAAACAAAGCTAAGGAGGAAGAGGAGCAGAGGCCTTCAGACAGCTCATGGCTGGGCTGGAGGCAGGGGGCTGCTATTCCCCAAGGCCTTTTGCGGGTTACCACAAAGAGAGTTCACAGATCCTCCACTCGCTTAAATATTTGATATGAAATTAAAGCCCTGTTCCAACTTGTATGACCACTGTCTCCCTGGCTCTCCCCTCCTCCTATTCCCAGCAGACCCCTTCATCCTTCACATGCCTGTCCTCAGCCCAAGACATGAGCACAATTAGCACGAGCCCACTGGCGCCAATTAGCAGCCAATAGTGTCTATATTGCAGCAGGAGGGGCTGAGGCAGCGGGTGCAGTGTCTCCAGCCTGCCTTCACACTCAATTACATTAAGTGGAGTCTCCTGGCTGGGCCTGGCCGGACAGTTGGGGCAGTAATTGTGTCCTCTCTGGCTGCAGGCGATCTCCTGCAGGCTCTCCCTACCCCGCTATCGGCTCCCTGCGTTGTCCACTTACATCAGCACACTCTTCCTCCAAGGGAAAAGGGGCAGGGCAGCACATGGGAGCAGAGGGGGCTGCGCAGGGGAGAGACCCCAAAGTCTTTGTTCCAAAGTCTGAGAGTCTGAAACTCTCGGGCCGTGAAACTCTCTTTGACCTCCCTGGGGCTCAGCTGTGCCTGTTCCCTGTGACTGTCACAGCTCCAGGGAACGCCCTCCCTGGATCCAGCCCTTGGCCTCTCACAGGGGAGCCCGGCATCTTTGTGGGAAATGGAACACTAATAATGTGTTTTTAGCTCAGAACCAAACCTGAGCAGGAAACGAGCTGGTGGGCTCCCATCCCTGCTCTTGGCCAGTGGCAAATGCTGGGAAATAAGCAGGGTAATTGGCAGACCTGACTGTCTGTACCACTGGAGCACTGCACAGCTCTGCTGTAATGGTCTGACTTTGCAGGTATCTGATAAAACCAAAATTCCATCATTTTTGATACAAAACTAAAATTAAAAAAGCTCTGTATGTGTTCTCAGTTAATCTAAAATTCCCTTCTTAAATGTTTTAGCTTTTGTACATGGTTTCATAACACACTGCTCCCAGTGCTGCAACAGGACGCACTTTGATGGAATACTCTGCTTTCATTTTATTTTTAAACTCGTGAAGGACAACAGCCACTTAGCACCAACATAAATATTTGTCCTTCTTGTGTAGATTCAAGTGTCTTCCTGTTTTTAATACGCCAGGCTGACTCTGGACAGAAATAATTTCTACTTTAACACCTATTTTAACATGAGTTGAATGATGCTCTGGAGCTGCTGATCTCCTCTTACTGCCTACAGCAGAGCTGTGGTGTAGGATCACGAGAAAGCTGGACCAAAATGAGATAAATCACACCCTTGATGGGTCATTGTGTGGCACAGTTATTCCAAGTACTGCTACACATAAGAACTTTCAAATGTGATATCTGATACTAAAGGAAGGGAAGAAACAATCTTCCAAAGTAAGATTTTTCATAGAATTTAAAGCAATATCAGCTCATGTAAAACAGCAGATAATGAAATCAGTTCTTGGGAAAGGTTAGTAACACCCCCAGTCTGTGAGCAGGACCTCTTGGTGCTTCAATAGCAATTCTGTTGCAGAGAAAGGATAAAAGGATAGAGTGTGGCAGTGAGAATGAATCATCTTCAAAAGATATAAACCCACGGCTTTACTGCGGCAGCTAATGAAGTGCTACACATTCCTGGACAAATCCACATCAGCTGTTGGCTCTATCTGTAAGTCCCAGGTGAGAGCTACTGCCTCAGCTGGGCACTTTGTAGTTGATGTTCACAGCTTGCACAACACATAAAAAGGATTCTCTTTTGCTTTATGTCAAGACTGAGAATTTTCCTGGAGATGCTGACACGAAGGAACGCTCCAAGAGTAAGATTAAAAATATTATATGCCAGAAATACTTTCTCCCCCTCTTTTCCCTTAACTTCTCTAGACCCAGGACTCCTCTTAGAGACTATGTCCCATCCTTCATCACTTCAGGCTTCTCAAGCTGTTCTGTGAAGAGGACGTGGGTTAAGCACTACTCTCCACCTGCTGATGCTTTTTCCCATATTCCTTTAGCTCTTTTTCTTCTGGTCCATTTCCAATGTGCTCTCAGTATCTCTCATCTCAGGACACATCCACCTATTTCTGCATCTCTTCCCTGCTCCATCCAGACATCCTCACTTTCTCTCTTTTGCCATGTGTTCTATTTTCTCTTTTCCTTCTTTAGTTCTTTCCCTTCTTCAATTATCTCCCTTTCCTTCCTATTCCTCCCTGCTTCATCTTCATTCCTATTCCCCAATTCTTTCACTTCTGTCTTCCACCTCTTGTACTTGCCACTTGTTCTGGAGTGGGTTGTGAAGATTCCCGGCTCTTTGTTGTGCTCAGGAAACATTTACTGACATCGGAAACATCCTCATTAGCTCTGGACAGGTGGGAACCATCTTTGTTTCCTGCAGGCACCGTCTCTTGTCTGCTCCCTAAGCCTCAGTGACAGCTGCCCAGCTCTGACGTGGAGACATCTTCTCCTCTCCACCCGTTACTGGGGCCCAGCTCAAACCCCCCAGGTGCTGAGGAGGAAGAGGTTGATGGGCAAAGACGACCCCAATTAAATTCAGTTGAAACTCTTTCCTCTCCTTTGGACTTCGCAGAGATTGGAAGGTCAGGCTCAAGGGCTAAACATTACCAAGCTCTCCCAGCTCACTCTTGCAGAAGGACAGAAGTCGAGCAATTAACAGTGTGAGAAACAAACAAAAGAAGAGAAACAATGACAGAATCAAACTTCTGCCCTCAAATAAGTAGTAGAAAATGTCCATTTTTAACCTTGATCTCACTGAAGTGTTGATAACAGATCAATGAAAACAATCTGCTGCAGATCAGGATCTGGTTCTGTTGTTCTTTATCATATCCTAAGTAAGAAAACTGCAAGGAAGTCAGTTCATTTCAGCAATTTAAACTGACACCAGAACCAGGCAGCTTAGCTCTTTGCAAGGCACTTCTTGTTCCGCAGTGCATCTGTTCCCTGGGTGTACCCTGCCAAGGCATTGGGAAGTATATGCTAAGACCCACCGAGATGTTATTCCTTAAGACAATTACAATTCACTGCAGAAAATCTAATTCCAAAAGCAAATTCTTTCCCTTCAAGAGCTACTCACAAGCCCTTGGTATCAGATTTGCCCAATGCCATCTCCAGCCTCATCTGCAACATCCCTGGAGGTAACATGGGATACAACTCACTGCTGAAAGGCACACATGTAAAGCAGTTGAAATACCCATGGGTATTTTTTTCAGAAAGAAGTCACATATTGGATCAAAGGATTTACTGAGCTGGAGATGTTCCTGAAACAGAGCCTGCTTCAAAATCTGTCTGGGCAAAATGTGTTTTTGCTGGTTTTACCTGATTTGGGATCACACCTATGGATTATGGGAAGATGGCAGAATTAAACCCCCACCATCCCCTGCCCTTTCAGTCCTTACATAAATACAGCAGCACTATTCCATATTGAAAAATTACTTCAGTCCCCCTCATCAAGCTGCTGCTGTCCCCCCTCTATGAACCAGGGCAGCAGCTTCCCTTGCAAGCAGGACCCACAGGAAAGGTTACCTTTATCCTAAATGCACTGCAAGGATATCTCTGACACATCTCGTCAGCACTTAAACATCCACGACAGGCTTCCTGCAACATTTTCCAGGTGAGCACCCTGGCTCCTTCTGCCGTGTCACCTGCTCATCATTCAGCACTCAGACACGGTGGGAGCAGCCTGTTGACATGGTTTCTCTCACTTTTCCTGGCCCCTACAGCTGACCTCCTGTCTCCCCAGCTAGATCAACTCCAGGAGACTGTACTTAGGGCTGGGTCACTGCATGGTGTTAAAAGCCTTTCTCTTCTTCTCTCAGCAACCAAAGTTGGAAGGTGGCAAGTGGGAGAGAAAACACTTCAAGTTGATTTTCCTTCAGGAGATGTTTTCTGTCAGATGGGAAAGGCTCCCAGGCACAGGCAAGGGTCTTGAAGAGTTTGCAGAACGACATATTCACACTTCTGGAGATTTAACAACTAGACTTGATTTCCCTCACTCTTTTGGCTACAGCCAAAGCAAGAAAAAAAATATGTAGAAAGTTCCATTGTCAGGGAACTTTTCTTTACTGCTGCTTATGAAAACTGAAGAAAACACCTTTGAAGGGAGACAAATTAAGTTCCAGGAGGTTCTGGCAAAGTGAAATTTTCTGTTTGCCATGCCAATAGAAAGGGGTTGCAGATCTGATTTTGCCACATAAAATATTCCAAGTTTGTGTCCAAGTTGAGCTTAATAATCAGCCACTGAATTCCTGAGAATCTGATGAAACACACAATGCAAACCACACAGTCCCATTTATATGTGCCAAAGTGGTAAGATAGACATAAATGTAATGTTTCACTTCATGCTTTTCCTAAAGGTGTTCTCCAAGGCAGATTTTAGTCTTGGTTCCTTTATCTCAGCAAGATCAACACCTTTTTATTGTACTATTTATGAAATAAATAGTCAGGAGTGGGTCATCTGAAGACAACAAGCCTTGCTCCCCTGCAGAGAACAAAGACTCAACCTTTCTCCTGCAGTTTCCATCTTGGTTGAATGGCACTGTAAGATGACTGATCTGCCCATCATAAAATCATAGGACTGTGCTTCAAACAGTAAAGAATCGAGCACAGTGAGTCAAATTTCAATTGAGAAATCGTTGTTCTCCATTTGCTCAGAGAATCCTCCTCTTTCAAACCCAATCCAATGAAGCAGCACACAGAGCACACTGTGGAACTGATCCTCCCCTGCATCACCAGCTCCCTGGGCTCAAATTCAAGCCAGGATGTTGGAGTACTCTTCCACAAAAGACTGACTGAAAATACCTTCACAGTCCGGAGCAATTTAAGATCTGGATTCTGCCGAGGAGCATATCTGTATTTTTTTTCTTCCATCACATCATTTTTCCTCTGGCCACTGCAGGTAGAGGCATTTCCCTTCATAAAGTGGATCAGTAGCTGATCCTCATGTGAGCTGAAACTCAGAGCTTTGCCAAGCTATACCACAATTTCTGATCACATAAGCTCCCAGCAGGACTCAAGGCCAAGGAACTTCTGCACTCACAGTGTTCTGTCAGCCACCTCTAACCATGCTGCTTGCTCTCCAGGCAAAATACTGGCTTGTAACCATGGAAAGAATCTGCACTAGCAGTGGGCTCCCCCTTCCCAGAAGGTATAATCAAACAACACTTCTATGGCAGCCATCTCCTTAAATGTGGCTTCCCCCCTGCCCAGAACGTGGTTGGGACACTTCCTCCAGCCCACAATCTCAGAGCTTTAGAGCACGAGCCATAAAGTGTATGGCAGGTGAGCAATGCTGCAAACACAGGGGTGTGTAAGCATCCAGCATGTCAGATCCTTAGTGGCTTGGCATAAACAGGGAAGGTAAGAAATCCCATCCTTTCAGCAGTCAGACAGATTTCTCAAGTGGTTTTTTTAAATAGGTCATGTGCCCCATTCAGCAGCTCCAGCTGATGCTTCCAAAAGAAACCCATTAACAGATTCCCCTATGTGTTCTTTATTGTTTGCACTGCTTTAATGGCCCCATCTGGCATCATCTTAAAGCCTCCTGGTCAGAAGCAGAGAGCAGCTTCTGGTTACAGCAGCATGAGAAGTTGTACTTTGCAGCCCCTTTCTCTACTCACAAGACCTAACTTTGAGAATAAAAGCGTTTGGAACTAGGCAAGGGTGGGAAGGTATGGGACCACCTGCAACCTGAGTGACACAACAGTGGAGAACTTCAGTTCTTTTCCTCTTCCCTCACACCATGGCAGTACCTCGACACCAGGTGTCTGGGCCTCCTAATCCTTTGTGGTGTCCACCAATCTGTGGTACCTCTAAGAGACTCATTCTATGGAAACAGAAGAGGCAACCAAAGCATATCTCCAGTGATGAGCGATTAAGGAGCGAGCCTCTGGTACCCCAGACCCACAGCAGCTGAGCAGGTTCCAGTACAGAGCTATTACAACACATGCTGCCTCTCAGAAAGGCCTGAACATCTGTGTGTCACCTGGTTTATTTTGTTGCCAAAGGCTGCTCAGGTGTGACACAATGACTCTTCTAGGACAGAAGCGTTTGGGTTATCCTGGGCAGCCCAGCACCGTTTTCCTTCGGCAGCTCCCAGCCAGTTTAGGCACCAATGCAGTAAAAATTAGTAGGACAGGCTGCAGCACACCTGAGAGCAGCGGAGTCCCTGAGTGGCACCTGCTGGTTTGCCCTGGGGACCAGCTATGACTGACTGATGGATGGTTTCATCCGACTGCACGGACAGTCTGACCTGGGACACGTCTCTCCACTTGGGAGGTCTCAGGATAGCTCCAGGCTTCCTGATAAACAGAGTTTATCAATAACAGATGCTGTTTGGATATTCTTCAGAAGGCCATATCCTCTCCAGACTTGGCTTAGCTTCTGCTGGTATGGGAGCTCAGCACACCTTTTTGAGATAAGCCTCAGCCTAGCCAAGCATTTAAAAGCACATATGCCCTCCTGTCCATGTGTACGAATTCCCTTGGAAAGCCTTGCCTACCCTACAGGCACCTTCTGGAACCAGACTCCTTGCATGAAGAGGTTTCCAGCGTGCTGCTGGGAGGTGCAGCCAGACGAGCAGGGTTAGCACGGGAGCAAGAGCCAAGGCAGGAAGCTGAGAGTTTGTTCCCTGCCCTCTCCCCTTTCTTCTCAAACACAGTGTTGCTGAGAGCCAGCTGAAAGGCCAGAGACAGTCTGCAGTCGGCTGGTTTTTACTAAACAAAAGTTTACTTTCATCCACTGTGCCGCAGCCGCTGGAGTCACTTCCTCCTTCTTCCAGCCTTTCTTCGAGGCGAGAAAACAGTCGGCTCTTTCAGCACGTTAAGAAAGCCATTACAATCAATTTAGGCAGTGCACAGACAGACTCCGTGTCTACTGTATTCTGTTACCACAGGCCGGGGGAGCGGGGGGAGCGCACCCACTGCCCAGCTCCCCTCGCACTCTGCTCCGTAATGGAAAGGATGCCGGCGCCGGCAGCTATTGGGATCTCGCTAACAAATGAAGCTGTCATCAAACACCTCTTGGGGGAAGCGCTGGGCAGCGGGGGGTGCGTTCTTGTGCTGGAGCTGCCTCCACCGCACTGGTCCTGCGGCTAATTGCTCAGCATGGAGAGCACACACTTAAAGCGCTATCGGCCTTGTCAATAATGGGGTATTAGGTGCCTCCTGGTTGGCTTGGCATTGATCTGTTCCAGCTTTCCCCTGTTGTTGTTGTGCTGGGGTTTAAGGGTTTTTTCTTTTCCTTTGTAAGTGTTTTCTGAGCCTGTGTTTAGCGTGAGTGCTGCTTAAGTGCTAATTGTTACACCACAGATTGATTGGCGACAAGATGGCTTGCCAAGTTTCTTCTCCCATCTCCCCGGGTGGGGTGTGGAGGAAGGACAGAGGGTGGGGGCTGAGAAGTGGGGAGAGAGGGAATCCTTTAGCACTCACTGACTTCCTCTCTCGCTGTCTCTCTGAGCTGGAAACTTTTGGCCTTTCCAAGCTTCTCCTGCCAATTTCCATTCCTGTTTTGATGCTCTCTTCCCTGCTACAGAAACTGTACATCTTCCGTTCCCGGGAATGTCCCTGTTACAGTGTCCTTTGGCCTAGATGACTTGGTGGGTAAGACGAGTGCTGCAATGACAGAAGAGGGTCATGCCTTTTTCTTTAAGAAAAAAACCCAAACAAAACCACAAGAATTCGAAAGGGTTCCATGCCTCCAGATACTCCCTATCTCCATCACATTCATGCTTCCAAAAACCTGTAGTGCTGAGGCCAGTGGTGGGAGAACTGGGTAATAAATGACACAGCAATGCCATGACTCTCTAGAGTCCTGAAACATCTGGGCAGGTGCCAGAGGAAGGATGTGAAACCCTCCCAGAGAATCTGGATGAAAGCTCTGAAACATACAGATACTGGCTTCAAGACCTGCACTACCCTGGCTAACACAAAACATTAGGAATGTTCCACCTAAGGTTAAAGAAGGTGAAACTTAAAACACATTTTCTTCCAAGAGGTTTAACTGTTGCTCAGCTGAAGAAGTTCATTAGCCAACATTTTTTATGATTTCAAGTCATTTTCCATGGAATCACAGAATATTTTGAGCTTGAAGGGACCCACAGGGATCATCCAGTCCAACTCCAACATACACTGTATGCAGAACTGCCATTTGTTCCAATTCCTCTTGCACAGCAAGCAACTCAAAATAATAATTTTGATTGCTACCAGTGTCACTGGTCATGCCACTGGGAAAGTGACTTCGTAACATTAACAGAAAATCAAGTTGGGAACTGAAAAAGCTGACAACAGAAAGTATTACTTGAACTTTGCTTTTTGCCAGTTACATGGAACTCTGAATGTAAAGCTCTGCTCTCCTGATATATCAATTTGTGGTGACTGAACTAAATATAATTGGATTTTCTCATAGTATAAAAACGTTCTAACAGAAGACACAGCCTTAAACTTTGTTTTCTGATTAACATTCACGCTAATAACCCTTATGTACTTGAACATGACCAAGAAGCAAAGGCAAGCCACACACAATTGAGTTGCAATTTGCTTTTCAATTCAAGCAAACATGCACAGGCATTTTTTCTCACTGATCCGTCAGATCTGTTAAAAACAGTGAGGTCTGGCAGTTCCCCAGCCCTGGGAAGGCTGCAAGAAACAGCTTTAACATTACCAGCAGCAGCTTCTTGGTGACCATTCACTTCCCTCAGGAGGTTAAGGACATCCAGGACTACACCCACCCGTGCAGGAAAAGCAAAGCACACCCCTCAGAAAGCAGTCAAACCGTAGCAGAGGGAGAAAAACTGCCCTTTACACCTTAATAAGTTTACCTCCAACAGCGAGTGTAACTCCTCTAGCTCTGGCTGCATAATGAGCAGCACAATAAAATCGGAAGCAAGGAACATTCTTTAAAAAAATCAACTGACTGGATGTCAAAGAGGCACAGGTAGAGGAGAATGAGAAACACAGTAAAACAAGCAACTGAGGGAGCAGGAAAATGAGACTTCCTGGGTTCAGATCAGGTAGGGTGTTTTGTATCCTGTTCCTCGTGGATGGTATGACAGAAGGTTAACATAGTGATGCTGGTAAGGTGAAAAAATATATAAGCATAACAGTCATTGCTTAATTCCAGTCTGATTTTCAAAGACACCAAGAACCTGAGGTTCTGCCTTTCTCTGGGCCTTCAGTACCTTTGAAAATAGGTTATAAAAATACATTGAACAAATACCCAAGAGAAGCTTCGATTGGCAGAAGGTGGTCAGAGGGGAGGGATGAGGACGAGAACCTTCTCAGCAAGGTATTCTATGCTTAACTCTCAGTTACAGTAGCAAATCTGACCTCATTTGGTTCCTAAACCCAAGGCCAAATTCCAGCCAAATTTTTCCATTCCCATTTGTAAACAGTTAACTTGTACTCCCAAAAAGCATTTGCTCAGAGCCTTGTCAAGTCACACGACACCATGATGGAAGAGACCAGAACGTACAGCAGATAAACGAGAATTTAATCACACACACATACACACAAAACAGAGAAAAACCACCCAAACACACACACTGAGAAGAAAAGACAGCCATGCTAACAGAGCACATACATGGAAAACTGTTTTCTGAGCTACTCTTGTCCAAAAACCACAGAACAAATTGAGGCTTTTCCCCACTGCACAAAGTGCCTTTTAGCATCCCAGGTTTCCTCCTGAGGGACAGGAGAAAAAGGGAAAGACAAGTGGCGTCGAGCTGCACATTGTCTGAAGATGCTGTCAAGAACATCATAAGGGAAGAGCTGTGTCTGAGGTCATCGGATTAGAGGAGAAACAAGGAAGGGAGCAGGGGCTGGGGATGGAAAGGGAAGGGGGAGGCACAGTGACCTGGGTGACCTCTGCTGCACTAACTTGATATAACAAATAGTTCTGAAAAACCAAATACTGTTAACCCTTTTAAACTGGGTCATTCCCTGCTGTGGATGGCTCATGGAGCAGAATCCTTAACTCCTTCCTCCCCACACGCTTCCAAACACCTAGGCTTGGCACTGCATTAGGTCACAGTACATTTGTAGCTCTCACTACTGGCAAAATGGATTAAAAAAGAATCTCTCTCTACCCAAATGAAAATGTTTCATGGATTTCAACTCCAAATTTAACCAGCTTTTTCAAGGCAAAACACAGTCTCTGCAAACATAAATGTGATCCTTTTTCCTATAGAAAAACTCACTTTTGGATGACAAGGTCAGTGTTTCTCTCTGCTGGTATCTTCACTCCCTCAGACAAAGGGACATTCTTAAGACCTTTGATAACATCCAGTGAAAAATCTCTTCTTATGAGGGAAGGCAAAGGCAGTGACTCTCCCAGCCTGCTTTGGACTCTGTGGAGCAACAAGTGCAACCTGATGGGGAAAAAAAATCTTCAAGCCTTTACAGGGCCCCAGTCACAGAGACCTCCCTGCAACCCCAGATCCTGGCTTTGACCCACTCCTGACTGCTGTCTAACTGCAAACTGCAGCAAACCTCCCAACTCTGCAAAAATGGGCTCCAAACCCTGGAGGAAATTATTAGCTTGTGTGTGATTTCTAGTACATTTATTTCTGCTCACAACTCCAAATGCTTGAATAAATTGTGAGGTATCTTGGTCTTTCTAGTTCTACTCCTAACCACAAATTAAAATGGAAAAAATTATCCCAGAAATTTCAAACCCTACAAACCAAGTTTAAATTTCACTCTGGTTTTGAACATGGATAAGCATTTCAAAAAAGAACAGATTATCCATTACTATTTTTTTATTCCTTATGAAAACCCTTCGTTTTCTTCTTCTGTTACTGTGATAACCACTTTTTAACATATCCAGCACTATAGCTATGTGCAGTTTTCCACCTGGATGAGTGACATGGACTTCCAATTTTGAGACCCCAGAAGCAAACCCAGCCCAGCTCTGTTCCACAGTTCCACACAGAGGTCACACAGCCTCCCTTGGCCACAGCCACTGCAGGAGTGCCACTCCAGCAGGGAGGGCTGGCAGAATGTGGCAATGCTGACTCTTGGAAACACTAATGGGAAAAGATGGTTGTATAGGATTAAGGATGGAGCAGGATTCTGAACTGCCCTCCCCTCTCCTTTGAGCTTGGATCATATGACCTCCAAAACTCCCTTCCAACTTGTATTATTCCACAGTTCTGTAGGGAGCTAAGGACTGTGTTGCAGAGCAGTATGTTGGCCTGTATCAGGTGTCTAGAAACAGAAGATGAGGTCTATTTTCCTAGGACTAGTCCAGAAAAATGTGGTATTATCAATAAGCTCTATATGGCACCACACTTAATAGAAGAGACAGAAATTGCTCCTGGAAAAAGACACAAAACCTCCTTGACCATTTCAACACATGCATGCACAAGGATCTTTAGCGTTCTCCTGTGGCACTGAGGGATATTTTTACTGCCTGCCTATTTATACCCCAGTTCTCTAAGCCAGGGAAAGGATCTCTCCCTCAGGTCTCTGTGCAGACAGAAGAGGGAGGCAAACAAGCTTCTCCAGAGCCTTTGGAGCAGGAGCACAGCATGTGTGATTTGTGTCCTAATCTTATCAATGCAGGTAAGATACCTCAAGCTGGGTAGTGAATACATCCCATCAGTCCCAAACATCAGCAGATTCCTTCCAGAAAAACCATCTCTAGTTTAATTACAGATGAAATACCATGAGAAGCAAAAGTCTGTGAGTAGGCCAGCAGACTGCCATCAAGAAAAATTCAGCCTTCCCTGCTTTATTTGTTGCTCATCTGAAAGAGGAGTGGTGAGAGGATGGGGGGGGCATTCAGGCACTTTTGAAAAGCTCCTTCTCTGTGTCCATGAGAGAGATTGGGCAAACCATGTCAGAAGCTGAGAACGACTCAAGGGTAGCTTTGTCTTCAGGCTCTGTCATTCTCAGCTGCTCTGCTCAGCTTGACAAAGAAGCTGAGTAGAGGAAGGGATTTTAAGGAACCAGAAAGACTTATACTACAGAACTGGATTTTAAAAGGGTTTCACTGACCTTAGGTCTAGGATTTTGTCTATAGAGACTATACCCACTACAAGGAAACTGTGGGCATAGTTCTTCCTCTTTCAAAACTCAGAAAAAAGTTTCCAGATGTAGGAGTCCATCTTCCTGACTCTGGTAGGGTTATGAGGAAGTCTGTCTAGTGTTTTCCACTTCATATCAGTGGCTACATTTAAGATGAAAATCTAGTCCACGTCCCATCTTCTCATTTCAGTAGGGGAGGCTTAAATTCCTCCAAACCCACTGGCACTGGAACAGTTTGTTGTCTGCCCAGTACACCCAGGCATGCATGCAGGGCACTGGGTGGCAGTGCCAGGAGTAACAACCGACACAAGGACTAAACTGGGGGTGACAATATTGGGCCCTAACAATCGATCCTTCATAAAGCTTAATACCAGTGGTGTGAGACTAATCAAGAGCTAAAGCTTCCTTTGATTCTGTTTGCATACCAATCTTGTGCATAGTATCACGTGATGGTTATTGTAGTTACAAAAATGCTGCTAGCGAGGATTTTCTTGTTATTTTCTAAGTCCGTGAGAGACTTTTCTCTCTCACAGAAGAGGTAGCAGGGAATGTAAACAACCCAGACACCTGCAACCTTGAAAAGTCTTGTTTATGGTATAGTAAAAAAATATTTTGACAATGGATGTTTTCGGATTTTAGCCAATCACCCCCAAGGGGTGGCTGGCCCTTTGTCCAATTAGGCTATGAAGAAAAAAGTCTATAAAAGAGTTTGTAAAATAATTAAATAAATCAATCTTGCTGCACAACTCCTGCCTGCTGGATCTTCTCCTCCTCCTCCTCCCTATGGCTGCGGGACACGGTGCTATACCGTAGGAACCAGGCCTGCGGTAATAGGTTATCAACACCGAGATGCTCTCCTCTTCCCTCCAAACCAAAATAATGGGCTGCAACACAGGGTGCACACCCCATCCAGAGAACACTGGCAGGATAAGCACTGTTGAGGAATGGCACTGGCATTCCACCAAGATGGCTATTGCAAATAAATGGGACATCAATCAGTTGGTAAAAATAATAATTGACCTTAAAAAGATGATGTTATTGCATAACTAATGGGCTCGACAGATGATTTATAAAATTGCCCATATCTTTTACATGTAATATCTTACATGTACCTCAAGGAGTCTCCTACTCACATGGTCCAAAGTGCCACTGCTGGAGTGTGCAGCCATACCTCACTCAGAAACACTGAATCTACACAGAAAGGATGTTCAAGTTTCATAGAGATTTGTGTTAGGCTGCAGATTAATCGTGCTGAGAAGGCAAGTCTAACATCAAAGAGGAGACTTCAAACTGAGTCCAGCAACTCTGGAGTCTTGAGCAAGGAAAAGGTTAAAATACTGCAAAAGTTGGTCACTCAGCAGTGACCATTCCATTTATCTGCATGGTCGTAACTGTGGAGTATCCCCAGCACCATGGATGATTCCCATAAATTTGCTAGCAGGAAGCTGTGCCAATTTCTGAGCATGGAGCAGAAGAACACAAGACATTGCAGTCTAACACTGGTATCAAGCAAGCACAGCAGCAAATCTCACTGTGCTCCAGCTGCAAGAAGGGCTAAGAGCTGTTTCTTTCTGCTTCTCTCCCCCTCATCCTCATCCCCCTGTTTCCACCAAGTAACCTCTACTAAAGCCAGCACGTGAGGAGATCTGCTCGGCCCTGCCTCTCTAAGAAAGGAGAAACTTCTCAGCTGCCTATTGCGGGCTGACTGAGGGGGCAGGGAGGTTCTCAAGCAGCCTGATGAGAATTTACAGGTCGCCAGCTCCCTTTCCCGCTGTCAAGCAGGGGGCAAACCCTTAATGGGGCGGAACGGGGAGCGCGGGGCTGGCTCCCGGCTCAGCCCCTAATGAGGGCCGGCGGCTCGGCCCGCAGCTTGTTAGGAACGGGCAGGCGCGGCACGGAACGGGAGCCGGGGACAGGGGCACACAATGGCTCCTGAGGGACCGGCAGCCGCAGCACTGGGGCTCAGGGGAGGGGGCACAACCACCTCCTCCTCCTCTGCCTACTCCTGGCCTCTTAAAATCCCATTACCTTCCTTTTATTTCACAGTAGCGACTGGCGGGAGGGAAAGGAGGGGGAGATGTCCGGGAGGAGCTGCCTCTGTCTAGTGCCTTCTGTCAGCAGAGGTCGGGCCCATAGGATCAATTTTTTTCTGTGGATGTGATTTTCTTGTCTCCCTCTCTCTCTTCTTTTTTTAAACAAGAATACGGGCGCCAGGCTTACAAGAGGTCCTCAAGAACTGTCAATCAGGGGCATGAAATATTCAGAGAGCTTAATCTTCTTAGGAGATCTGTAGAGACCCCCTCATGGGGTCTGAATGCTCTTCATGAACCTGCAAAGAATGGGTGAGGGGAGGGAGGAAAATAAACACAGCTGAAAAGAGTGAAAAGAGAGACATCCTTAGACAGACACCCTCATATCTCGGTGAGGGGTGTATTGTAAGAATTTAAACAGAATAGAAAAGACCTTTTAAGACCCAATTAGCGAAACAGTCTCCTTTCTGAGTGGGAACCTGAAAAACCACCTTTGGGTACTCTTCATCATGGCTATTTCTTCCTTTCTTTGCTCAACAGGTAGCCCAGTTCATTGGCATTCCCAGCTCGGCCATGACCTAGTTTTTGACCTTATACAACTTCCTGCTTCTCCACAGACTTTGACTTTCGTGTGGTCTGGCCAATATACAAGAACTCCATCGATCTGCTTAGTTAAAGGTCAGGAACAGGTCCACTGGCCTGGTGGGTAGTCTGCAAGCTGCATCAATTTCCTCTGAGATCCTGGGAATTAGATGTGGATTTTTTAAGGTATTACAACTGAAAGTAAGACAGTCTTGAGATACTTAATTACTTTGGGCTCACAGCAAGTACCTCCATTAAAGGAACACTGTCTTAAAAAACATTCTGAGAGATGTGACTCATCTATGTGAGCAGTAAGAGCCCTTACAGAGAGATCTAAGAGAGATGCACATCATTGCATCTTAAAGTGAAAACTTGGCTATCTATTTTTCGAAGACAAGCCAAGGACAGGCTGTTCCCTGTTCCAAAGTTATAGTGAGTTGTCTGAAAAGAGACTCCTCTGTGTTTCTCTAACTCTTTATATCTCTACTTAAACATCTTAAGGAAATTCTGTGTGAAGAATGAATGCTGCAAATAAAATAACTTGTATCAAGTTATCACCCTCACAAAGTCAACTGTGTTTCTGAAACTTAATGTCCCATGTCTGCCGTTTGAAGGACCATGTCCAGCATCTGTGACAAGCCCCTGCAGTCCTCAAACAGAGAATCATATTCAGCATCTCAGGCCAGCCCTTAAGAAAATAATTATTAAATTGAGCAGACAGAGAAACCCCCTGTATTTATCCCTTCCATTAGCATCTGAAATGCAGAAAATAATTCCACTGCTGTTGCAAATTCTATGACAGGGAAGAATTTCAAATCACACTGGGAGGATGATCCAGCAGTTAAAGACACTAGTTCTGAATTGAAGCCTTATGGGTTTGCACATATATGTCTTGTTAACCATGGGGCCTTACCTAAGTCAAGAAAAACAAATAGTTTTCATGCCCTAGCTGGTTCAGTAAATCTTGGTTTGGGAAACAGCTCTGCAGCAGTGTGTGACACCTGAGCATCTGGCCTTTACCTGTGCTCCCTGCCCCACTGACCTGTGTGATCAGTGCCAAAAAGGAGCAAGGGAAGGCAGTTTTCCCATCAGGAGATGTATCCATTTACTGCTATATGCTGGGATGAGTAAGAGAAGGATTGTTACTTTCCCCCCACCCAGCCCTCAGTGGAAAAACTATCCATGTAGCAGTTTGTGCTCCTGCATCTCACACAAGCTGTGGTGAAGGACTGTGCTCAGAGAGTTTTACACCTGGAGGGCACAGCGAGGTTGGAAGCGTTTGCTCATTCCTTGAGGGACAACAGCTACAGCTCTGCAGGGAGAACGAAGTGGACAAAGAGGAGAAAATCCAGTAACCAGCCATTGAAACCTATAAAGGGAGAGCTTATGCTGTAGCATTTAGGAAGAGAAGGTGCCAGTGCAGGTCGAGAGAGGGGGCAGTACAAGAGCAAAGACAAGGCATATTTTTTTTCAGGCAGTGGCAACAAATTAAAAAAAAAAAAAAAAAAAAAAAAGGGAGAAAGCTGCCTTGTCCCTCCTCCTCTTCTCCTGCACCTGGGGTCATGCTGTGACCTTTCAGAAGACGGGATGTAAAAGTGACCTTTGTCAGAGTGTGACAGAGCGTCCAGCCAGGCTTTCCATGAGCAGACGTGGGAGGCCCACAGGCAGTGCTCCTTCCCCGGGCAGAGGTCCTGACCTGCAGCAGCGTGCTCAGGGAGCTGTCAGGGCAGGCTCCCTGTCCCCAGCTCCTCTGCTTTAGGAAGCACAGACTGGAATACAGCCTAGCACACAAAGAGCCTGCTCTTCAAACTTTCTCATCCTGCCTGTAACAACAGAGGTATTGCCTGGGAGCTCTGAGATAGTGCTTCTCTCTTTCTCTCTCTGTCCTCTCTCCGAGTCCTAAAATAATCTTATGAAAAGGCCACAACCCTTAGATGCTTGAGATGCCTTCAAGACGTCACAGGCACACTGAAGTCCTTTCAAAGGCAAGAGAGAGGGGAATGGGGCCAGAGATCCTTTGCTGCTTTACTGCCACCACTTTATAAAACCAAACCACCCAGCACACATAACTGGATGTCTTGAAGAGGCTCAGGAATGGCTTGGTGGACACCCTTCTCTGTCTCCTCTCTGAGCTCCAGGGCTGTATGCACATTCCTAAATACTCTATGTCCATACATTTTCCTGCAATCGACTGCACAGAGAGAACAAACGAAGCTACAGAAAAAATAATCCAGCCCTGGGACAGACCCCAGCGAGTTGTAAACAGGTCAGTCCCACGCAGCAGAGCAGGGAAACCTTGGAGAAAACCCAGCAGGAGCTGTGTGACACCGGCTCACCCCACACACGTGTTCTGCTGCCACTCGCAGGGACAGGCATTCCCCGCTCTGCCCCTAAGCCCCTGCTTTGGCTAATTTACAGCAGATCCTCTGGATAAACACATCTCTGTTGGACACGCAGTTCAGGTGCTGGCTGCTCCAGCTGGGAATCCCTCATGTCCTTGCTATGTCCTGGAGGCATGAGAGGGCATAGGAAGCAGGGCAATCTTCAACCTCCATCTCCTGCTGCCCTGCGACCCCTGGGCTGCCACTGCTGACCCTGCTGGGGTTGTCAGGGGTTGACTAATTTGGACACGTTCAGGCAATTGCTGTCATCAGCTTCCTGCTTCGTGGATCAGGGAGGTTTTTGCTGTAGGCGGGAGTCAATTATTTGGCAATCTCAGGATGATCGGAAGAGACTATTAGTGTTTGACATTTTAAAGGGAAATGGAAAACAGCCCACCTCTCCCTTTCTGCCAGCTAAACCAACCACTTCATATTAAACTTCACATGGCTCCTTCCTCATACAAATTGGCTCAACAACTGCTGCTCGTCTCCAATGTCAATGGCCCACCTCCCAAAAGGATGCTTGACCATGACTCCAAACCTGCTTTAACAGGAAGTAGAGTCTGGGCTGCAATGGAGCCTCCGGAAGCCTATGAGCAGCAAAAATCCCTCATGGAAGACATAAACCAGCAGGCTGAGCAGGGAACACAAGTATGGAAGTATCCACCAATTAGCTGAAACAAAAAAATGGAGCTACACGCTGTACATTCAACATCCTGACCTGACAACACATGGATGAAACTTGTTTGAAGCTTAAAAATCTATCACAGAGAAAGACCAGGCCTAAGCGGGAGGATGGCAACTTGAAGAGATGTTCAGCAAGCCCATGCCACTCGTGAGCACAAACTCTATTTCAGACACTTTTCCAAAACTCCATTCTATGCCTCCATATGGGATGAGAGGGTTATCCACTTTTCCCCAGAATTTCTCCCCAGGGATTTATGCAAAAAAGAATACTTATCTTGGACGTGTAGAGTAGAGAGCAAGACAGGGCCATTGGTAATGTAAGCAGCAGAGTCCATAAAACAGCAGCCCTGGTTCCACCTGTGTTTAAAAACCAGTCCTTGAGAAAGAAGGGAACATAGCAGGGCTTTTGTTTCAGAACTAACAGCAATAGAAGTGATGTCTCCTGACTTACAGAACAAAGTTTCCAGCTTGAATATCTCTCTCCTGTCTGCCTTAACTGCAGAATATGTGGTATTACTGTTTAGCAGGCAAGTGTAGAAATCCCATCTGGAATCAAACCCTCACTGTACCTCCCACTGCACAAATATACTGAAGCATTTTGATTTTTCCCTGCTTTAGTATGATAACTTAAGGTTTGAACAGCAGAATTTTTTATTTCCAAAGGCTTAGATACACTGACACCAGGGAATTCTTTTAGAAAATCATTGAGTATTAACAACCTTCTCCCACTGTAACTTAGTGAGTTGAAAGTGAAGGCCACACTTCCCTGTAAGGACTGACACAGGAAAGCCACTCTCCAAGGCTCAGACACACCAGTTTGGCAAGCAAGTGCCTGCCTCTACTCCTGCTTCCTAACAAGGAGAGAGGAACACAACTTTATGGTTTCCCCACTGCTACAAATGCAAACAGTGACCCTAAATAAAGGATTTTCTGCTCTAGAAGAATAACCCATGATGGAACCTAACGAGGGGCTGTTGGTGAGGGCTGCTCCCTCCTCCCCCTGCCTTTATTACCACCAGTATCCAGTTGGCCCAGGTTCCCCCGGGACTGGCCAGGGTTCGTCTGTGTGCAGACAGCTCTGATGTGGCAGCAGGGCAGACTCTAAGCGCTGGTGTGATTTAATAAACAGACACTTAAGGCAGTTTACGCTGGAGTCAGCCCACTTCGATGGCCTTCTCTGCTAATTTAACACTGGCTGCAGCCCCCGAGCTGGCGTCTCCCTGCTCATTAGGGAGCAGGGGTGTGTGTGCCTGTGTGTGGGGGAGGAATTCTTGTTTCACGTTGGTGCTCCAGAGATTTTATTATACCGGGCAGCTCATTTCAGTCACTACATTGCAGAGGATTTTTAAAGAGAAAGGGAGAGGCAGGGCATGCTAGTTAGGATCCTTCCCTGTTGTTATTTTCATTAATTTTCCTCTTTTTTTGTTTTGGTTGGGGGGGATGTGACAAAAAGGGACAATAATTGCCATTTGCCGCAGACTTTGAGGAGTCCTCCTCAGCCATTACAGATTAAATTGCATTCTGTACAAGTGTCCATCAGGCCCCAGCTCCAGACTCCAGGCTGGTTAGAGGGCAGCTGATTCAGCTGCAAGAACATTTTGCTCCACTTCTGATCTATCCTAATTATAAAAGGGATGCTCTTGCCTTTAACCCCTGGAGTTCTCTCCTCCCTATTAGGATGGAACAGCCTTCAGCCAGCTCTTCCACTGCTTTAAATGAGTCACCTGGACTGCCAGCAGCAGAGAATAATCTACACAGATCTCTGCTGCCTGACTGTCTCTCTCCCCATTTTTATCTCACAGACCCACACAAACAAAGCCTTTGAGATTCCAAATGGAGAATGGTAACATCAGGACAGGTTTACTTACAGAAACCATTCAGTCAGGTTTTAGATTTTGTAGAATCAAATCTAAAACTAAAGAAAATACTCACCCTTTCAGTCCAAAGCATGAATAGGTTGAATACACATGGCTGAGGTAGTTTTAAGGTAGTGACCATCAGTACTCCCAGAAGTATAGTGATATAGTGAGAGGCAGAGTCTGTAATATTTTTGGAGAAGGCACACATGGAGTCTATTATGGTTCTGGCAGCACAGGCAGAAGTATCAAGGCCAGCTTGTTAACAGCTGCCTCAGGAAGAGCTACACAGCTGTACTGACAGCACTGCAGTGTAGATACAGAATGCACACCTGGACTGCACCCAAAAAGCAGCGGGTTGTCCTTTTCCCTTCAAATAAAGAATTGTTCCACTTTAAACCTCTTACAGTGGATCTTTCCACACCTTTGGGCACAACGAGGTGCAACAGGACTAAAAACAAAGCAGAAAAACAACGTGGGGCTGATACTGCTCCCTTCAAGACTGATTTTGATGCAGCTCTGACACTGACTTCAGCTGGGAGACATCAGGTAAGAATCTACCTTTGTTTGATTTTGGCTCCTGCAGCACAGACTCCCCTCATCCCCTCCTGATAGCAATCTCCTGCCTTTTCCGTCTCACAGCTAATTCCCATCCCTTCCACAGCCCCTTTCCTAAGAGAGGAGCAGGGTTGGGATTCGTGCTTCTCTGAAAACTGGCTGTGAGCCCAACCTGCCCAAGAATGCCATGAGCACTTGTGGCCCCACAGCACCACAATCAGGACAAGTCTGTCCCTTAGCACCCACGCTAGTTTTGTTTTGTTTTCAGTGAGTTTACATTCTGCTGAATATTTCTTAGAACCAATAGCCCTTTAACCATTGGTTGCACGTTTAGAACACATTAGTGGAAAACATAAAAGAAGGAAAAAAAACTTAGTAAAATATCCATGAAGAAGAGCACCATAGTATGTGTCTTCTCCAGCTAGGACTGGACAGCTCCCTCAAACCAGGCTCTCATCCTCAATGCCTGATGGCACAGGGAGCCTTTTAATACCCTTCTGATACAAACCAGAATCAGCTGTTACCAAACTCATGAACCAAGTCTATGGAAACAGTCAGGGACACTGTGCAGAAGGCTTGCAGCAAACAACCTGGAGAAATCTTCCTTATAAAAGAATTTCTCCTTATTTATCTTCAGAGTTAGAGAGCGACTGATGTCCTGAAGCAACAAGTCTGACATTCCTGCCAGAGATCTTACCTGGTAAAGCAATTCCTCTGCTGTCCTTGTCCCTGTGGTATTTTAATTATGCCTACCTTTTGGATTTCAGTGATCCTTGTGGGTGCCTTCCAGCTCAGGAAATTCTTCAATGCTATGATTCTACCTTTTAAACCCCTTTTCAGGGAGCAGCTCCTAATACACATTCTCTGCATTGTTCACTCTGTGAAGACTGTATTTATTCCTTTTGGACTAACCCATCTTCTTACACAGCAACACCGAGGCGCTGGTGAGAACTGGACACATATTTTAGTTTGAAATCCCCTGCCCAGTCCTTTAATGCAGGATGAGCCATCTCCATCTTCTTAAAACCACATCTCTGAAAAAACAGAAATTTGCTACGGCAGTGGAAAGAGGAAAGATAGCTAAAGCAATGTAAAATTCGTTCAAAATAGGTGTCACACTGCAGTAAATAACAATGTCAAATGATCACATATGCAAGTAAAATATTTATAGCAGTATAAACTTGGTAAGTGAATGAAGCTGTAGGGATCAAACACAGGATGAAGGATCAAACAAGAAACTGCATTTCCCTGAGTCAGCCGAGCTTCTGCAACTGTTCATGTGTGCTTTTAGCTCACTCTAATTTTGAAAAATGACAAGTTAAAATCAGTAATTATTTAATGAGCAAATGCTTAATTGCTTATTTATCTTCATTACTATTTTACATATTGCTGCTAGTGCCAGAGGCTGGAAAAAGAAGAGACAGAGGAAAGTACATCATAGTAGGTGAGACATGGTTGTTTAAGGAGTCTAAGAGGTCAAAGAAATCCTAAACAAAACTAGCAGCAAGAATGTAACTGACCATGAAAATCATAATCTAAAATCTAATTAGAACAGGTGAGGCTGACACCAGGAAAGGAATAACACCAGCAAAAGTGAGTGACACTGCAGAGCTACCCAACAACCGCTGCCACTGACCATAACACTTGTACTACAAGCTGTGCTAATCCCAGAGAAAAAGAGGGTCCCCCACAGGGAGAGAGCAGAAGTAAGTGTGAAATGCTCCAACTCAGTAAGTATTAAAAAACATCTCCTCAAAACTCAAATGTAATTTATTCTCTTCAGCACTGCCATAATTTCCACTCATGAACTCAAAGCTTGGCGCAAGGGAAACAACTTCTCTTCAGCGTGCACTGCAAGCATGTGGATAAATCTGTGTTCTGGGTGGAAAGAGACTCGGGTTTAAGGGAAGGAAAGCAAGGCCAAGCTTTCAGCCATTTTGTGCAGCCGTTTCCAATGCCCTCGGACGAGCTGATCGTGTCAGTGTCTCAAGGTCCCCAGAGACCGTAATCTTATGTGTTCAGAGAGGCTTTAGTTCATGCAAGGTCAGAGTAATTGTGCATGATTAATGGTTTATCTCTTCCTGAAAGCCTTACACAAAGGCTCCAAACCAAGTTAGCCGTAATTCCATACTCCTTACAGCCTGCTTAAAGGGGCAGCATCCTATTTCCTGTTGGTGGGGCCAAGCAGGTTGACTTTATCTATCAGAATTGGAAGTGAGCCATGTGGCCTTTGAAAGAAGTTCCTCTCCCCCATTCAGCTCCCAAAGAAACATGAATACACTAAAAAAAAAAAAAAAAAAGGAACAAAGGAAAAAAAAAAGAAGAAAGAAAGGCGAAAAAAAGAAAGAAAAGAAGTCTAAATTCAGTCTAAACCACCCTAAAGTCTGAAAAGACTTCTCTGTAACAGTCCCCAAACCTTTTGCTGTGAGATTCTTTGGTTTTCTACAGAAGTGCTCCTTATCACATTGCCAGAGCAGGGCACGTTAGAATCACCTTAGAATCTCATTTTTATTCCGCAGCTTATTTTGTTACAAAAAGGATAATTTTTAATCAATTATGGCTTTGTGACCATGGGCAGCCAAATAAGCTGATTAAATTATTATTTGCAGATAGAGCTCACAGATAACTCCTATGGGATAGCTGCAAATTTAGCCCTTTTTGTTTCCCAAAGCATTAAAGCACCCGATTGCCCTGAATGCACTGTGCCTTTTGCTGGAGCTTTGAGCTGCCTGTTTTCAGACTATGGAGCATTTGTGAGCTGCTCCTTCAGCTCCTTGGTGACACACAGGGTGCAAGTGGGCACCTAAGTCATATGCTGCTGTCTCTGCCCTCTGAGTGGATGTGCAAAGCCCTTTACCCAAGAGAATAGTGAAGAGTTTTGTTCACATACCAAATCCTCCTTGCCCTCTAAGATGTTCAGATCAAACTCCACATTCTCTGTGGTTTTACGCACATCAAAATCCACGCACATCAAGTTTGTTCCCTAACAGCAAACGACAGGGATCACAAACATGGATGAATACAAACAGCAGCTGGCAGCTCAAATATACTTTTGTCTTTTGTAAATGCAGTTCCCACCAGCAAAAGTTTTGATTTATCTGGGAATTTGAAATGTTATGTTATGTCAGAGGGAGGAAAAGGCGTCCAGTGTGGTTAGAAACTTCCACACAGCAATAACCCAGAACTCATGGAAAATGAGCCAGGGAGCCTCTGGAAAGGCAACACTGCCAGTCAAAGGCTGCTCACCCCACTCTGCCAGGGTGTCATGAACACATTTGTTTCATAAGGTGAGGGAGCTGAACTGTGTCATCAGCTGCCTTGAACACCTTCCTACCTAGCAGGAATGGACTGGCTGAACACTGCAACCAGAAGATAACCTGGATGAAAGAGAATCATGACCTCAAATGTTTTGCTGTCAGGGGAAAGGTAAGATTGGACACTGGACTGCAAAACAGGAGATGACAGCAAGCTGGGGAGATTGGTTTCTTGGAAAGACTTCTCATAGGAAGCAGTGTAGAGTAAAGCTGGAATTTTCTGGACAGACTACACCAAGAGTACAGTGGCAAACTGACAGGAGAAAAATGGAATGCCTCTGATCTTAATTAACTCCAAAAAACTGAACACTAACATGGAAATAGCAACACACAAGTAAGGGTTAATATCAAGGAAGACCATATGAGGAAGAGAAAAAAAAAATCAGGGACAGAACTGCAAAACAAACTACATACACCACACATAAAAAGCAGAGAGGAAAAAAATAAGAAAGTCATCAATGCCTTCTTTACTTCCACATTCACTAAAAGATTAATGGTGACTCAAGGTAATTTTTCCTATCAAGAGAAAGACACAGTCCAGAACAAAGACAAAGCAGGTTAAATAACACTTCTGTCAGTCCAGCCCAACTGGGGGGCTGTGTGCTAAATCCTCTTTCCCCGGAGAGAAAAGGAAACATCATAAATTATCCAAGCTGTGGAGCAGATCCTATGCATAGGGCTCGGATCACCCCATGCCCATAGAGCCAGGAACTGGGAATGGCAGCAGGCCTCCTTCTGTAACAACAGGCTCTGGGGACAGAACGACAAAAATTCTAGACCTCATGGAAGCCACATTCAGGTCACCCTGAGATACTTAAATTGAACACAACCAAGTAAGTAGGGCTGATGAAGTCTGCCCTAAAGCAGCTCAGAAGTAGCTGTAACAGTTAATCTGTGAATAGATAACATTGATCTTCATGTAATTCTGGAAGGTTCTGGACAAACAGAAGGCAAACAAAGGTCCCATCTTTAAAAGCACAACTCAGTAAACTGCAAATTACTTAAATGCACCTTGTAGAAAGATGAAAAAAAATCTGAAAAATCATTTTAGATGTAAGCAGAAGGTAGCATAATTATGAAAAAAGCCTGTCAATACAGAATTCTCAAGAACAAATTTATTATGTTCCATCTAACGGGGTAACAGTCCCCGTGATGGGGGGAAGCATTAGGGTGATTTCCTTTGATGAGTAAAGTAACAAAACAGTGTTTTTAATCCTTGCCCACATAATGTTGCCAGAGCATAGAAAGGAAATCAAATGTAGATTAAAATCACCACAATCTGGTGTACAAATATCTAGAAAATCCTCGTAACAGCTCTTTGCTGTCAAACTCTTTGCATGTAACTCCACAGGGGGCACAGCAGCTGCAGCTTCAAGAGCTACTGGCATAAACAGCCCTTAGAGATACACATTTAGAGATGCCATTTTAGCAGGTATTATTAGAAGTCAACAATCTCAAGAAAGTGGGAAGAAGAACATCTCTATTTAGATGGCACAAAATAGAGAGGTACAAAATCAATCTATAATAAACAAATTTAAACATTTACAAACAAATGGCAGCAATATTCAGAGAAGAGACTTCAACAATGCTAACTGAATTCTGGTCAACAAGTTGATGTCACCAAAACGAGGAAAAGAAGGGGGAAAACATCCCAGAATGTACTGACAGATGAAGAATGGAATGACATTTTCCTTAGAGTGCTAGACTTGCCTCAAGTTAAGATATCCAGCTTCAGCATTGCTGAAGGATAAAGATTGATGGAACTGTGTTTATTTTCCATTCCAAAGAGAGATCAAGACAGGGTTCTTCTTTTACAATAGATAAGTAGTGATTATTAAGTAGACTGACATTCATTTTTTTCTCTGGCCACTTGGTGGTAGAACAGAATGTAGCCAGCTTTGCTGATAGCAAGAATATTTGGGTTTGATATTAATTTAACTTTCACTAATTTCCTAATAAAACAGATAATCAAGCAAAAAAAGCATCCAGCTACACATGCAGGAAGCAGAATTCCCTTCCAAGAAGGACTTTAGAGAGCTTTGTCACAGGATAGCCTGAGTATGCACTCATAGACATGAGCAAGACAACAGCCAAAGTGCTGGCCATAAATTCATCATGGGGATCTCTACCCACCTGGAATTGTCTGTCCAGCTCTGAAAAAGCCCAGCTTGGTACCCCAGGCTTGTGGTTAAATAAGCAGCTTGTGGTAAAAGATGAGGAAGGTGTGGATGATTGGTATGAGTGCCTAATAAGCAGCATCCTGATTGTGACTCCCAGTTGCTGCAAGTGTGCTCTAACCACACTGACCCAGACTCCAGGTAAGCTTCCCACCTGGACTGGCCTGAGCCAAAACACTGATCAGCCCAGGTTGTTCAGCAGCAGGAAGTCAAAACTTTGGTGTGATGAGCAAGATGTGCACTGAGGAGATTCACCAGGAACAGCACTCAGGAATCCTGGACTGGCTTTCACGTCCCCATCAAAGCACCAGGGAGGTTTGCATGTGACAGTGCAGGAGCTGACAGCACCACGCAGGGTCTCAGTGCAGCCTCTGCTCCAAACACAGCATCAGAGCTCAGTGTCACCAGCAGGCACTGTCTGCCATGTGGTCAGACCCACAACAAATGGGGACCTGCCATGTCACATTTCCCTGGCTCAATGGCTGTAAAGTCAGCATGTGATGCAGAACAGATTCAAAGAATAAAAGCACTGCTTTCATCTTCAGCATGCATTTTCTGAAGCACACCTGAAGATGTATCAGCTGGCCACCTTTTATTATTTGCAACACTGTGTGGAAATAAGCAGAGAAGTCTATCCACGCACTGCTATGAACTTGGAACAGCAGGAAACAACCCTGGCTTGGGATGCAATGTCCTTTCCAATATGGTAGCAATATATCTTTCCAAGTTTGTTTTTTTTTTTTTAACTGTTACGGTTACCAACCATTTGAACAACCTAATTTACAGTTGCCAAGGAGCCAGGGCCTCGCTTTCTTTTTCTTCTTGTCTCTTTGGGGTAAAGTAGATTTTTATGCCAGATTAAACAAAGTGCTGCTCTTCTTTGATCTACAGTTCAGGCCACAGTCCTGACTGGAGAAGGGAAAAATAATTCACCAGGGTGCTCCTAACTTAACTACAGCCAAAACCACTTGGGTTTCCAAGGTTTCCCCTACTTCCTTTTTTGTAGGGACATCAAGAAACAAGTAACAAGTTAAAATACATTGAAATACATTTCTGGTTTGCTCTTCATTTCTTTCCTGCTTGCTCTCTTTCTCTACAAGTAGAACCTGAACAAATACTGACCTTAGAAAAGCCTCTGCATGAACCATCAGAAGGTGCAGAAAATACTTCTAAGTTATTAAATAACCACAGTATCCTAACCCTCAGTGCCCCTTTTCCACTTTGTTCCTTTGTGCCACTGTTCAGCATAAGACAGACTGCAGAATTTTTTAACAAATATTTCTGACACCACATCTAAGAACATCTCTAAAGAGAAGGAAACTCTAGAAAGCTTAATCCAGTCTAGTGCAGATGTCAAATGACAGACACATCCCCACATTCCTCAGTGCTTATATTTAGCTTCAAACCCCCACTAATTAGCATTCAGCAACCTCTGTACAATTTTAAAACTGCAGTAATAGTAACACTGATAGCTGAAATGAAAACTTCCTCAGTTCAGACCTTAACTAAGGCAGAACAGAGAAGTTCTAAGATAACAAGGATAAAATCATCTAAAGTCTAGCATGACAATGACATGTGCTTACTCGTGACAAAATTAACAGTAAGGTCTGCGTAGCTCAGAATATAAACAACACCAGGTGCTTAAGTAGCACTTAACCTGGTGTTAATTATATCTCATGAGCTCTGTCTTTCAGCAGGAAAGTTTCCAAGAAATCACTCTCCAGTGGCACCAGAGGATTTGGAAACAGCTTGTTAGTACCTTACAGAAACAAAGGATTAAATTGTGCCTCAAAACATCCAACACACACTGCTGCAAAGCCATTCAACTAAATCCAGTGCTTTTTACAATCATCAGGAGTGGGACACTGATAGCGGTAGCACGACAAAGCTGAGAAACAAAAGCAGTCATGGCTATGAGGGGCAAAAGTAGGGGAACTAGATCAGAAGCCAGGCCTTCTTTAGACCTACAATTTCTTTTCTCTCACTAGTTTTCCTCTGTTTAGAGTTACAGACCTCCTTCTGTAGCCTGGCCTGCTTTCTAGCTCAGCCAAAACACATATTCCAAATATTTCAGTCCTTCCTGTGAAATAGCTCAGCTGTTGCTAAGCCTGAGGTAAACCCACCTCCTCTTCTCCCTTAAAATGATGTTATGTTGGGCACCAGACAATTGATTTCAACCCAGCAGTTTGTTATTCTGCAAGTGGGAAGAGCAGTACATGAACCCCCAACCCACACTACATAACCAATAACTGACCCAGGCTGGGACTCCACCCAGGACATCAGAAGGTAATTTTTTTCTCTATTAGAACACTCAGTATGCAATGCAAAAGAATTAGTTAGCTGGGGAGTTCTGTGCTTTTTTAATTAAAAGGAACAGTCATGCTATGCCAAAAATTGACTTTTCGGGGGGACTTGAGTGATAGGAGTAGCTGCTGCATTCAAGTTATCTGAGCCTACAGACATACAAGACACATAAAGGACATCAGCAGATTTGGGTTTTTACCCCATTCCTGTATGCATTTAGTCAGGAGAACTCACCAACTTTCATAATGTAGTTTACAGCCCCTGAGCTCAGCTGTGCAACCTGGAAAGTGGAAATGTGGAGTGGCAGCAGCAAACAGGCTGGCTGGGCCCAGGGAAGGCTCATGTCTCTCCAGACATTCAGTCACGCCTGTCTGAACACTGTCATTCAACCTTCCCTTCACAGAAGTGTTCCTACCTGCTCAGAGGGTCTCACATCATCCTTCTTCCCCTGGACCAGCAGGATAATGAGGAAACCTCTGGGCAGAATTGCTCTCCATAATAAATGCCTCAATCAGGAAAAAAAAGAAAGTTACTGCACCTAAAATCATGGGAAAAAAAATTAACTGAAATGGTTCCATCAGCACCTGTGTTAGTAACAGCCTAGAAAAAATGGGGGATTTTGAGATGCTGTCTTCCCAGGAAGTTTCAGTGGCTTACCAAGTAGAAAACACCAGCATTTCAAATAAATTCTTAACTATTTAACTTTGGATTCCTCTAGCATACAGTTCCACTCAAATCCAAACTCTTCCTATTTCCCTAGGGATTAAAATAGGACATGTTGAACCTACTGAGCAAAGTAGCTATTCCCTAATATCTGAGGATATTCTCCAAGGGTATGGAACACGGACACGCACCACACAGGTCACGCTTTGACAACCATGACTTTGATGGGACAACAAACACTGCACACACAGATTTTGTTTTGCATAAATATATGGTACAGAAAGGAACTGGTTAACAAGAACACAGGAAACTCCTTACAAATTGGTAGTGATGGCAATTTCCTGCAATAACTTAGAAGATTTTCACTTGCTTGGTTGGGTTGGTAACTCATATCCTTAGGTTGAAATTCAAGAACCTCAAGTCTTGACACACAATCTAGTGATTAATGATATAGACTGTGTGTACAAGAATGTGGAATATACAGGACCAAATTCATGGTATATCTACATTAGGTGTAACATAAATGCCTTTCAGACAGGTTTTTGGTTTCAATACGCTTTTGGAAGGTTTGTTATTGGAGAAGAGGCTTAGAAAATTGACTATGCAAGAAAAGCTATCACAACAGTCAATGAGAGTTATGTCAAACTGCAAAATAGGAGCTGAGCAAAGACTAGGATTCAGAATGACATTTTCAACATCACTCAAATGATACAGGGCTATGGAAAGATTTTTGGAGGCAGAGAAGGCATTTCAGCATCCTACTCCTATCAGCTTCCTTAAGAAGGTATTAAATTATTGATCTGCCATTTGTAAATTTGCATAATCCTAAACCAAGTAAGCACTTTTTAAAAAGTTCTTATGTGAGCCTTTAGCTGTATGGGTAAGTCCTGTGTGGTTATCAGGAAGCACAACACTGGTTTTCAAAAGAGCAAACTACACTGACCACATGTCAGGTTCTGAGTTCTTCTGAAAATTCAGGCACTTGATTCTGTTGTCCAAATGTAGAACTGACAAGCTGCGAATATTTTTCAAGCAAAGATCTGAAGAGCTGTCTCTGACCTCTGCCAAAATCTGTATACTATTGATTGAAATCAGAGGAGGGGTTAAAATAAGGGCATATGGATTAATACATTTTTCATTATTCTTCATCTTTACAAGCACAGCTTTAGTTGATTTTGCACAACGGAGATGCTTCTGTGTTTAAGGACAGAATAGTGGCTAGAATATAGTACAGCTGAGGAAAACAGGAGGAGAAAGAGGCAGGAAAACACCCTGAAATCACTGTGAACCAGACGCTTCCACCTCACAGCCTGACACGAACCGCACGGTTTGATGGCCAAAGGGCAGCATGTCATGCTTTAGTGTTTCATTTTTCTACCCCATGGCAGTGAGTTGCATTACAATCTGTAAAGTAGTAAACCCACAGAGACCATTATAAATAGTCATGGAATGCCCTGGAGTGACTGCAGCAGAGCTGGAACTGTGCCTTCTGAGCCCCTCGAGGAATTTCAGCTGTGGCTTAACGGTAGGGACATCACTTATCCTATCAGCTGAATATCTAGTAGACAGGTAGATGTGGGCCTTCACACAAGATGTGACAAGGTGTACAGCTGCTTCAGTGAATCCATGTTTGCTGGGATGAGGCTTTAGGGGGCCTTCAGTTTCTGAAAACAGCAGTCATCTCTGTGCCATCTCATCTCCCACGGTCTTTCTTCCACAGAGAATCATCCCCTTGTCCAAGGGAGGAGGCAATAGCTGAGGCCCAGCTTAGCAGATCACTTGGAAAACAAGCCTAACTCAGCGTTTCTTCCCTGCCCAACTGATGTGGTTCCTCACATGGACCCCACTGAAAATGTCCCAGTCGTCACGAGCAGCCAAGATATGCTGACAGTGTCTCTTTCCTCCATGGACAATGGCTCAAGGAGGTGCCACCAGCAGAGCCACAACACCTGCAGCAGAGTACTGCTGCAGTCCACAGGCACTGCCTCCCTCTGGAACCATGCAGATTCCCACCCTCTAGCACAGAGCTGGGCCTCAAACTCCCTCTGTATGCACATGGAAATGCCACTCGTCCCATTGGGTGCCAGGAGTAAAACACAACCCTCAGCTCTGCTCTGCCCACAGTCTCCACTCCTGCTTTTTCAAAAGTTCTACCAACGTGGCTTGAGACACTTTCCATCCGCTGGTTAAGGTACAGGAATACACATCTCCTTTGGGAAGCCCTCTTACTTCCCTTTTTCCCCATTGCTCATTTCAGTTTCTAACACACTGCAGCTACAAGAGCTGCACAAGGTTCAGTTCTCTCACCACTGGTGTTTGTGTCACCAAGCTTCTTGTCCCGCAGAATCAGCCTAGAAACTCCTCCCAAAGCTTTCCTGGCTTTGTGGGCAACAATGGCTATTCAAAACTGGGGAAAACCAGGGAATGGAGAACACTCCCAGCATCTAAAAATTATCTCCTATTCTCACAAAAGCAGGGCTGAGATTGACCACTGTTTTTTTCCCCTCAGAAGTCCACTTGGCTTCTACTTGTATTACTTACTGCCCAAACTTGTGTGATTTGATGCTCTGCTGTACTCAAGAGTTCACAGAACTTATTCATGTGCCAGGTTTGTTAGGAGACCTCAGGCTGTAGCTTCAGGCAGCCCAACTTTCATCAAATTTCTGCCTCACCTGCAGTGTAAAAAGAGCAGTGCAGGCCCTACCTGCCTCCAGAAAGGGCAGTACAGGACCCAGCTGCCCTGGTACCACAGCGTGCCTTGCAGAGCAGGAATTCCTCCTCAGCTGCATAACCCACAGATGGGTTCTGTGGTGCCAGCCCGGTGCTGGAATGACACAGCAGCAGACTAGGCTGGGCTGTGTCTCCTCCCTGAAGGAAGTGAAGAGAACTGCTTGTCCCTGTCCCTTTCAGGAGCACATAACTGAGCTGGCTCCTCTCCCTGTCCAGTGCAGAGCCAGGCTCAGGCAGGTTTGCAGTGCCTTTGGCTCCTGCCCCAGCTGAGTGGGGACACAGCAGCTGTGTGAGCCCCCAGCCATCCCGGGCCACGGCTGGTGCCTGTGCAGTCTGAAGTGCCGCAGCAGCTAATTCCTTACAGCTTGCACTGCTGAGCCCTCGCTGGGGCAGACACTTGGGCGCCCCTGTACAGTTAAAGATCACAGGCCTTGATAACCTGGCTCTTTGATTTATGACAGCCCAGACCTTAGTGATCACCTAATGAGGGGAACCTGGAGTGTCAACCTGTTTATTAAATACCCAGAACCAGCTGTAGGCCCAGCCAAGGAAATAAGTTAATCATATTTCTCATTTATTTTGTGTATCCCTCTCACTCCCTGGGTCTCCCCATTCTCTCCTTCGTTCTGCCTGGCTCTCTCTTTTCATCTCAGAAGGGGAGGGATTTTGGACAGGTCATTTACGGAGACTGTCAGGGGGCCAAAATGTTTGTGATTTCCTACTGATTTCTTAGGTGTTTAGAAGTTAATAATATTCAGCACCTCATGATTCTTTCCTAGATGTCAAACAAAGACATGAAAGGCAAGGAACCCAAGAGGAAAGGAGGGGGAAGGAGGAAAAGGGATGGAGCAGCAGAGGCAGTAGGAGAACAACTTTCCCCTTC
Organism: Aphelocoma coerulescens; assembly: GCF_041296385.1. NCBI lineage: Eukaryota > Metazoa > Chordata > Aves > Passeriformes > Corvidae > Aphelocoma > Aphelocoma coerulescens. Next base: position 14,303,196 of record NC_091029.1, on the reverse strand, counting down.
CCCACAGTTTTAAAGAAAGCTGCATCCAAGAAAAAAGTTAGTACTAACACAAAAAAGAAGCACGTAAGAGTTGTGTAAACATCTCGCTATTGCTTAAATCAGACAAAAATTTCTTTGCTCTTCTTTGTAACACCCTGAGCAATACAAACTAAGATCCAAAAGGCAAAGATTCAACCTGTAAAACTACTTTACATTTATGAAATTTCTATCCCTGTTTAGGGCTCTTACTTGCTTAATCCATTCAAGTTTTTGCTTTTGTTGCATTTTGGGGGTTTTTTTAATACCTTAGAAGAAACTTATGAAAAACAGGAGTAACTAAAGAAAAAAAAAATCACAAAAATCACTGTATCCATCCACCTGATAGGACACAACTCAGAATCCAGGGGGGAAAAAGATATCCAGTATTACAATGATATCAGATATCACACAAATAATCCGGATAACTCAGATCCAGATCTAGAGCACGGAGCAAGTGCAGTTACGTCTATATTGACATATTACTGTGAGGTTTATAATCTTTAAGACTTTAACAAAGCTCAGCTATCACCAATTCAAGTGTTTTCATCTCTCCTTGTCCACAACAGTTCACTTTCTGGAACTCAGCAGAGCTTTAATCAAAAAAGTACATCTCTTATCCATGAGAACAGCTTCTGCTCTCTCACAAGATGAAGCTGGCCCCAGCAACTGTGAATCTGCCTCTGAATAAGCCTGTCTGCCATCTGGAAAGATAAACCTCAAAATCTAAGGCAATAAACACCCTTCTTCATAAATACTTTGGCGAAACATAAATGTGCAGAAAGCTCTCAGATACCTTCTCTGATCCACACGGGACAACGTATCAGGCCATATCTATCCCTTCTGCTGTATTCACAAAGGATGAGGCAGCTGATACAGAGCACCAGAAAAATCCAGTATTTAGTGTTCTTAAACAATAGTTCCCTACTCCATCCCAACCAATATAGCAGTGTGCTATTTGAATTGCAATAAGAACTGTTCTGAGAGCTGGAGCGCATTTGGGCGTCCCAGCCCTGAGGTCAGCAGAGCTGCAGTACTGCAGGGGCACATCCACAACCAACACAAGCACTCGGAGCCCAGGACCAGCTGCTTGGGGGAAAGGCAATACCTGCCTCTGCTACCACCTGAGAGGCCAAAAGGAGAGGGCTATGGGATGACACAGCTTTTGAATTGCAAATGTCAGGTAAGTATCTCCACTTCTGGCCCAGCAACAACCTGATGTGAGCCTGAGGTCTGGGCTCACCACACAGAACCTTGTTCCTGTTCATGCCTCTGCTTCCATCAGAAACTAGAAGAGCAGGAGCTGGCTCTTCAGGGAAGGAGACAGGGGCCGGAATAGCATCTTCTTATTGACTACAATTAGGATACTTCTAATAGTGCCTTCCAGAGCTTTCAAGCAAAAACCTTCCCCATCTTTCACAGCGACTAGGTGAGGTCACAGACTGAGCTCTGCAATGTCGTCCATGGGTGAACTAACAGGGACGGAAAAGAGCTCACATGATTCCTTGTTGCTGGCAGCTGCAGAAGAAACAAACCTAATTTGCCAATCCTGCAAGTCTCTTGAGTGAGCTGACAAGACCTCCAGGAGTCAGGCTTATCAGAAGTTGTTGCCTCATCCTTCCAGGCTCAACCTTTGTAGAATTAGCCTAAGACATCAAGTGGTGCTATTTACAGAGGCTCCACCTTGACGGGATGATTTTCAAAGGTATCAGACACCCGATCTGAGACGAACAATTGCAATTCCAGCCCATGGTATTTCAGTGTTGTCCCCTTTCATCCCTCCTGAGGCCGAACTCACCTCAGCATGTACCTCTGTCTCCTTGTACCCCTTCCCAGGCCTTCCCATCACACCATTAACTGGCTTTTGCAACTCAAAGAAGGAGCTCAGCCAGGCTTCTCTTAAGAGCCCAAGACTGACAGGTTACCAATTCAATCCCCGGCCTACTGTCAGAGATGAGTGCGTCAAGCTACCAAGTTCACGCACCCTCTAGACTACACAAGAATCTGCCTGAAGCTTCCCCACGTCTCCCTGACTTGCACTGGCCAGCAGAGCCCATAAGGGCAGCCCAGAGTGCACTTTCTCTGGTGCTTTACCCAGCCTGCTTGGAAATGATGAGGAAATGCTTTGGGTTGCTGCAGACTGGGCCGATTTTTAGCTTCAGAAACCTTAACGCTTTGCTTGGTTTCCTTTTATCTGCCTCTTTATCTGTTTAAATTTAGCCTGGTTCCTCTCTGCTGTTTCCCAAGTCCGAGCCAATATCTGTTACCCAGTAGCCAAGGGGGATCTTTCTCTGCCACTTTCCTCCTTCCTTCAGCTCTGCTCATTCTCTCACAGGAGCTGAGGCTCTCTTGACCCAAAACCACGATCCTGCTGGCAGCTGCTGCTACCGGAGGTAAGATGTCTTCAAGGCATGACATCAAGGAGTACTGCAGAAAATAGAAGCAAATCCTAAAGGCTGCCTGTGTCTATATAATATATTTATTTAATTGATATGCTCTCAGCTTTCCTTAATAGAAATTGTCAGAAGCATCCAACAGAATTGCCTCTTGCTATTCACTGAGTCCCCCAGAGCAGGCAGGTAGCAGATGGGGATGGGAAGAAATTGCTAACTGCCCTTATTGTGTGGAAATGAGCCTGCGAGCACTTGCAGGAGGAGTATTTCAAGGCTCAACTGAGAAATAATAGTATGGACATTGTAGCAAGCAGCTAAAGTGGGAAACAGGAGCAAAACAGGTCTGTGTTGAGAAGGGACTTGAAAGGAAGAGAATGTACCCAGCAGCTGCTGGCATGAGGAGCAAGCCCTGGGGATGGTTCTCTAGCTGGGGATATGGGAGGGGGACACACATGAACACAAAGGAGTTTTTTTCCTTCCCTCTGAAGACCCTGCAGCCAACATGACTGGCAGCTGTCACTCAGCCCGTGTCTGCTGTGCTCTCTTTCACTCAGACGCCCTGGCTGGCACGGAAAAGCGCAGGATGTGTAAGGAAGCCACTGCAGGAGCTGCCTCGGCCGTTCTGCTCTCAGCCCCCGGGCAGGCAGGACGCGCTCGCGGCACCCCGAGCTGACGGGGCCGCCGTCACCGGACAGCCGCGCTCGGCACGGGGCTGTCACATCGCCATGGCTGCTGCGGGGCGGCAGGGACGTGCCTTCCCTCCTCCCTGCCCTGCTCCCTGCCCTGATTGCTTCTGACCGTGCTGTAGGCCAAGGGAGCTTTGGGGCTACTCGGCCCACACTGTCCCCCCTCACAGACACTCCTCAGGGGAGGAGACCAGCCTAAATCTTGCCCACATCCATTTCTGCTTAAAGCCAGCCCTTGTCACCACCTCCCTGCACAATGGAATATTCTGTGCAACATGATCATGGATCATTGTCATGTTTTAATTCCTCAACAGCCCTATCAGGAGAAAGGATTTTCCAGACTAGGTTGCAACAGTTCTCCAGCAAATGGATCTAAGATAGCCACGCCACAGGGGTAGGACAAAGAGCTGAATCTTTACAACTGAACATGAAGAGTATCTGTTAAAAATCTTACTTTCTTTTCCCCTTCTGTCAGGCAGAAGAGCAAATGCATTCTCTTGTTAACATCCTTTCAGAACAGCAGAAAAGCCTTCAGGGCCAGCTATGGCTGTGATGGCAACAGCAGTGGGGGAAAAGAACCCCAGTGCTTTGGCTGCGTGCATGACTTGCAGTGGTGGTGCTGGAACTTTCCTTGCTGCACAGTAACTCCAGCCATCATCTGATGGTAACAACAGGTCCTCACCCAGCAGCACAGACCTAGAGCTTCTTACAGACCTTTAAAAGCATGAGGCACATTCTCCCTTGTCCTGAGAGCCTTCAGTTACATGCAAAGACAAGGAGTATCTTGCACAAATTACTTCAGCTACTCTGGCACAGAAGCCCATTTGGGCCAGATGTCTACCCATTTCTCCCTCCCCTTACTCCATTAACTGATGCTCCCTTTTCTCTTTCACCCCAAACACCTTGCTTGTTTTGCTTTTCCCTATTTTTCCATGTTGAACATCTTGTCCTCACTGCTAAATACCCCGTACTCCAAGGGGTAATGCAGGAATCCCGTTTTCGTTTGTCACATTTGGTTTTGTTATTGCATAACAAAAGTAAAGCATATGCAGAGCACACTTGATGTCAAGCAGGTCAACAGTTCCACTGCAGCAACCCCCTTCTGTTTACTTAATTTTGGCAGGCAGCATTTTCAAAAACACCCACAACACTCTGACCTTCAGTGAGATTGAGCTGGGCTTCAAGGTAAGATGTGCTGTCCTAAAGATCCTCCACAAAGCCATACAGGCAGCTTGAGACTCATCTTGTACCAACCTTATCTCTACTAGTCAGTCACTTTGAAGTCAAGAGGAGACAGGTCTAACTCATTTGGTGCTTTTGTAAAGATCATCAGGCATTTCAGATATCTACCAAGCTCTGTAAAGCTGGCCCTGAGGCTCAGACCCTCCAAAAAGGCATTTAAAGCTTCCAGCCTTCCCTGCCTTTAGTGGCAGATCGGCACCTTAATACATTTGTAAATCCAGTGCTCACACCTAAATCACCTTTAAAAATGGTACATGGTGAAAGTCAATACCGCAGCACGGCTCCCAGGGCAGAGGTCCCTAAGCTGCTAAATCCCCCCCAGCCCGGCCCTGCTGGGTGCTGGGATCCCGAAGAGCCCGGCCACATTAGCAGGATACAGCATTCCTCCTAACAAGCCCCACCTGCTCAAGACTTGCCCTGAGGCTCCTGTGGCACTTAGGTGCTTTTGAAAATGTTGCCCTTCAACTAAATCCAGCTCCCAAATCAGTCTAATGACAATTCTGTCCCCGTGGCTTCACTTCTCAAACATTTGTGTGGCTGGAATTCACTCGTACAAACATTGGGCTTGTTTTTCTCCTGCATGTCCGTGCATAAATCAAGGCATTTGCCCATGAAGCTCTTCCTCAACCAACTTGTTTGTAAAACACAATTAGTTGGGGGAGTCCCAACAAGCAAAAATTCAATGCAAGCTTGCTAGGCGGCTAACAAATTTGACTCATTTCAGTCTTTCTCCCTCAGCCAGGAAGGAACCCAGCTATTTTTAAGTCTGGATTTGTGTATGTAGCCAAATATAAAGTTCTTCCTTCTGTGAGAGGGAACAGGAAAATATTTTAAATGTCCTAACATTTCCTCAGCTGGTATATCTCTCTGTCACCCTCCCCAAGAAAAACCCACTGTCTGCCTTGTCTGTTTAGACCGTAATTTTTTTTCTTTTTAGGCCAGAGTTGTCTTTTATTATGTGTCTGCACAAAGTCTGGTACAATGAGCCCAGCCTCCTCTGGATACTGCTGTTGTTGGAATAATAAGCCTTTGCTCGGGGGGTATAAAGCAACAAGATGCTTGTTTCCCAAAGGGATGAGTATGCAGGTCTAGGCCCAGAAAGTAAGTTAAAATGTCAGAAATGAACAAAACCAAAACCGAGACGAAGGTTTCTCAGAGATGGAGAGGTTATGTGCACACACATCTGATTTCCTTGGCCCCCAGCATAGTAGCTGTCTTTACTCTGTGGCCTTGTTCCCATACTGAAAGGTAAACAAGTAGTTTTGTACATTTTTGGATTGTGGCCCACAGTCTGGCAGAGTGATAACCACCAAAGCTGATGCATGCGGAGCGAATGCCGAGACATTAAGGCAGCCAGACACAAGCTTTTCAAAACACATCATTATTAAACAGAGGTGTGGGTGGGAGGAGATTTCAGATGAGAAAGACACACCCAAGGTTACCACATTGTGTTCTAATTTTAACACTTCTTAAGACCCAGCAGCAGTACCTCCCTGGCTTCAGCTCATAATATCTCCAAATCCAGGAAGCCATTATGATTCTCCAGGGTCAAAGGTTGCTTGCATTGTAATCCACTTCCTCCTTTGGAGGTTTAATTTTGGAAATATTTCTAATTGCCATTGTATGTGACATCGTCTTGCAGATAACCATGGAACGAGCTTTCTATTTGTTGGCTATGACTCAAGTATCCAAAACAAAAAGAAAAAGCAACCCTGTACTTTCTTTGGAACAATGATTTACGAGTGACACAGACTTCGCAGAGGCTGTTCCACAGTCCTAGTTCTCAGCTCTAGGAGTGGGAGGGTGGTGCCTCCCATACCCAGGGAGCAAGAACTACACAATGGACACACTGTCAGTGTGTTGGAACAGCCTTCCCAGGCATCCAAGACCTCTTCTGTAATTAGTGAATGTTCCAAAGCAGTCACAGAGGTGAATCAGCAGCTCTGAGCAGCACTCATGGCTATCTGGTGTTTAGTTCTCCTTCTGGCCCTTAATGACTGTATGTACCTAATGACTGTATCTGCCACATCTACATAGGTTCCTCTCCCCAAACAAATCCCCTGATTTTGCTCTGGCCCTACCTCCTCCCCATCTTAATTTCCATAGGCTCATTCTCTGAACTCTTACCTCCTCTCTTCTCAATATCAGTCTGACCACAAGCCCCCCCTCCATTCCGTTCCTACCCCTAAGGACCTTCCAGCAGCAGCTGCTCACACTGTCACAATCCCTACGGTGGCTGATGCTGCTCAAGTGGAAAATGGAAGAGAGAGAATATGTTATCCAGAAAAAATGCATCAGAAATTTAACAGGTCTTGTGTAAGCCCACTGGTTTTTAATTTCTTATTTCCCCCTGATTTCCTGCACTAGTAACTTCACAGTTTTGCTACTGGTCTTTATGGTTCAGTGGCACCACAAAAGCTTGAGTGCACCATATAGTGAGCACTGTACAAACACCTACAACACAATGGGACCAGTGGGTGCTATTACAATTGTTTACATGTAAAGACGAGTCAGGATATAATAGATCTGAGCAAGAGTAAGGAAATAAAAAGTGGATTATTACAAGTTAATTTTTTGTTCCACTCCCAGTCAAGAATTAATGGTTTGGTGAGAGAAAACACTTCAGTCTCTGCAAGCGTTCAAGTGCAATGGACTAAATCCTTCCAGACAACAACAACAAAAAAAAAGGTAAATCGCCTTTTTGGATTAACAGCTCCCAGCATGCCAACACCAGCAGTCCACCCAGACCTGCAGTTGGTGTGGAGGAGGACTGTCTGTAAAGGAATTAAAACATTTCCAGCCCTGTTGACACCGTGAACCAAAGGCTGGGGGTGGGGTGTGGAGGAAGTGTTAGAAGTCAGAGTCTGCTGGAGAAAGTGTGAACAAGCCAATTAAATCCCAACACTTCTGGACAAAGAGGTCTCTTAGGAAGAAGGAGATTAGCACCTCCTATTCATCAAGAGCAGCAGCTTTCTGGGGGCTGTAGGACTGCCTGGCCTGTCTCAAGGAGCCACCAGGGGACCGAGGGCTGTGCTGTCATCGGGGTTGGGTGTGCTCACCCCCTCCCAGCAGCACAGGGCCCTCTCATGTACCTTGCCTTTTGCTTGAGAGTGTGTAAAGAAACACGGTTGTTGAAATCACTGCCACGCTGTCACTGTGGCTTTGTCAGGTACCCCCAAGCTTGTATTAACAACGCCTGGAACCCTCACCAACGGTGCAGCCACCTTCATGCACCTTTCTTCAAGCCTAGGATTGATAAAACAACCAAAACAGAGACAGCCACAAGCATCTCAAGTATTCGAACCAATCTGGACCTGGGCATTGTTCCTGGCCCATTATAGATCCAGAGACAGTTTGAAGCTCAGCCAAAAATCACCATGATTTGTGCATTAAGACTGTGCTGGATCTAGAACTCCAGAAAGACCCTGTGGACCTGCAAATCAGGCTTTTAAAGGTCCCAGTTTAAAAACAAAATCACAAGAGCCATGGCACTGGATGCAGTATTCTTGGACAGTGAAAACATGCAAACGAAGCCACGTAAAACCTCTCAGCTGGGACATTGTAAATGAGGCACCCAAAGTACTGGGAACTGCTGGGCTCTTGGACATGCTTCACTTCCAGTTAAACTTTATTCCAAGAGGACAATTCCCAGTATTATACACCTGACAGCACCCTGTTGTTCACCACTACAGTCTTTTACAAGCTGCCATTTTCCACTTGGTGACATAATGGCACTTGCTGCCATTTTCCACTTGGTGACATAATGGCACTTGCAAATGTAGCCCCAGGTTTGAGGAGGTTCAGTAAAACCAGAGCTCTAAGAGGAACAATTCCATGATCACCCAACCAAAGAAAGCCAAGAGAACATAAAGAGATGATGCTGTTATAGCAAAAGAAAATACATACTTTTTGTAACTAGAGAGTAAGGTGAAAAACATGGCCTTTTGAGACTTCCTACTCCCTCCCTTCTTTGCCTTTTAATTTCATAGTGGCCTTAGGCTGCCTAATGCCACCAGTATGGAAAACATTTTAAAGGACCTTTTCCTTTCATTCATTATTTACCACTGAGTGCACACATGTCCTGAACAGTCATTGCCCAGATGAGATTGTGTAAATCAAAATCCAAAATTCACACATAAGTAAACCAATGCACCTTAAAAACAAGTGGCCTTTCATTTGACTCAGCTCAATGACCAGAAACTGTAAATTATCTCCGAGTGCTCCAGATCAGATGCGATATAGCTCTGGTTGTGACAGGAGATGTGAGTTCAATTTCTGATTTAGGTCTCAAGGGAATTTTCTACACCTTGAATTAAAAGGGCATGTACCATTTGACTGTTTCCTTGAACCCCCTCACACATCATTCGCCTGCTCTTGACATAATGCCAGAGAAAGCACAAGGATGGAGAGCTGGTTATTAATTTGAGTAGTCAAGAGGAAGCAAGAAGCCTGAGCTACTAATGAGAGCTGAGTGAATGCTCAACATTCTCTCTGGCTCTCCAACCCCATGAACTCACTTTGGCTGTGCTCATGTTTCCTTTGGGGTTCACTTTCCATAAGCACTCCAGCTGACCAGTTTCTTGGCAGGAAAAATCTCAGAAGCAGCCAAGATCTAAAGAAACATTTAAAGAATACTTGTGGAAAAGGAATTTTCAGCTTGTCAAACTCCACTTTCATCCTAGCAAACAGGTCCTCGGTGCTGCTGTATGTGTTCATCTAATCAGGGTGCAGAGAAGATGCCACATGATCAACCTGCCCAACAAAGCTTAGACCAAATTAGTTCACTTCTGAGCATTGAGAATTCACAACTAGATGCTCATAATCTGCCAACATTTTCCAGCCAATTATAAAAAATACCACATTCTGAAAGACCAGAAGCTGTGTACAAAGAGGAGACCTTTTTATTAGAAAAATCTCATCATCAGCCAGAGCTCCATTCACAAACACAAAATCTTTTCCCTTCCTTTCTGACTATGATGTTATCCAGCTGGAATGACACATTGCTCAGTGGTAATCTAGACCTCAAACACTGACATTTTTGCTCTGTAATGTAGGCTCAGTCCTAATTTTCACTTTTAATCTGCTATGCCATCTCTAAATACTATGTATTTGGTGACAAAGGACAGGTCTTTTCCCTAGAACCACAGAGACTTTCTGAAGTGGTTGGGACGATATTGAAGGGACTCAGAGTAAGAACAATCCTGCTTCCCAATACAGCCACTCTTACTGGGTTCACTACGAGAAGTACCTTAACCACAGATAACCTCAGTGACTTTAGGCAATGAAGCAGATACATTTTTCACAGCCAAGCTGAGAAGTTCTTTCAACACCTATTTGGAAGTCCTCTGAAGTTAAAAATTATTCTTCCATTAAATCCCCAGACAGTGGATTAGTTGAATGCAAAGAAAGAGGATGATGTCCTTTGGTATGTACACGACTCCCATAAAGTCACTACTTGTCTTTCAGTTGAACCAATGGCCTCATATCAAAGATCATTAAAGAAAAATGGGTTCGTTTAGTTCAGTATTTTGATTTAAAACCTTCAAACTCTTTCTCTTTAGGGCATGTGTTCACTGGTCAAATAGTATTTAGGTCCTTTCCCTTCTCTTCCCACATTTAATCACAACATTACTAATGAAAACAAAAAAAGAAACTCTAGCTGGGCCTTACATGATTTAGGTACCAAGTAAACAGTACTTAACAGTTCTAATTGAAGGTCAGTAAATCCCCAAGAGATTAAATGAATCCTGCAGTGAGATGTGTAAATCTCACTGCCTTTTACGGCATCCCAGCCAAGACCCTGTGCTGGGTTGTGCAAGACTTAATAAATGTGGTATGCACTTAATCAAAACCATTTTGCCACCAAAGGGGCAGCGGGTGTAAATCACAATTACTCTTGGCACTAAACCACTGGCACAAAGAGGCCCAGCAATGCCAAACGTCACTGGGCTGGCTCCTCGCGCCTACTCAGCTGTCTGGCACTGCGCGCGCGTCTGAGCGCCCGCTTGCTGCTCGGCAGGGGGAAATCCAGATGGGAAAATAAAACACACCAAAGGATACTGAATGCATAAGGGTTGTGCCTCTCTCCAGCTCGCTCTCCACTTGCCTTCTGCCAGCTCTCACCCCAATTTAGTAACTATTAATAAGCTAAAGCACGGAGCTTTGGCAACAGCCTGACTCTTTGCAGCTAGACCCTGTAGATTTAATAATCCCATCATAGTTAATGTTCCAAATTGTATTTCAAGGTTTAATAACTGGTGCACCGAGAGACTCTGGAAAAAGTTTTTGTGAAGCTGGTTTCTTTTAGCCACTCAGGAATTTGGAATGGGTAAAGAAAGAGTGAACCAGTGATGCTGACGATGTTAAAAGTATTTTCCAATCTAAACAATTCCATGATTCTATTGCTCATGATGGTCATCACCCAGGAACTTTTACCCATTCCTAGATCAGCTACCAAAGCCAGATTATGGAACAAGGACAATGGATTCCTCAAGAGAGTAATAATGTATTTTAAAATAGGTGAAGACAAAAAATGGACGCTCGGTTCCAACACGGAAGTTCAAAATAGCTACATAATAGAAGATCCCAACTGATCAGTTACTAAAAAAGAGAAGGTCATGATGATGCCAAGCAGCAGGGAAAAAGCAAGAGAACCCCGAAGTCAGAGACTGAGTGGTTAGAAGAGATGGAAACCTCTTTGTTTTCAAACAACAAAATTGGAAAGATAGAAAAAGATCTAGTAATTTTATTATGAAAACATTTGGGGTTCATAAAGCACATTCAACTCTTAATTCATCTGTAATCTCAAAATCTTCCAGTACTTCAGTTTCCCAAGGGGCTGATCCCTGTATCTGTTCTAGTAACAGATCTTTTTCATGGCACAGCAGGTAAGATCCAAGCTGCTTAGCTTGCTGTTCCCAAGTCTTAATTTAATGCATTAATTCTCAGCACTGTCATACTGGGGTCTTGGATGCATCTGATGAGTTGTTCCCAAAAGTAATTCAACGGTTCTCCCCACTGACACACAACTGTAAAACAGCAGCTGATTTACACTGGTAGCTCACCGTAAGTCAGGAATAAAGGGATTCTCCAGCACCACAGTTGGTGGATTGGGACAATGGGCTTCTTTTCCCACCAGCAACAAATAGCTAAAAGCACACAAGTTGCCCTCATCTCCCTGCTTTCATGGTTTTCCTTGCCACCAGTCTCATTCTGCCACCTCTTCTTCTTTCACCTCACAAAGTCACATGTTCATTCCTTTATTTCTTTCCTGTTTCCCCTCTTTATTATCCCCCCTTCTAAGACATTTTAATATTTTTTCCTAATATTTTGTTCCATGCTGCTCTTATTTCTCATTCTTCCACATTGCAGTTTCCCTTTCTTCCCCCTCTCTCTCCCCTTCTCCCCCCTTTCCCAGTATCTTACTCTTCCCTTATACGTTCTTTTCCACTCTTCTCCTCCCCCAGTGTGCCTGGAGCTTGAGCAGAGAGTCGGCTGGAGCCTTAATTGCTGCTCCCCTGCCTGACGTCCATTGGAGATGACATCTCCTGAGCACAGAGCTGCAGCCGTCCTTTTGCATATTCCCTCTGTCTGAGCACATCAGGAGAGATGTCACAAGCAGAAAGCTGGAAGCCCTCACAGAAGCGGGGAGCCACGGAGATCACTGAAGCCAGCATGAACCGTTGGAGAGGTTGGTAAACCTTGCTTCCACAACGGGTTCTTCCAACGCTTTCTGCACTGTTGGTCTCAGGCTCAGAGCATTTACAGGAACTGACATATCCAAAGTTGCACAGCAATGTTACACCAGGGTTTTTAAACAAAACAAATGGTTGTGTTCAACTCCATTACAGCTTCGTGGCTCCCTGTGGGAGGGTGAATTTCCAGTAATTGAGCAAAGATGGTATTTCATAGCATAAGGGACACCAAGTACTTGCACCATTTTAGACCTGATCTTTAACTGAAAGAAGGAGCTGTTCACAACACAGAGAAAGGAACAGCACAGGCAGCTGTGCCCATGCACTCGATCCCAAGACCTGACACCAGAGCTTCCACACATTCCTTTCCCCAGAAGATGCAGGCCACGCACACTTCAGCTCCTGCTCCCACATGGCCTTTCCCCAGTTACTTAACTAAAACAGTAATTACAGTATCAGCAACTTCCCTATCAACTGATTCTCCTCTGGTCTCTCAGCTATTTAGCTGAATTAGATATTCAACTCCTTAACCCCACTTTAATCCTGTAAATACGCTTCTCCCCAGATCTGCAGATGAAATCCATGAACTACAGAAATGCCAGCATGTCGGTTTGGTTCACATCAGCAAACAAGAGGGAACTTTCAGCAGTGGCTGGAAGGACTGAAACTCACCCTGTAGTTCATGCAAAACTGCTTGAACTTCGATCCTAGGAAAGTTTGGTCTAGCACTCTAAACTGTAGAGGGGAGTACAAGCAAAAAGGAAATCCTGATGTCCACGTCCTATGCAGTATTTCTTTAATATCATCCTTGGCTCATACACGTAATCAGGCACACCAATAACTGCTTTTGGTTTGCTGAAGTAGCACCTTAAAAAGCTTGAAGAAACAGCATTTTCACCAAACAAGCAAATACTCTGCAGCAATTACAGGTTCTGTATTCTGTTTCATGGTTTTATCTTAATTCAAAATGTCTTCATTTGAATCTTCCTTCAGTTTAAGGAGTTGTTCTCCTAGAAGACCACTATGTCATCCACCAAATGGGCGAGTTGAATAGCAAACTGTTGCTCAAACCTTCAATCTCACCTGCATGGCTTGCTTCAGAACTCGAGTTCAAAGCCATAAAGGCCTGTCCTGTTCGCATAAGCTCAGCATCCCTCACATGTAATTTTAAAATGCACCACCTCCAAACTCACACAGGAACACATAATGTGCACTCACATACACATCAGCGACTGAACGCAGTTCACATTGTATGAGAGTCAGGAGTGGAGTTTAGAGCAAGAAAATAGCTTCATTTGGTGCCTCTGAGACATTTATTTTAAGATTTTACCTGAAATGGACTGCAATTGTCACACTTTCAAAAAACAAAACAATAAGAAATGGATAGCTTCAGTGTCTTGTTAAAGCCATCAGGTGCCAAAGTGTCCATGTTTCAGTTAACCACCACAAAGCAAGACCTTATTTCAGGATTTTCAGTGTGTTCACATTTCAAACCTGTGACTTTTCTGTGTTTGCTGTGTTATTACACAGGGGCAGTGCAGTTAAGAACAGACCATGCTCTGCAGGCGTAACACTGCTAAACACGTACAGATCAGGAAGGGCTTCCCAGAGCAAGGTAAGTGTCCCCAGCATCACATTCCATGTGAAACTACTGAGACACCAAGAAGGGAAATCAATGCGCTGTATGACCACAGGCAAGTTAAGAACTCGTGCTTCCTGGATCACAAGTCACTCTTAGTTCTCATCATACAGGCTCTGAAATTGCTCCATTGCACAGAGACTTGGGACAGATGCTGCTGTTTTGAACACTGTAAGTTTTTAGTGTCTGCCCACCATTACAGTTACCTTTATAATAAAAATTACCCAAATGCAGTTAAAATACTCGCAAAGTAGTTGAAGTGTGTTTACCTTACCTAGCTACCAACTAGCTATTGAACACCTACTCATCTCCACTTTCACTCTTCTGATAAGTTTCTGATGGACTTTACAAATCATAACAAAAATCAGCAGCATATTTATGCAGTTCTGTTACTAACAGGCTTAGATACTGTATTATGTCAAAGTAAAGAAAAGAAGTAACCATGAAACTCACCACCTGAAACCCAGGATTCTCAGCCAAGCAGGAACCTATCAGAGAGGCAGTCAGTGAAGCTTTTTACTACATGTAGGCTCCACAGAGCGCCATGAGGCTCTCCAAGTCAAAGTACAATGTGTTGGTAGCACATTCAGTGTTACCTCTACAGAGACTTAAGGTCCACATCTACTAGGGGTAGAGCTGGTGGGAGTCACTTGGCAGCCTCAGCCTGGATGAGAACTCTGTGAGTAAACCAGAACTGAAGCCACCTGAACACTCTTCCACATTCACTTCATGCTAACCTGTTCTGGGAAATTACAGCTACCAGTGCAGGACACAGCCATGTTCTTCACTGCCTTTTAAATGGAAACTGCTGCTCTGGAAAGCAGGTCCTCAGACACCCAGGCTCAAAACACAGATTTACATTGCCAAAGAAAAATACAATGACTGGTACATAACCCTTACTCTTTAGTCAATAAAAATTTGATCTTGCAAGATGCAGCCACTGTTCCAGGCTCTCTAAATCCTCCACTAATCTCACTGGCTCCCAGAGTTCCAGATCTATAGCGCAATTTAAAAATGGCACATGGACAAGAAACACAAACCTGCTTTCCCCATTTAAAACTGTTACATGGGACAAGGGGTTTTGATTTCAGCAAAAATGTTTGTTAACAACCTATCAGACAGAGAAGGATTTCTGTAACTTGCTTAAAACACTGGAATAAAAGCAGACAAGATAACCAGGAAGAGGGCTCCTGAATGAATTACTATGAATTACCAAGTTGGCCCAGGAAAAGCAGTTCCAGGTTTTAGAGATAAGGCAGCCATGTATATATAAAATGAAAAAAAAAAATTAATAAAGAAAGGAAAACAGGGAATTATGGAGTCATTATGCCAAATTCAAAGAACAGCCATACTGCACAGAGAGTGGTCTGAAAGTAAAACTCAAAGTGTATGTATGTGCTTGTGCATGACTATCCAGAGATCAGATACACCACCCCAGCTCAGTATTTGTCCTCCCTTCTGTGATGCTGTGACACGTTACCTAAGCACACACAGCCATTTCAGAATATATGAACCTGAACAGACAGCTAAGGAAGGTCTGATTTACACACTGAGGGTAACAAAGAGAAGACAGTAAACTGTTTGTTCTACTGGGAATAACTGGCAGGGGTTTTATTCCACCCATCTTAAAAAAAAGTCAGTTGGTGCTAAAGGAAAGGCCAAGGAAATACCAAAACACAGGTTTGCTGATCAGCTGAGGCTAAGTACAAGATCACAGGCAAAGAATGAGTTTTAGTAATTTTAAAACAACTTCCCTTTGACCAGAATATCTGCAGTTTTGCAACTAGGATCGTTACATTGGAAAAATTGCAATAACTTTCATGGCTTTGCTTCATAAAGTTCTAAGATCAGAAGTTGTCAGGAAATTTGATTTTTCCATCTTCTCTAAGATGTGTATCGAAATGAGTAACTAATTCCCTCTAAGCTCCCTCTAAAGTAGCCAAGGTGGGAAGTTTGCCTAGCTGCACACAGAATGGGATGCATTCCCTGTTATTTTTCTGGAAGTTAGCATGGATCCTTCCTAATCACAGTGTTCTAATCACAGTGTTCCTAATCACAACACCACGTTTTAAACATTGCATGCAATCATCTGTTTGAAATCTCAACCAAGCAAAACTGGTGCTGTATTTCTGACAGGGAAGAACCATCCTCATTCACCTCTATTGTTTTTAATCCTGGAGCCCCAAAAGGACAGTTTAAATGTCAGTTATTGAATTGTTTCACTGCTAATTATTATTCAAGTATTTTTGCTGAAATCTGTGTCCCACAGCAGGAATGCCCACTATTGTTTCACAGGCTGGTATGGAAATTTTATGCAAATTCCAAAAAGGAATGGCCCCACCCTACTCGTTCTTTCTTTCCCCTAGCTGTAGCCTGTACCAATCCTTCCATCTAAATCAATACAGATCTTCACAAGCAGGAGAGCTGGGATAATGAGAAAGGAGGGATCTGTGTATGGCACTGCTGGCTCAAGAGGTTCAAAGAACTCCTGGGAGGGGAGTGTGTGCATACACACACCCCCCACACACTGTCTCAGCTGCAGAGTTCCCACAGCTCCAGCTGAAGTTTCTCAACAGGAACTTCTGTTTTCATACTCAGGATGTAGATTTTTGTTTTGATGGCAGTAACCAAAAAAGGAAAGTGTGAAGACAGCTCAAGAGAAGGACTATTCAGTATCACAATCAGTAAGAAGGGACTTTTATTATGTCTTTTATACATTCCCCCTCCTAAAATTCTCCAATTTCAGTAGAACTGCTACAGAACTCCCCACCTTCCATTCCACTACAGGATTCCCTTTCCCATGGCTTCATCTGCAGGTCAGGAAGGAGAGACATGAACAGGAGGCATCGAAGAACTTGGCTGCCTGCAACTTGTGCTGGTGCAGGCCAGAACCTGGATGGAAGGTGCCAGTACCAGTCCCTCAGCCTTTTTCTTCACCAGTATCAGCTCGCCTACGCAAACTAAACATCAGTGACAGCAGGAAGTTAGAGACACTCCAAGCATCTTCAAGTCCCCCTATTTTCTTAATCATCTGAGGAATCCATCTGCCTTTCTCTCTCACACCCATCCTACACCTTACGTACTCACTTACCTAGTGCATGAGAAAAAGCAAAACTACTGATCACTCTTGCCTGCCGTATTTTCCATGGTTTAGGATTTGAGCAGTCACTGTGTGTGAGTATCTGACAGGATCCAGGTTGCTTCCAACCACCAGGCACACTGGTTTGCAGAGACTCAACTGAAAACTGTGGCTGATCACCAGAGAGGTTCATGAACATCCTCTTCTACAGGGAAAACAAGCTACAAAATTAGACCATATTTTTTTTTGTGTGTGTGTGTGTGCGTGTGTGTATGTTTTGTGTGTTGCTTCTTAGGCTTTAATTTTAAAATTGTAACCTACTCACAGACAAAAGAGGCATCCTTGGTCCCATGCAGTATTACAGAACCACTATTACAAAGGAAAAATATCCTCAGGTGGCATAAGGAAAGGAAGAGATTCCTGGAGTAAGCCATTTCCACAGCACTGACAATACAGTTGGAAAGGCTTGAAGACCTTTGTATTCAGGAATGGGCTGCAGGCAGATGCACACAATAAAACCTAAGAGTTTCTCAGAAATACATCGAGGTGATTAGTTCAGTCAGCTCAGCCAGGCTGGAAGACCAAGACCACACAGAGGGATGTTTGTCTGGGACTCAATCTCCAAAATCCTTGCTTAGAATAACAACAAAAGACAACGTGTTAGTTTAAGGAGGATCCTCACTCTCCCACTGCAGTGAAACTCTCCAGTCATCACTGACATCATAGCACAGGTAGCATTTGCATCCTGAAGGCAGGCAAAAGTTTCTCAAGCTCTTAGAAGGAGGAAGAAAGGAGAAAATTAAGGAACCTTCCATAAAGTAGAGAAAACATATCTGAAAGCCACATTTAAGTTAACCTAATTTTACTTTATTTTTTACTGGTATTTTAGAGGGTGCGCAATCACTAAACAGTGTTTCTTCAACAGTAAGAAAAAGCCCATTACAGAGGACTGCCCCATTTGCTGTACTAGCTCCAACCTATAGCCTGCCTTCAGCAAGATCAAAGATCTAAGTGAAACATAGAAAAGCAAAACTAATTAAGTAAAATTACCAGGCTTATAACAATTCAGAAGTGCAAATGCTCAGGCAGTGCTAATCCATTCCTACAGTAAAGGTCCCTCTTTTAGTATGGGGATCTTCACTACTACTGCACTGAGTGCCCTCAGCTCTGGAGGGACAGGGATGTATCAGCAGTTACAAGTGCCATTAAATATCCAGTCCTTGTGGAATTAAGACAGGTTGTTCCATTTCAAATTTTAGCACATGGTTAAACTCATGATTCTTCCCTTCAGCTTCTGTTTTTACCGCACTAGAAAACTTCAACCAATCACTGGCATGCACCACACTTGTCTCAATTTTCCATTCCTGTTCCCAAGCTCCTCATACATCTCTGACCACTGGCAGATAAAGCTCTGCTAGAGGACAGGGCTGCCGCACAGACACCCAGGCTGTCCTTGCCCCTTGGAACACGTTTCCCAAAGAAACACAGCAAACCTGTCTCCCTTTCTGCCAGACAGGTATCTGCACCTGACTCTGACAGAAACTAAAAACACGGTTCAGAGCAGAGTTAGTGTGTTAGGGTGAGCAGAGATGCCCACCCATGAACACATGGCTGATAGAAATTTGTGAGATAGCATTTTATGTATTTACTTATGCATGCCTACATGCAAACTATCCTTAGCTTATTCTCTGGAATACATCTCTAAAATCCCATTAATCTCCAGCAAAAGCAACACTTCATACCCAGAAGATTCTTGCACTCCTATCTTCTTGAGTAGATAAAAGGAAATTTTCACTAAATTTGTAATCTCTTAGCAAAATACTGACTTCTTAAAAATTTTCAGCTTGTGTGAAGTAAGGGTTTATTAAGTCACCATCAATGGGGATCATATGAAATGTCAACCTCCCATCCATCCCTCTCCTCTTGCTCTCCCTGCCCCCCTTCTTAACCCCTCCCTGGCTCCTCTGAGCTCCCTCTGTCCTAGCCTGAGCAGCTAAAGACATTACTGACAGACACAAAAGGCGGCAGAAATCAAATAAAAGGCAAACGCAGCAGCCGCAGGTCAGTCTTATATAAATATTTATGCTGGAGGAAGGCTCAGTGCCTGAGTAATGACCTTGTGGCTGGTATTAATAGAGATAATGTGAGTCTGTAAAGACATGCTGCCAGAGAGAGGGAGAATTTGGAGGGTTATAAATCTCTGCGTCGGGCTGCAATGCTGGCTTGACCTTTACACTGCTCTCTCTCCTGCTTTCCATCTTTCTTCTTCTTTCTTTTAATAAGAGAGAGATTGGTAGAGCACTTAGCAAGGGGAGGAGTCCCCAAATCCAAACCATTTGCACAAGAGGATTTGATGCAAGTCAGAATTCCCACAGCAACAAAAATCGGAGCGAGGAATCCAATATATGCTGTGTTTACCTACATGACAAACACAGACCTGCACAGACTCCCCTGTGCACGTACCGATGTGCTGATCAAAAATCATGGATAGAAACATGCACGTATACTTTCCATGACTTGTCTGAATGGAAGTACATATTTGCATCTATATATGCATATATCTATGTAAATATACAAATATACAGAAAGTCTCTGTACCACATACATGAATGCTCCCAAAAGTAATCTGCACTCTCTCGTACCTATATAACAATCACAGCAGAGAAGGGGAGCTGCAAAGAGCAGCTTTAATGTAAACTAAAGGCCCCAGTGAGAGGGATTGAAGTCTCTTCTGTATTTCTGCCACATACAGACCTGCAAGATGAGGTTTCAGTAGCAGATAAAGGAGAGGTAGGAGCAAGGTTTTGATCCAAAGCACAAGACATCAACCTCAAGCACTGCTGTCTCTTATTAAAAGGTGCTCCTACTGCCACCTAAGTTCCAATGGAAATCTCCAAATTATTATAAAGTGACTAGGACTGAGATCTGAAACAGCCTCAACAATTCCCTCTTGGGTGAGCATAACTGGGCCATTAGTCTTGAGTCCCTAGAAGATTAACCCTTTAGCTTTCATCATGTATCATGTCATCTGTGCTTCAGGCAGACACTCAGAAACACATGCTATGGAAAACAGCAGCATTCAAACTACAATTCTGGGGCTAAAAGATGGAAGAGAGAAAATAACAATTTTGTGGGTTTTGCTGGCTTTCCTCTGTAACACTTGAGTAAAAAGAAAGCGAGAAACCACAGCAAATGTGCATAAAGTTCCATTTGGTAGGCACTTAGTCTTTAATATAGATTTATGTCTCGGATTTTTTTCTGAAAGAAACCCCCAACCAGCCAAGCTTATTAATATTTGATAGGAAAGTAATTTGGTAGAAACAGGCTCCACAATCTTTTTAATTCAAACATCTAAATGACAACTTTGTTATTTTACTGCACAGTGACTCAGAGCTGGAGCTGGGTTTTGCTGGGTAATGTACAAAGTAAGATACAGAAAGTTCAAAGTGGGGACAGACCATGCAACGCTGTTGGTGGGGAGCTGGACAGTAGAATCTTTTGAGCCTCAGAAGCACTACTGGACCTACAGACCAGATTTTTTAACATCGTTCTGAGGCCCAGCAGGTATCAGCTACCTGAGAAAAGGTTTCAGGATGGGGGCAGACTGAAGAGTTGCTGCTGAGTTCTTCAGAGAGACAGCAGAAGGCAGACAACCAGTCAGGCTCACCATGGCCAGGCAACAGCACCTCAATTAGTCTGACACACAGTTCACTTAAGAACAGGGGAGAATGACAGCTGATGTTACTGACAACACTTCTGGCATCGGCATCACCTAATCCTGGTTCTGTGGTATTTGCCTTGATCTCTATGTTGCCCACCTCCAGGACTCTTTCCTTGAGTTTCTGTTCATTTCTCTTCTGCACTGATGATTTTCATCATTGTGGCACTAACAGAAATCTTAACCTACCATGGCAGAACAGTGTCAACAGGTACCCAGAGTATAAACAAAACAAGCTGTTACAAAGTCTCTCTGCTCTAATAAAGTCACAGTATCAGAATTCACAAACCAATCTCGCACTACACAGATAGTTCTTCTATTTCTATTTCATTCTACATGAGCTTCATTCAAAGTGTTACATGAAAACCAAAAATCAGTTCCAATAATACTGTCCTCTCTGAAAGGATAAGCTGTTACCAAATTCCTGATCCATACTGCACCATTTCAGTCATTTGGGATCCTGACCTTTTTCCCTACAAGGCATTTGTTCCATGTATGACTTGTTTTGATTTTTGAGCTATGCTGCAACTACCCTGCAGGCCAGGATTTGCAAGAACCTTCCCTAATACATGCAGACATCTCTACCGCAGGGATATTCCAAGAAGTTACTAAGTACATAGATGTCTGTGAAAGTTCTGATTCTTTGGTTGGTATATAATCTATGGTTAATGCCTAGTTAGCTCATTCATGGATAATTCATGGTTAGTTATTAACAAATGTAAGAACAACCAAGAGCTATATGTTGAAGCTCTTAAATCATGGAAGTAAACATGTCATACACAAAGGAGAATGTATGATTTATTCAGGAAGACAAACATGGAGCCAGGTGACCACTGGGCAGCACAGATCATCCCCACTCCAAGAAACTAAGCTTGTCAATCATCTGAGAGAAGAAGCAAATGCTTGATTCCCAGGCTAGGGATACAGGAAGGTGAGAAGATAAAGGTTTGTGGCTTAATTCTGTCTCTTCTGAATAGGTTTTTCATAGAAGAGAACAGGACTGTGTAATGGAAAGACAGAATGGTGCCCAAGATATTTTGATTGAGAGTTCAACACACCAGAACATCTTACTGGATAGTGGACTGGACACTCACAAGTACCCCTCTATTGTTTGGTCTGTGAGGGAGCTGGATGTCACCAATGAAGCCTGGGGCACACTAGTACGTGCACAGCAAGATGGAGACACAAACACACCACACGGGGACAAGGAGCATCTGAGAGCATACACAGTCATTTCCAAACATTTGACCCCTCTGAGCAACACTGTTCCCCTGTATAAATAATTCCAAGTGAATGACAGCAGACACAGCAAAGACACCCCACAACAGAGGATCATCCCATATATTTTACAAGTACTTTATGCAAACTGGAAGAGCTCCAAGAGGAATGAGCTCAACCCCACACAACCTCAAAGCCCAAGATAAGACTGTCATTCAACAAATGTTTGAATTATTCTGCACTTAAGTCAAGATCTATGCAGTGGAACGAAGCTTTCCTGAGCCTGTTTCATTATTTCTGAACCACACTTTTATTTGGACACACAAATTTGATTCATTTTAGGGGATGGATGTTTGAGCAAGTCTTGCCAAGGTTCCTTCCCTATTGCTGAGCTATTTACAGAAGGACTGCTCCTCAAGCAAAAAAAACCATCCCTGAAGATCAAAAAAAGTTTTTCCTGCAAATTTAGGTAACTGCTACATATTCCAGTACAATTAACATGTGTTTCTGTAACATTCCAGGAAGTAGAAATGCTGTAGTATCTCAGTGGCCCACTACAGAACACAAATATATACACAAAGCCCCCAAGCAAAGAGAAACCAGATGCAAACTGTACAAGGCTACTCATATTGGCAGAAATCTCTCCATATAAAGTGGTTGCTGAGCAATTGAAAACAATGAATACATTCCTAAAATATGCCTACTTGTGCATAATTCATGAACAGAAACAAACACTAAATCCATTGGATAAACTGTGGACTATGAATCGTTTGCCCTGCTCTAATTATAATTCCATTTCAGTCTACTAATGGTACCATAAACCATTTGAGTTTCACCCTTGTGGTTTATTGCCTCATTAGCTCTCCTTTGAAGTAATTAATGCCTTGTCAATTTACCTGACTAGAGCTCCCATGGTGGCTATGGGTGAGATCCAATGAACTCCATACACCCAGCAGACCTGGAACTTCTGCTCAAGTGGGAGACTTCAGGCTCTTTGGCACGGGGGCTTTCTGTGCTCTTGTCCGTACAACAGCTCCCACAACAGCCCACACCTACACACAAACCTGACTACCATTTTTGAAGGCTACAATATAATGGACTTAAATTTAGATATGGATTACTGGATTTCTAGGACAATGACATCAGGTAGAATTATTGAGGCGAGGTGTGTATTATCTGAGTTGGCACTTTGCAGTGACTTTGTTTTCTGTCACAAACCCTCTCATGTAAACAATCAGCAGATCTTGGGTTGATTGTCTAAAGTTAATACCTTAAGCTTAGCTTCACTGAAAAAACCTCTTGTTTTCATCCATTCTTCTCCTTTCCTCAGCTAGCCAGAGATCTCCTTAGTCCAACAGAGGGCAATCCCAAGCTTGGGCACAAAATATACTTTCAACAACACAGCAAGCGCCATGGTTGGATTCAAACTGGACCACACGTGAGAAATTCAATAAACATCATTTGTCAGAAGCCTTTGTCGGCTCACAGCTGTATTTATTTATAGGCTCCCTTGTTATTTATAGGTCCTTGTGCTCTATATAAAAGCTGTGCAAAGGAACAGTGGTCCTAATGCAGGGGGAAGGGAAGGCCAAGTGTTCTGCTGATTATACCAAACCAGAGTGTCTTTTCTAAGAACAAACAGCTGAGCATCTACTTCATCTCCTATCCCCTTCCATGGACATTGGAGCCAATAACTCTCAAAGCCTAGTTCAAGTTACTTTCAATTTAGCTACAAAAATCATTTTTAAGAACTCCACAAGTGTAGGAGTTCTCCAAACTTGGTATGCTGTTGACTCTTCCTCAAGTTAGACAATCTCTGCAGATGTTAACAACTACAGGATCTTCTCATCCAACATACAGGAACTCCTGTACCACAACCCTCTCCCTTCCATTCAGTTTAGCAACCTTCCCTCAGGCAATATCAAGGATACAAAGCTCAACCAAGGTCATTGTGTTGTGAAGAATAAAGTAGCACAGTTCTGTGTCCTCTGCTTATTGCCTGTTTTGTATCAGATCCTTGAATTCAAGTTTTCTAACCATACATCGGAACTGCTTTAAACTACCCTGAAGCCCAGGAACATTATGGCCAAGGTAACATCTTTGTTACTGAATTTGCCTGTTCTCTCTGGTGGTTGAAATAAAACCGTGACAATGAGAAACCTGAAGTGATATTTTTGAACCAGCTAGGGGGGAAAAAATAAGAAAAGAAAAAAAAAGACAAACCTGGTCAATTTGTTCCCAGCACAACATAATATAAACCTCAGAAAGAACTGCTGAGCATTTAGAGGTGGGGTAAGAAGGGAATTTCCCAGATCATCTCTTTATAATACACCACAAAAAAGGGCACAAACCCATAAATTCTAGCATATGTATACACACACCCCATGGACAGTATTTAAGAGAATACTTAATACTTCATAGTTCTTTACTTCAAAGAGTTGGATCCACAGTACAAATCAACATAGCCTTCTTATAGCTCCATTAACAACAAATCATACCTGCTAAGGAGCCAACCCATTAATTAATCAAACAAATTCATTTGGGGTTTCCACTAAGGATTATGTAGTAGTTTGAAAAATGAGGAAGACACAATAACACAACCACACAGTTATCATTTCCTCACCAAGTGTTTTAAATCCTGGGTGGTGTTCTCCTTATGCCAATTTACTGAGTATAGAAGCTGAAACAGAAAGAATATTCTTAAACAGAAAAAGCTCAAGCTCAGGAGACTCCACAGTTCATACTTTGAGGGAACAAAGAGAAAGTAACGATTACATTGGATGTTATTTCTACCCAGATAATCTTGAGCAGTGAAGAAATTTCCAAGTTACAGAACAAGAAAACCTTTCGTACTCTTCAAGGGATCTACCATTTCTAGTAAGACATTGTTGCCTTGCCAGTAGACTGTTCCCATTTGAAGAGTCATTAAATACCCTCAAAGCAGATGCTGATTGCCCTCAAAAAAAAGATAATTTAGAAAAGACTGAGGTTGGAAATATGCTGTCTGAATATCTAGACATGCTCCCAGTGAGGTACAAAACAACCTCAGCTACCAATGGATCAGGTCAGATGAGCTGCTCCCATGAGCCAGATGCTGGTGTCAGTCTCTCGAAAATCCACTGCAACTCCACTGCAGAAAACGGGCAACATTCCAGAGGTATCCTAATGAGACTAAGACTATAGACCTGCCTTCTGCTAAGAAACTGTTTTGGCTTACTTTATATACATCCCATTGAATATGAATTACATCTCCCTGCCATTCCACTCCCATTAAACTGATTTCCATGAAATGCAATCTTTGTTTCTTAAGGATTACGGATTTCTCTTTGGCCAAAATACATCAAGCCTTGTTCTTCTGGAGATTTAGTGGCAGTTCTTGCATTCCCCACGGCTTTTATTCGTTGGCAGAAATTGGCAGCAACACACAGGCATTCTTTGGCTGGGATGTGGGAGGGCAGGAGCACTGTTCGAAGAAACACTGGCTGGTAAAGCTTCATGTTGTCTTTGGCAGGTGTGCACTTTGCTGAAACAAAAGACTTAGGCAGGCTCTGCCAGAGCAATGTGGCCTGGGATGTTAATTGGAAAGGGAGGCAGCAGAAGGCCCTGGTGTGTTTGCTCAACAGGATAAAGAGCTCATTTTACAAGGGTTGATTCTGGGCTTGTAAACAGCATGGCGCAGAGAGCAAAGACAGGCTTTTCTCCCATGAATTACCAAATCCAAGGCATTTCCAGCAATGCCCAGCAGAAAGGAAATACCTGCAGTGATGCAATCCTACAGATATGGCTATCCTGGTTTACACACACTGCCTCAAATGCCAAGTAATGTCTACATTCTCCACAGCACAAATCTGCTCCCAGAATGAACCTTTGAGTCAATGTGGCACTTTCCACCCAGAGCTCCCCAGCATGAGTCCACTCAAATTTAAGCATCCAGAGAATTTAGAACTGTCCCCTCCCATATCTACAAAACTGATGTGTAAATTCACAGCTGCAGGAATTTGAAAGTCAGTCACGGGGTCTTAAAAACAAAGAGAGAAATAAATGAAAAGCAAGCAGTATTTTTGATTCCAAAAGAACAAAGTGGGGACTATTTTTATCTGCCTTCTCTTTTCTCAGCCATTACCACACTTAGGGAACACACTTTCAAGGATATTCTCTACCATTATCAAGACCAGGAATAAGACCCTTTAGTTAATGATAAGGTTTTAATGAAATTCCAAAGCATGACACACCCAAAGTACTGAAAGATTTAGTAACACTAAGGCAGATGCAAAATGAACATCACCTTTTCTTGTCAAGCCAAAAGAGATGACAGTAGCTCATGTGGATTTAATTTTATTTGGTTTGCATACCCTGCAGGGCAATTAAATCATTCCGTTTGCAGGCTGAACACTGCATGAAACTACACACAAGACAGATTCTTGACTGAAATTACATGAAAGTTATACACTGAAAGATCTGAGCTTGGGGCTTCAGCTGCAATCTTGTAACCTTTGTCTTCTAGTAGTAGGAAAAGATGACAGAAAACAGGACAACAATGCAAGAGGAGCTGGAAATAAATGCATTAAGGTGGACAATATCACTGTACTACTTTTTCCACCAGGAGCTGTTGTCTGTGCTCTACCCCACCAGGGAATTAAACATCTCAGCTAAGATAGTGAATAATTCTCCAGTGGAAATTACAAGGCTAAAAGGAGGCAGAGTACAAGAGCAAGAGCTCCAGCTGTAAATTTAAGCTGCATGCAGTTGCCAGCAGATTTTAAATGACCCCCCAAGGAAGTGGCCACTGTTTGAGGTCTTCTTTTAATGAGAGCAATTGCCAGTCATGAGTGCGTTTACCTGTCAAATAAACAACACTAGCTGGTTTGGGGGTTTTTTTGGACAGAGGAAGGGATGGAGACCTGGAGACTACTAACATTCCTGTTGTTCAGAACATCAGATGCTGTCACAAATTATGCAGACACGAATACTGGTTTTCTGGACCTCCTGCAGCAAACGGCACAAAGGATTTTAATATATTTTAGTGCCAGCCACTGCCAGTAATGCTATTAAAAATAAGTGTACTGACATAGCACTTACTTTGCCCTTTTCAGCACCCTCCTTTTAAGCTAGCACTTGCTGCTGGAAGAAAGCAGATGAAAGAGTTCATTTACCACCATGTTAAGCAGCCTCAAATACGATTTTTGGCAAAGGTTTCTTAACAAGACGTTTAAGGAAGCTGATCTAGCAGCAGAATGAACTTGCAAGCAGTTAGTGTCATAACGCCTCAAGTCAGTCAGAGACCTCTTTGTCTGAAGCTTAAGTTCCCTTTGTCTGAAGGAAAGACTTACGCACACATTTTCAAAAGCAGCAAAGCAATTAAAAGACAAATTCCTTTTGAATTCATCAGCCCACACCACACAAGCCACTTCTTACCTATCTCTTCCCTACAGTTACTTAGTTACTTACATTATTGATTACCATTAGCTAAATGAAGTCCTTTTGGATATAGGTTTGCAAACAATCCACCGCTCCCCAGACTTGTATCCCAAATTTACTACTTAAAAGCAGTTAAGAGAGGATAGAGGACAAATACATTTCATGGGGTAAAAAAAGAGAGGAGTGGGATGATCCCAAAGTCAGTGCTTTCCAAGGAAAATGTTAACCAAACCCTGTAAAGAGAAGTTCCACAGTGCATTTCAGACTCCATAAGAGAAGAGCTGGTGGCCAAGCTAAGAAGCATAGAGTGCATATGGCAAGGAAAATTGGGTCTGAGGGGATGATTAAAACCTTTCTAACTATTAATTCAGACATGCCATAGTCTAATATATTAAACATATTTATAAATCCATCTCTACTGAAATCCCTAAGAGACGGGTACCTGATCATATTCAAAGAACTGGGCTTCCATCTGCTGACTTTTAATGAGACTAAAACTCATCGGTGTTGCTCATAGGAACAGTACAGAGCCTAAGGAAAATGACCTGAGTGCTCTTGAAAAGGCAGTTCTGCTCAACCTGTAGCAAAAAAAGGGTCGGTTCCCAGCTGGGAGGTAGCGAGGAACCGTGGTGTTCAACAGGAGTTATGCAGGACAAAGTCCGCAGATGAATGCACTGGAAGCTGGTTTTTCCTCGGAGGGCACAATTTAAGGCATTCTGCTGGTATGAGAATATTGCTACTGAGAACACACCTCCTCACGAGGCAGCAAGTGCAGAGAGAACCAGTCCCCGCCTGAAACACCCAGCCTTGCAATGCCTTCCTCCACCCACAGGGATTTGATCCTCAGAAACTGAGGCTGTGTGCTACAACACTCCCAGGTGCCAGGTCAGCTCCTACAGGGATGCTGAGCTCCTGGCAGCCAGTGTGAGAAAAAGGAGGTTCACATGACACAGGTCCCACAAAATCCCCCACTTTTCCTTGTCTCAGTCATAGCTTCTGCTGCCTGTGCATCCAGGTACTCCTCCAGCAGCACAGGAGACATTCTGACCTTCCCTACACCTACTTCCAAATGACTTTATGAGGCATGGAGACTGCTATTAACTGCACTTATTTGAAATTCTACAAAGTACAGGAATTGCCCTTCATGTCTGACAAATACCTGAGTAAAACAAACCCTTTGTGGGCAGCTGTGAAATACCTCAACCATCACAAAATATTCATCATAATCCTTTATTGTCACAAACAGAACAGCACGTTTGTTGATAAGGATCAGGTGTTTGGAACGGTGCAGAGAAAGCACAACTCTTGGGGCACTAAGAGGTGGTTCTGCAACTGTGAGGAGAAATGAGAGGAACAACACAGCCAGCAGTTCTCTTGGCAAACCTCGACTTTAACTAGTGTTTGCTGTGCCAGAGGCAAGGTGGCAGTCACTCCATTTCCTTACCTCGCAGGGGTGTGAGGTGAGCTAGTTAATGTCTGCAGAGTACAAAGTCAAAGCTGACTATTATTGCTGGGGTATTACATCCTACCCAGCTCCTCTGCGCTGTAGGACAGGGAACACTGAGTGGAAAATTGCAAATGTAATAGCTGAAGTTATTCACTTTACAAGTTACCTCAATGTTTTTCTTTTCAGCTGTCAAAGTGCTTTATAAATAGCAGCTCAGCTAAGCAGCTCTCACCCTCTACAATTTGGTTTTGTTTGCTTCCTAACCTGGAAATGGGCGTCTCTTGTCTTTATTTCATTTCCAAGTCAAGCCCAAAAAGAAAAATGCTTGCAGAAAAATCCTGTAATTACTGAATCTGATTTTCATTTGAACTTTTGCTTCATTCATATGGTACCAACAACTTCTGAAATTTAATGAAACTAATGTAATTACAATTTATATGGAAGAATGAGTGGGAAAGTTTTCAAGTGGGCATACATATGATAGACTGTATGTCCATAAGAGAAAAAAAAATGTACTTACAGGATTAATACAGAGTCATTGGAACTGTAATATATGAACTAGCTTTCCTGAAGAACCCAGCCTCCATTTGGGCATTAAAATAAGTGGCTAGATTTTCGAAACTCCCTAGCTTCCACCACGCTGAGCAATTTTGATTATCTGGCCATAAAAATGTCTCAGTGAGAACTGCTGGGTGCCAAGCACTTTTGGAAATCTGGGCTCAATTGTGGGCTCTGAGCATTTAAGAAACCACTAGCTCCAAATGTTAATAGTGGTTGTATGAAGCAATGGGTCAAAGTCATGTAAGAGGCATATATGTGTCTGAAAGTATGTGTATTTTCTTAGCTTCCCTTAAACATCTAATCTGCATCCTACTCCTGCATGTTACCATGCAAAAAGACACAATCATGTTGCAAATCTTTCTCCTGAAATGAAAACAAGCCTCAAAATTCAACAGTGTCCTAAATAAGTTCTGCTTCAATGCATAATCTCACAGGAAAAGTATGAGGATGCTCCTTAATTTTCTGTATTCATCCAAATGATGCAGGATGGTGCCATCAGAGGATAAATTTAATTACCATTGCAGGAGGAGCCATAAAGTCATTAAGAGCTATATTATGATGGACAAGTTCATCACACATCTGGAAGTGACACTTTCTTTCCAATCCCACAAGAAAAACACAAAAAGAATAATATGATTGGAAACAACAAACACTGAACTCTAACTCACATCAGTGAGTGCATGGTTATGAGCCTACCACGACCTGCACCACTGCTCTTTTTAGCCACCATGAGCCTGTGTGGATTTGCTCTGCATTTACCTGGTTGCCTCAGACACCAGCTCACCACAGCCCAACTTCTCTGGACAGGTCTGGTAATGCCAACTCTTTCAGCAGTGACATTTAAAACTTGTCAGTCACCACTCCTTTGTTCTGAGCTATGTAACCAAAATGGAACAGAAAGAGCATCATGTAATCTAGATGGCCAATGGCATAAAAATTTTTGAATACTTAAGGAAAAAAGTCTCTGAAAACTGTTTGTAAACAACTTACAGCTTGAAATATATTAATATGCAGTATTTGTTGGTGTTTTCCAGTCACAGGTATAACTATATAAATGTTTATGGAATATTGATAGATAAGATTTGACAAAATTGTGTCCTCCTTTTTCTTAAAAATAGTTTTCCCAGCTCAATTTGCAGCTATACTACAGTAATGTACTTAACTCCATAATCTTGAATAATCTACAAGAAAGCGAGTAAATATCGACTGATTCAAAAAGCTGCAAAGCATTTGCAATCACTTTATGAAGAGATACTTTCTACTAATCCTACATGCCAGTCACTTTGATTTTGTGAGAAAAAAGTGTTGCTCAATGCCCCAAGGGACTTTTGCAGCTTTGTACAGATGCTGCTAATCTCAATGGTCAGGCCAGAATCACAAAAATAAATCAAACTCCCCACACAGACAGAGCGTCATTAAACATTAAATTAAGCTGGCATTAATTAGCAAAGCATTGGTTAGTAATTTAATGAGAAAGATGGACACAGAGAAAAGGAGGTAAAACAGGAAGACAAAAGATGAGTGGCAAAAAGAAAGAGCGGCATGAAACATTTTCTGCAATTGCTTTTCATGCTTTTAGAAGAGAATACACAATTCAATGAAGTAACACTTGAACAAAGAGTATATTTTTGTTCCAACAAACACTTCATTTCCCTCGAATCTGGACAGCAAAGCTTCCTCTTTCGAAAGTGCCTCCTATTGACTGGTAATAGTTAATCCCCTCATTCTTAGGTGACTTTGCTGAAGGGGGGTGGAGGGGAATCAGGAAAAGGGGTTTTGCTACTTATTTTACTTCCCTCACTGCGCTCCAAGAGCTCATGAAAAGTGTATTTTTACCTGTACCAAGATTTCCAACAACTGTGATTTAAATGTACTAATGGAAATGCTGGAAAAAAAAGGCAACTTTTACATGAGTAACCATCTCTAAATTAAAACAATGAAACTTCTGTGGTGAAAGCTTAGGCCAAGGTTTGTTTGCTCCCCTCTCCTCCACCCTCCAGCCCCTGCCTCTCCTTCTCTTCAGGTGCTTAAGAAATCAAGTGGCTGTTTTGTGCTTCAATGTAGTAGCTCATAAGGCAAATGGATCAGATAGTGCAGATCATGCCCTTTAGGCCTTTGCAACCCAAAACAATTTTTCCTTTTTAACTGCATAAGCCAAACATTTCTTCAAAGCACAACCATTAAGCTACACCAAACCCCTCTCATCTGTATCAGTCAGATACACTCATATGCCAGAAGAAGACTGATGCACTCCCACTCACCATCTTTAATGAGAATGAGGAAACTGTTGGAAGTTCAAGTGAGCAAAGCATTTGGAAATCTTCTCTTACTACTGCTATGAACTGTTCTCAATATGGACTGTTGGACAGAAAGGGCTTCTAGACAGCAACATGACCTCATGTGCAAAGTGACTCAGCTAGGAATCCGAGTGTGCTGCACAATCCAAGTTGGGCTCACTGTGCTTGCTCAGATCCCTGTGCAGTGTGAGATATCTTACATGGGAGTACAACACAGCAGCTGCTTCTCCCATACCGTGAATATTCAGCAACTGCAGCAAACTACAATTCCAGCAAGGCTGTTGAATGTCAGGAAATCCCGGGCAAACAGGCAGAGCACAAAGTTCCTTTCCATTTATCAACATTTCAGGACAAATCAGATATATGGTAGCCCACACTGACACTTAGAGGGCACAAATTACAAATGATCACCACTTGAAAAAAGGAGCCCTAGGCAGCCCAGCACTGATGGCCCTCATGTACTTTTTTGGCACAAGTAAACCCACTTGCATTATGCTCCATTCTGCACAAATGGCCAGATTTTCAGAATGGCTAAGATGCCTTTTAGGGTAACTACACAGATTTTTTGAATGAGTTAAACCCATCTGATGCATCCTGGATGGAGAAAATATTTTGAATCCTCATTTATTTGCCTAGGTGAGAAGTGAAGCCTTCAGGAAATGTGCGCCCCTAACACCACATGGCAGTCAGAAACATACTTTGTTTTGGCATCAAACAAATCAAAACCTTTTGAACCAGGCCTCTTTAGTATAAGTTTCCAACTTCTACTGGACCAGAATGTTCAAGGTAAACCATAAGATTATCTTTTCCCACTTCATTGCTACTTTTTGCCTTGCAAGTCCCATAGACGGGAAAGGGTCAAGAAGCAGGTTATTATGCATTCTTCCAGTTCAGAGCTACTTGTTTGTTTTATCCTAGAAGCAGCTGTATTTTAGTACTGACTGATAGAATGTATCATATATAATCCTATCCAGAGTGGCTACAGTACCTTCCCAGCAGGGAACTCTTGAGGAAGCAGCGACTCCCACCATGGCTGAGCAGAAGCTGTGGGCAGAAGCTGCAGAGCTCTACACCCCTTTCAGTCGCTGAAGACCTAGAGAGACACAAAAATTCACACTGTTACTCCCAGCATTGCACACCACAGACTTCCAGGAGATTTCTGGGGAGGAAAAGAGAACAGATATTTTCCCTTTTTCCCATCTGTGCTTTTATAATGAACTTCTCACACACAGACCTCACCATGCTCCCTCTCCCAGGCCTGGCAGCCCTGGCTGGTTCCCTCTGCATTGCTTAAGAGGAAGGGCCATGAAGCTACGAGGGGTTAAACTTGCACGTACTTTCCATCCAAAGTGCCTATGAATATATGCAAATATCTGGTTTTTTAAAACACCTGGTCACACTACTCACAGAAGTGAGTATATTTACCGGCAAATATTTTTTACACTGTCAGCACAATCATGCCTATATCACTAAACAAAAAATCACATGCCCAGAAAAAGGGATCTGGTTATTACAACAGCCCAGTGACAATTTGTTTCATTTCATTTAGCTTTGTTCCATCTTTCTCTCAAGAAAACAAAAAATCCATTTATCATCTCTGTGCATTTTTTCATCCCTGACATGCTAGGTCAGTCATAAAGCTGAGAATGGCTCTATTTTTTAACTTGTTTTAATACTTATTAATAATAAATGTTATGCAATTATATGCAGAATTAATTAGTGGCTCATTGTGGGCGCAAAAAAGATTTTATGAGATGTGCTGTATTTATGTATGGACGCTGCTGACAAGCAAAGATAAAGGCAAAGCTATTCTCAGTCTTTACAGGAGATAGAATTTGTGTATGTACATAAACATACGTGCCTGTAAACAACATGCAGAGGGAATTGAGGCCTTTGGGCGCTCATATGAGCACCAAGAGACCTTTCAGAACATCTCTGGAGTCCTTTAGAGCATCTGAGTTTCACTATCCAAAAATACAAATTACATCAAACCACTAACAGCCTTCCAAAATTTAATCAGCTACGCATTCATGCAATTTCAGTGTATAAGACTCCATTTTATTCTGAATTTCAGTTCTGTATCTCAGAGAACATTACTCTGCCCATTTTTCATTAAGTACAAAATTATTAAAAAGTCTATTTTTGAAAATACTCCATGCAAACGTCTTACAAAAGTATAAATAAAATCACCAAGATTTCAATCACAGCAGAAAAAAAAACATAAGGAAAAAAGACTTCTTAAACTGTCTTCCAATTTTAGTGCAATTATTCTTCCAAACTATACTGATTTTTTTGTTGCTGATTATCACACAATGTTCCTAAGGGTTTGTAAAACTACACTTAAGATTTGAAAGGAAAAAGAGAATGTGAAGTGTGGATTTGTTTTAAGTCAGCCAAAACAGGTATCTAAATAAATGCCCATGAACTTTGTTCAGAAAATAAAAATTATTTCAAATCTGCCCAAAATATCTATGCATTTTACACAACATTTATGCACATAGGATCCTATTTCAATGGTTTTCAGAGGCAGCAACATCATCTGCATTTAGCTGCCAGGAAAGAGTCATGATGGATTTGCAGTGTATATTTCTTTCCTATCTATTTTTGAACACTGCAAACATTGACGGTACCTTTGAATTCGATTTCCTCTGTCACTGGCTTTTAACCTGAGAGAAAAAGGAATATGAGCCCTTCTCTCTTGTGTACTTTCATGATTTGAGATATTTGGAGGCAGAGGGTCTGTTTAATAGGAAATTATTTCCTAGTATTTTCTGCCTTGCTTGGATTTCCTTTCTTTCCAGTATTTTTAGATCCCAAGATAAAAACCCCCTTGGTTTATTTGTGTTGTAAGACAATCCACCAAATAAAGCACGGATCACTGGGAGACTTTCTTCAATGAAAGGTCCAGTTTAACTGGTTCACTTTTAATTTAATGAATGGCTCTTTCCCTCAGACAAGGAGAAACCGCCACAGACATTTACAAAGACACAAAGCCAACACTGGGCTGTTTTATGTTAGTTTCTTTTATTAAAACATTTGTTTTTAACTTGAAATGTTCAAGGCAGAACTTGCAGATACAAATCCTTCTCCTTATAAAAATAAAAGTGTTTATATAGCCCATGGTAAATAAACCCTAATTAAATGTATCCATCAACTATAGTTCTTTTATATCATTTATTGTTTTCAGAATGTAAGATAATGTTTGAGGGAGACTTGTAATTAAATCTTTATCATATAGAAAATGCCATTTTTCTTTTGAATACTACATATCCTTTTCTTCTTTAGAAGGCTATCATGCCTGATAGATGCAGCTTCTTGCCACCAAATCCAGTACAACTTTCTGTCCTGTTTGGATGTATTTTGACATAAAACATAACCTTTTCATGCCATCAATTGCTGCCTCTAGTTTAGTCCAACTGGTAATCACTGGGTACTTCTACAAAACATTATTTCCTCTTTTCCTCCTCCTCCAAAGTTAAAATGCAAATAGCTCAGTGAACATAAGAGAAAGGGGGCGAAAAAGGGAAAGAAAAAAAAAAAAGAAAAAAGAGAAAAAGAAAAAAAGAAGAAGAAACAAGAAGCAGGCCATCTAATATAGTCCAGAATTTTTTTCATTGTTTTTACAGAGGTTTACAGTGAAAAAAAGGAAGGAAAAATTCATATTTTGTTTTCTGCCTTTCTAGTGGTTTGTGCTTGTTGTAGAAATAAAGTATTACAAATAGAAACCAGAGAGAGAGAAAGGGGGGGCGGGGGAAAGCTCGTTTAGTTTTCCTTTTTCATTTCCTTCGCTGGAATCCTGGTTTGGAACATCTGAAGACAAAAAGGATTTCAAAGTTCTACGTTTTGTTGCCGTTTAAAGGAGCCCTTAAAGCAGGCGCGGTTCGGGTTCGTGGTGTCACAGCGGCCCCTGGAGGCCGCGGCCGGGGCACGGCGGCCGCTCGGCCCGCAGCTCCCCGGGGATCGCAAATCGCTGCTCACCAACGCTCTTCCCTCTTTGCCCTTCAGCCCCCTTCAGCTGGGCTCTGACCTTGGCCGCTTCCAAAAGATTTTAATCTGCTAACTGTGAAACTAGAAAAGGTGGGAGCATGTACGGAGAACTGCTCCGAGTTAGTTAAAGTCTTCATGAACAAACTGCTTTGGTTTTGTCCTTGTAGCTGAACTCCCATAGTTATAGACTTCACATACGTTTTTTAAACTCCTATGTTTAATAGCACCATACTCAAGCAGGGAAAGTGTTCACCACATAAAGCAAAGTCTGTCATATTTGTATATAATTGTTTCTTTAAAATGTACTGAGTAAAACCCCAGTAGTCATATACACATCTAAATACCTGTATTACACAACTGCCAATTCCAGTTTGGGTTCAAAGTTGTGAAATTCAGTTACTTTTCTGAGTAACAAATATATCTAGTGTGGTAGACTATCAGGACCCAGTTTATTGGTTCATTAAGACATAATTCACTATGAAAAATGTCTTGGAGGGTGCAAACCAGAAAATTAATCATTCTGTTTTTGAGACAAGAGGATCTGTTGAGCCCAGGTCTTTTGTTTATCTGATAAAAATTGCTGTAAGAGGCAGAGACACATCATTATAATGTTTTAACACTTAACCATGTATAATCAATCACAAATTTGGGCCAATAAAATCACTGTTTTTGTTGTTATAAAATTTCAGTTATTGTCTTCACTGTTCTTAATATTGTGTGAACACTTCCTTCCCAAACCAATCTTTTGGGAAAAACTGGATAGAAGCTCACTGCAGCATGAAATCTGACTGCTTTAGATTACTAGCACACTTACATTTACTTTCGATGGCAAAGAGAATATTTGGCTCAAGAATTCTTAATTGGATAGTTCATGTTCATATCTGTAACTTAGATATTTCATGTGATTTTGATAGTTCTGGTAACTTTTTCTTCCTCTGTATATACTTAAAGAGAATGTAAGTACTCATGAAATAAATGTAATATTTTTATTTTTGGTATTTCAAAATGCTTACTTAACGTGCACCAAGAAATTAATATTAATATTATTATTGTTATTAATAATGTCTCCCAGTGGAAACCGGTACAAATATTGTACATTCTTGATATGATCCTGTTGTATAGGACAACTAAGTGCAAAAACATTTGTGCTTACAGTGATGCTTTCAAAGATTCTGTAGAACTTTAAACAAGGTTTAATACAGAATCAATGGAGGTGTCTGCCCCGTCTACTATCCAAGGAGTTACAAATGTAGCAAGATGTGCATACGTGAAAGTATTTCAAACTCTGTTGACAAAATCACGAAGTAGAAAAAAATCCACCTATGTCAGATAAAAACCACAATAATTTGTCACTCATGCAGTTATGAATATACACAATCTCCATTTTCCTTTCATACCAAGCACAGAGCAAGCATCTTGTCCTTCATTTCTGACACAACCAAGACCTGCATTTCTTACTGCAATGGCCCCTGGATCCAACCTAAGCACTGCTCTGGGAATGACATAACAGATCTCACTCCTTCCATCTGACCTCCCAGCTTTCCAAGCAAGTTCTGTACTTCCTAAACCTGCCAGGAGAAAAGAAACTTACTCAGTGGCTCTAAATCAAATAAAAGCGGACCACCACTGAACCCTAGAAATCATCTGTAAAAATACCTTTAGCGGGTGTTTAATGAATGGTACTGCTCCACTGGGAGGAGAAATCTTTGGTCTCCGACGGTCACTTAAATATCAGTTGGAAATTACAAACTAAAGTAATTGTCCTTAAACACAGCTAGAAAATACAGGAGAGATTTTTCTAAGAAATTCAAGTCAAATTCTGATTCTACTCCCCCAATAGCTGATGTTCTGCCTGGACAGATAAATTATGTTTGTATTATTACACCACTCTGGAAAACGTATTTGCCCCCTTTCTGAGGAAATTAAAGACAATTTTTTAGGGCTGTGACACAAACCAACAAAAGCCAGGAAATGCAGTGTTAGGACTGACGTTGTGTTCTTACCTCTCTCATCATTGTGCTTTTTCACCACAAAACGTACTCACAATAGCGTGAGGTAAGTGGGGAGTATCAGAATTAACTTACATTTCCTGGCTTCTTCCAGCTGGTGTCCAAAACCTTACAGTTGTTTAGGCAGAACTGAGTTCTTTTGTACTTCAAGTTTGTGTTGTGCATGCAGAAACACAAAATGCATCTAACTATAAAGTCAACTAAAAGACTGAATAAGCAACTTTTTGCTGCGCTAAGAAAAAAAGATAAATCATGGTTTTATTTCTACATTAGGAATGTGGAAATAACTAACAAGAATAGCTACCAATGAGAAACAAACCCTTTTCTGTCATTAATGCCACAATGCCTTATACTATTTAACATCACAGAGCATTCTGGATTACATTATTTACCAAGGACAATGGGATGTAAAAAGAAGGCCTCAACCTCTAAAACTTTTTGTATAAGAGTACAGTTGGTGAAACATTCAGGTAACATTTGAAGCAAGTTGACCAAAAGAAGGCAAGCTACAAAGGGAAAAAAAGCAAGAAAAGCGAAAAAATAGACACTTTGAATGCTACTACTATTGGT
The DNA here is from genome assembly GCF_041296385.1 of Aphelocoma coerulescens. NCBI lineage: Eukaryota > Metazoa > Chordata > Aves > Passeriformes > Corvidae > Aphelocoma > Aphelocoma coerulescens. The sequence goes on along the minus strand of NC_091029.1, from coordinate 14,265,223 downwards.
TTAGTACTTAATACTTAAATAGTACTGAGTGATGAAAGACTGAACATACAGGTTTTCTCCATGTTGATTCTCTGCAAGTTCTTTTGCATATTTTTTTCTACAAATGTTTAAACTTTAACTATATTTTAGCATTTGAAGCATGATACATGTGCATGTAAAGCTTCCTGGTGTGTACGAAGTTATTCATTAAAACAAGCTTTATGACACTCTCAGTTAATTTCTGCATTTTTAAGGTGCATGCAAAAAGTTGTAGGGGTTTTTTTTTAATGCACTTTAGTTGGATTTCATTGAATGTGTTGTACACCTTGACATTTTAGGTACTTTAATGGGGGTTTTCTTAGTTACAAAAACGAAGTTCTTGAAAGAGAGGTTGCGGGGGGGGAAATCCTTTTAGGAAAAAAGAGGGGGGTGGTATGGGTAAAAGGACTTTATTTTCTAAAGCTCAAATTCCAAAGGAGGAAGACGGGGAGAAATAGGAACTGAAACTAATTTACCTGCATTCCTTTGTCACTGCTTGGCCCTTGACTAGTAAATGATTCCTTTCACTAGCCAATAAAACCAAATCAAAAGCAGGCTTAGAGAGCAGAGGGGGAAGGGGGCAAGAAAGTAGACAAGAGAATCAACTTAAACTTTGACAAAAAAAAGGGAAGAAAGCAAACTCACTTCTCTTGCTTTCCAGAAGCTCTCAGGAGCTGTATTGCCTGACTCCTTGCGCTATCTTCCCAGCATTAGCACAGCACAAAGACATTCCCTACCTGCTTTCTTGCAGCACTAGCTAAGGTTGTTCCATTGTTCCCCAGGACAGAGCGAGCTGCTTTTGTCTCCATCCCATGCTGGTCTCAGCCCTGCCAATTTGGGTACAGTGAGAGGCCTGAACGCCGCTTCGCAGGCGAGGGGTATCCCAGCACGGCTTTGCTCGGCACAAACCTGATGCCTAAGCAGCGCATCTGTGAGGCCTGGGAAATGCTCACTTCAAAGGAGAGACGTTCAGTAACATGACAGCAGCATTAAGAGCTCTGAGGATGAGAGCCTGGCATCGTGGACACTGTGCAAACACGTACCCTGGTATCTTCTCCCCTAGAGCACTTCACATTCTAGAGAAGCAAGACGGGTTCAAAGAAGGACACAATGTACTGACACGGTCAAATTTTAAAAAGTGCCCACATGCTTAAGGTGTGTTGAAGTCCACTGAAAGATACTTTAAATTCTGATTTTAATTTTTACCCTATTAATTATTTTTAATAAATGATTGCTGGGAAAAGAGGCAAGATAAGCTCCTCAAAACCAGACCAGAAAGTATGATACAGAAATTCTTTGTTCTTGAAATCACTACATCATATTTTTAGCATCAAAGGGGCTTCCTCAGAGCTCAGTATATAACATTTTTCAGAACTGGATTTTTTTTTTCTTCTTTCATACCTCTCTTGACTAAAAAGAAGAGTTGATTAGAATGGCAAGGAGGCAGTAAAAAGCATAATGAACAGAAAAGCCAAAGAGATCTCTCAGTAACACACACATCTTCAAGTGGTTGTAGTGCTGCCAAATACAAGTCAGGAGGTACAATCACAAGTGGAAATAGCAGCTCTAAGTCCTGTCAAGGTGAGGATCATTTAAAACTTTGTATTTTAATTTCAAGGCATTATATTTAAATTTTAAGGTATTCCAAGTTTGTGGAGAGAGGGCCCAGGGACTGTGTCAGACAGAAGCAGAGCTACCAGCTGCTCCAGCACCTACATGTACTGCTTCACCAACAGTCACGAGTCCTGAGGACTGCGGACCACACAAAGACGTGGATCAGCAGCAGAGCAGAAATTAGACCAGATTTTACCAAGATATCAGCCCTAAACGCTCTCCATAAGCCTGTGGTACATCTACAGTAGAAGTTAAGATACAATCACAGACAAATACTCACCTATTTTCTTCCTGCCTGAATTAGTGGGTTGTGCCCAAATGACCTATATTCATCTCCATGGCAGAGGAAAACATCATCAGTGTAAGCACAGCCATGTATTGTTGTCTGTAGCTGTACTGTAAAAGATGCAGGCCCATCTTGGGGAACTCAGGTGAACTTCCTTCCCAGGCGAGGAGGAGAGCTGCCTCAGGAGACCATGACAGTTCTAGCCGTGGTCAGACAGCAAAATCTTTATAAACTTTCCACCTTAGGGAAAAGCTCAGTAAATTAGTTCAGCGTCCAAACAGCAGGTGAAGCAAGCATTCTCTCCCTTTCAACCTTCAGGGGTAGGGAACAGTCAAGATTCCCATTGAGCAGTGTTTGGAATTTCATGCGGAGTACAGGGTATTTATTCCTAATTAGCAGCAAATATAACATATACAAGAAGGAATTCTAAGAATTCAAAGCTTCCCTTTCTATAATACACATATATATACAGACACACACACCAGGTTTTACAGTCCTTGTTTCCCAGAAACTCAAGCAACACAATCACAAATAGAGGTGTAGTCTCAAACATCTTGTTACGATGTTTAATATGGGAAAAAGAGTACAGTAAGTATCAACATGACAGAATATTTCAGGAGCTCTGGGTAAGATAAAATGAGAGCACTGTACCTCCAGAGGACCAATGGTCTGTAATAAAGGGTTACATTTACAGTGATGAAGAATTAGAAAACTAAAATTCCTTGGTGTAGCTTGATGCTGCTCCAAGGCAGGTGTACACACTTCACGGTGCGAAAAAGAACAAGCTGTGGTGCACAAAGCACTCAAATATCAGACAGGATAAATGTTAGTGATATCAGTCATAATTACCAGAGGGTAAAAGATCTAACAGTGGCATAAAGCCCCAGAACCAGTACAGGGACACCTATGAGCAGATTTATTCTGGAAACGACAGTGACATCTGCCAGCTCATACATCGGCACTCACTGGGGTTCCAAATGTGGACAGCAGAAGCTTTGGATTGGTGACTGCCTCAGTCAAAACCCATGGAAGGAAGGCTGCAAAAGAAAGTTATCACAGAAGAAAACACATGGAATGTGAGTCACACTTCTTCCTGGTTATCTCAGAAAAATACATCACAGAAGTTTCAGCTTTCCAGTGCAGATGTTAATAAATAAAGTATATTTTTTCCTTCTGTCAGAAGACCTCAACCAGATTTATGCATATGTCAGATATTCAGACTCATATGGAGGAATGGTAATGGGCAGTAAAAATAAGTATTAAAAGCAAATTAAATCAGTAGGAATCCATGATGTCTGTAGCCTACCTGAGAGGAGGTGTTAGGAGCTTGGTTCAAATGAAAGTCACTAAGCCCATGGCAGAGCTGTGTAATGTGAATACGAACAGCTGAAGGAACTGAAGTCATGAAAATCTAATGGGAATGCTGGGAAAATCTTAGACATTTACTCCAACAAAAGAAATTGTGAAAAGATGGGAGTACATAAGAAACAGGTAAAAAAAAAAAAAAAAAATCTCTTCTGAAAATAAATTACTATACACGGGAAAAGCATTGCCCAGACAGCCAAATTCAGTCCAGACTGAGACACTGCTCTGTTAACCATGGGAGGAACATATAAGAAATCCTGGCCCCATCCTGAAGTATTTGCATTTAAGATGATGAAAGGAATTCATAAATGCTGAATAGTTGAGATGTTCTATGGTCTGTTTGCAGACAAACCATGAACAAAAACAGGGATGGAAAAAATTAAATTAATCAGGAGAAAATATGCACTATTACTTATCCTAGCAGACCTCAACAAAGCCAAGGATTGGGTTTTTTTTCAAAATACGCCACTGATCAGTGACATTTTTAACAATATTAGTGTACAAACATGTAATGCTTTGTGCATTCTTGGACACTAACTGGTAAGGTGGAGTGAGTCAGTCATCAAGCCTAGCTGTAGGAACTTCAGCATATTTAAGGCCTCTAATTTTTCCCACTGAATTCTGCAAAGTTTTTAAGACTAGCAAATTACAATAATATTTTGCTTTGTGAAATAATCTTCCTTGCTCTCCCTAATCTCTTTGTCTCCACAAAGTCTATAATTTAATGGAGCAGGATGCTTCAAAATATTGCCAAGGCCATTATCTCTAGTGGTATTAATAAACTTGCCTCCAAGACATGCCCATACTCACATTCCCACATGCACCCATTTCACATGCAAGGCACACAGGATGTCTTAGCCCCTGCGGGCTATGAAAGAAACAGTGCTGAAGAAGCAATAGGTAGGGCATGGCAAACACATGAAAAACCACTCTCATATCCACGAGAAAGCAGGCTGAGCAGCCCATTTGCCAAGCTCTAAGTTTCCTGGAGCAAACAAATCGCAGGAACTCCTCAAACAAGCCAGAGCTGGCCACACAAAAAGCGTAACCCCTCCCTTTGGTTGTTACGTTGATAATGGGACAATCCCTGGCCAGAGGGCTTGAGGACTAGGAAGGCAGGAACAGGAAATTTCAAGATCCAGCTCATGGAATACCATAGTGAAAGACTGCCTACCAGAGTACAGAAAAATACGTACCCCCATCAACTTCCCCTGATCTAAAAGCATAAAATAGATGGTTCGGGGAGATAAAGTCTTCTCAAAAATGTATGGAACTGCTTTGTCAGTCACCCATAATTTGTCTAATAAATACATAAATGCACAGCAGGTTAATATGGGCACAGACACACTCAGGTAGGCAAGCAGTGAGCACCTCCATGTACACACGTAGCCAGTTAGCTTGCCCCAGTTTGCTTCCTTGGTACCACAGAAACAGGAGATGAGGTTGGTCAGCTACAATCATACCTGCAGGAGGAAAACACCACCGATTTCTGCCATACAGTTCTGCTGCAACCTTATTCACTGAACACGATACAGGCACAACACATCTCTTAGACCAGCCTAGTCCCTGCCATAACCCTACTCTCTTCTAGATGCTTTAGGCCAGCCTCGGCTTTAGCTAAGAGTAGGATGAATTGCAAACACTCAAGATCTTGTAGCTTCTTTCCTCTTCTTTCTGCTGATCAGGTTTGTTCCCTTTGCTGGCTCTTAGCACATCTGCTAACTCACGTCACGACACTTCACCTCTTAATGCTTTCTACAGTGTCTGGTCTCCTAGATCAGTGCAAGAGCTGTTAATCTCGATCCCCAACTTCTCCCTCTTTACCACTGGCTAGAGCCCTGGGATACGGTGCAGCAGCAGCAAAAGCGGCAGGTGTGGAGTTTTACACACACACAGCACTGAATTTAGGGGTGACAATGACCTCTCTGCCATTTCACACCTGACTGCCTCCTACCTTTTTCCCCTGCATCCTTTAGCATCCCTATACCCATTCCACTTTTGGCTTCCCTGCAAACACTATCTAAGATGGTACAATCAGTCCTTAAACCACCTGCCTGCTAACAACTACAGAAGAATTGCAGATACCTTATTTTCTCTCAGGAGTTCTCAAAAATCTCTCTCCAGGCACCAGAGAGATGGGCCAAGGCACCATGTTAAAATAACCAAGCTTTGGGTTTTAGTTTTCACCCGGAGAAGGAAGTACATTCCATGCTTCGCTGTTTCCAGGCCTTTCTTTGAAAATCCTTTCTTTGCTTTAAATAACAAGGGGGAGCAGTCAAGTGAAAGCAAGGGCTACTTGATCCATTGTTTGGCCCCCAGCCAGGTTCTGCTGGTCCCGCTTTCCCTCTCAACCACCCGTTTTTCTATCTGTCCTGTAATTTGGGGAGATTAAGATGTATAGCCTGTAAATTGGCTAAACTTTTCCAGGCTGCTTTAATGAGACTTCATATAATAGGGTTGGCTTTTTTTTTTTTTTTTTTTAATATTTTCCTTAACGTGACCCATATGGAAATAAAAAGATATATTTTTTAATGTATGCTAGATTACGGCCGACATTTTCCTCAAATTAAAATCCATGCTTCAGCAGCAGCATACATTTTCAATGATGTCAAATATATTTTTTCAGCCAACTGGCTGGGGTCACCCTTATAACTCAAAATTTAAGTGTGCTGGATAATCAGTAGAACATGTGAGACTCTGTAGGGCACCGTGGCTGCCTCGGTGCCTGCTCAGGAGCACACAGGGCTTATTCTACTCCGAGGCACTCGGGGCAGGAGACATGGAATAGGACAGGGATAAAGCTCTGCCTCGGAAGGAGCTGACAGCACATGGCTCACAGCAGGAACCATGTGGCACCAGCCCATAATCGGCATCAAGGTCTTCCAGCAGAGATCGCCAGGACACAATAACCACGCTCAGCTATAGGCTAAGACTAAATTTACAGGCTAAGCTAAAACCACCAGCACTTCTCCATTGACAGATGGGGTGTCCTTTGTTCAGAGATGCCATACAAGCCTTGTCAACCATTCCTGTTATCATTTTGTTGGGAATGATTCCCAGTGGGAGCAGCCACAACCTAAACAAGGGCTGGTCTTAGCTCTGTTCATAGCATATACATTACTGAAGTACTTATTTACCTGATTTTCCCACCCTAAGAATAAAGTCAGAATATTACTTATAGAATAGCAAATGTTTGGGCCCATTTACGCTACCTTTTAAACCCTTGTTTTAAAGCAGCTTACACAGATTGCAACTAAGGCTGAATCAGAATATTAACAAATTTCAGATTACATATCTGGGGAGGCTAAATTCAAACAACTTGGAGAAACATTTCCCAAATGTTAAAGCAAAAGAGAGAACTCTAATCATTTCCATGTAGAAATTCTGTTTTGTAACAACTCTTTTACCTCACAAGAAGCTGATAATGAATCCACAATTGCTTGAGGAACCACAAGAAACACTGAGCTTTTGACTTTAAATGGGTTGTTTTGGGTTTTTTTAAATTTAAAGTTACAGTTGGTGATTAGAAATTGCATCGTCATACAGTTCAGTCCAACATTCCCCTTTCTGTCAAAAGGACATCCATTCAGCTTCACAGAAAAATGTATTTTGAGTAATTTCGTAGCTGGCACAAGCAACGATAGCTTAGGATGGAAAACTGAAACCTGGCCTATACTTAAAAGTTGCATAAGAATACTGGTATTGACTGGGTGTAGAGAGTTACCCCTGTAACCCTAATATGGCTGCATTCAAAATGGGCAAAAAACCCAAAAGCAAACAACTAAGTCAACTTGCTTCCAGGGCTTGCCTCAGTGGTGAGGAAATCCTTATAAACTAGACAGACAAATGGTTCTTTTAAAGCTGTGGCTCCACTCAGCAGATTCAGTGATATAATTGGATCAGGGTATTTATACCAGCACATCCTTTGTAGCTAATGCATAAACACCCAGCAAAACTTCATTTACAGTCAAAATGACACGTAATTAATATAAGAGCGATTACGTTACTTCAAATAAGATTCAAAAAGGTTATGGGATACAAATATCAGGCTTCTCCTATGAACAAATTTGTTCAGTCACACCTGGCTTGCCCAGCCCCTCCATCTTCCCATCACTACTGCACGCCTCTTCTGTTTAATGATTCATCCTGTGAAATATTCATTTTTAGCCCAGGTCTCACAGACACTGAGCCCACTGGGGCCTTGTACTATCCCTGTATCTAATGCGGTTTTTACTAAACAACAATGAAGTTATTACTAAATAACTGTACTAACAACATATTTATGACTGTGCATATTCAGATTTCCTGGAGAAGCCAGTCCTGCCTTACTTACTGAAGCACAGATGAGCCACCAAAGGCACTGGAGCAATTTTATCCCAGGGTGCAGAGGACACAGTGGGAATTAGGAAGAAAATCATGTGACCCTAAAGGTATGGACCTGCTGAGCAAGAATAACAGTGTTTGGATGAAAGCTGCCCATAGTCACAAGCAGAAATAAGCACAGTATTGGAAACCCAGACTGGGACACAAGCAAACCTTCAGACTTCTCATTGAAATGAACACGGAATTGATTGCTGATACTGAAACAGACAACCAAGAGCTTTAAAGTAATTCACTGCATTTCACAAACAATATGCACAGGAAAGGCCATCAACTAAAACACAAGAAGTTTCACCTCAGCATGAGGAAGGACTTCTTTCCAAGGACGGTGGCAGAGCACTAGAACACCCGGACTCTCCCTCTCTGGAGACATTCCAAACCCATCTGGGTGTGTTCCTTTGTCACCTGCTCCAGGTGACCCTACCTTACAAGGGAGTGGGACTGGGTGACCTCCAGAGGTCCCTTCCAACCCTGACTATCCTGCAAACATGCGAAAGCCGTATCTACGGCACCTGAGGTCATTTCTTTGCCCTCAGCCTCCTCCCGCCGTGACCGCCCCCTCAAGGGCCTCCTCACCGCGCCTCGTACCCATCCGCGCCTCACGGCTTCCCGCGCTTGAGCCGCATCACCGCGCCTCGTACCCATCCGCGCCTCACGGCTTCCCGCGCTTGAGCCGCATCACCGCGCCTCGTACCCATCCGCGCCTCACGGCTTCCCGCGCTTGAGCCGCATCACCGTGCCTCGTATCCATCCGCGCCTCACGGCTTCCCGCGCTTGAGCCGCATCACCGCGCCCCGTACCCATGCGCGCCTCACGGCTTCCCGCGCTTGAGCCGCATCACCGCGCCTCGTACCCATCCGCGCCTCACGGCTTCCCGCGCTTGAGCCGCATCACCGTGCCTCGTATCCATCCGCGCCTCACGGCTTCCCGCGCTTGAGCCGCATCACCGCGCCCCGTACCCATGCGCGCCTCACGGCTTCACGCGCTTGAGCCGCATCACCGCGCCCCGTACCCATGCGCGCCTCACGGCTTCACACGCTTGACCCACGTCACCGCCGCGCCTCGTGCCCATCCGCGCCTCACGGCTTCACGCACTTGAGTCGCATCACCGCCGCGCCTCGTGCCCATCCGCAGTTCAGGCCGCCATCGGTCTGCCCTCGCTGTCCGGCCACCATGGCAGCAGGTGACTGGTAACCTCTGTCCTTCCATGAGCACATTCCAGCGCCAAGGACATCCTAGGTAGGTTTGAGAAGGAGATCCTTTCGTGTATTAGGGAGTCATAGAGTGGTTTCGGTTGGAAGGGACCTTAAGGCTCATCTCGTCTTCCCCCTATCCCCCTACCTTCCACTATCCCAGGTTGCTCCAAGCCCCATCCAACCTGGCTTTGGACACTTCTAGGAATGGGGCAGCCACAGCATCTCTGGTCAGCCTGTGCCAGGGCTTCACCGTACAACATTAGGACCCTGTAAAAGGAGAATGTGGGACTACCCTCAGGTAGGAGATGAGGGTGGCACTCGTTTTCCAAACTCAGCTTTGTGGCATTCTGTTACACTCACTCATGGCTTATTGAGGCAAATAAAATAAGTTTCATTAATTTTGTAAATTTGTCGCCAGGAAGCAGAAAGAAGACGGCTTGGTTTCTTGTCCCATTGCGAGGGCTTGAGGGGCATTCCCCCATCTCCTCGTCCACGCTGGTACAAGCAGGACTGAAGCATTCAGATAATACTAAATACTGAAACTGAGGTAAGTAACAAGAATCAAGATAATTCCTTATAAAATAGTTTCATAGTTAGTTAGAGCAGGGTGCTAATAACACCAAGTTTGTAGGTTCAATCCCTGTACAGGCTATGTATATTTAAGAGTTGGACTCAATGATCCTGGTGGGTACCTTCCAACTCAGAATATTCTGTGAATCCAAATCAGTATTTACTCTATACCGTCACGTTTATTGAAATGAAGCAAAAATACAGAAGGTAATTGAGGCAGTTTTCCTGAAAATCAAAAAATTCTCCCTGGGACTCTCATTGTTCCAAGGCTTATCCTCCTGTGTGTCACTCTAAACTCCATATTTAATTAACTTACTGTCATTGATCAGCCGCAGTAAAGCAAGGCTGCAGTTCTGATGGGATATTACTGCATTTTAGCTGAGCACCAGAAACATTTCTTAATGATGAGATCTGTTGGGTAGTTAAACTCTCTTCCAATGGAAATCACAGAGGCCCTGTTATTACAGCCATTTGTAATTCCATTGTACAAAATACTCTGCAAGCAGCAGTTCCCAGACAGGAGCAAGCCGATGTTCTCTCTCCAGGATTTTGGGGAGTTGCTCTATGAACCATGGGTGTTAGGAGCTGTGGAAAAGCTGGGATTTCCCAGCTGTCTTGCCTAGATTGTTTACCCCTGTGTATAATTAAGAGTTCACTTTCTGAGCTCTTCAGAACTTTCTGGAAGGTGATAAGTAACCTTGAATCACACCAAATTCGTTGAAATTGATCCATTTTTAGCGATGGAGAAAGGTTACATCTGGAGAATCAGGTTCTTTACAAAATGTGGGAATGGATGAAAGCAGCCTTCATTCAAAATTTGAATATAGTATTGATATATTTATTCCTTTTGGTTATCAACATTTTCACACTCTACAGTAGTAACAAAAGCATTAAATTTGCATTTAAATCTCCTTATTCCATAGCTAAAACACTGAACTGTGAAAAAGATTCCAGACTATTTTTCTCAGATCATCTGTAGGTGTCCTGTGTCTGCTGGCTTCATTTGGGAACTGAAGGATGAAATGGAACTAAAAACCAGAGAGTGGTATCTCAAAATTGCCTGATACCCAGATATACCAGAAATCTCATTAAAATATTATGTATTAGAGTTCCATTAAATGGTCTCAATCAAAAACGTCTATGGAAATATCCCAAACTATCTAAGTAGGTTACAGAAAAGGGTGAAGAGAAGGAAGGATGCAGATTTTTAAAGAAGTTTGGCAATGCTGAACAGAGTAAATCTCTAGTGGGAAATAGGGGGGAAAAATCAAGAATTGTTTTTGCCTCAGCACTAAGTATTACAGAAATACTCTGCTTTGACTGATGAGAGGAAAAGACAGGGAAACAGAAGATGTTTTGAATGTTCCCTGCCCAGGCAGTGGAGGGGTTTGAAATGTGCTCTGGTGCAGCTGTGTTCTGTCACACAGCCACGTGTAGGCAGCCCTTGGTCCGCCTGCCAGGACGTGCAGGTAAGGGTGAGTGGTGTTGGCTCGTGCCACCTCCCAGCCTGCCTGTGCACAGCAGGTGCTGCAGGCTCCCTGCCAGCTAAAGCCACCTTGTTTCCTCGGTTAGGCGTTCCACAGGCTTCCTGGAAAACTGCTTCAACTGGCCATCCCATACTAGGGAGTGTTTTTCACAACATGGACTGATTCTAATGGACCCTAGAGGGCAACTGGTGTTTTCTAGTATTTGCTTCAGGAATGAAAAAAACTCTTGCCAGACTAAACAAGGCTAAATTAAATGGACAAATATCCCTTCTCTGGGACAAGTGCAATAACTTCTAGTTATAGGGCAGTGGAGGAACTGACAGCATCGTTTCTTTTGGATACAATGATGTCACAGTGCACAGCTTTGGTCTGTTGACTGAGGCAGATTTTGTATTCCCATGTATCTTATCATCAGCACTTTCAAATCAATGTTACCCTTTTGAGGAAGGGAAGTGAGAGTTGGAGGTTGGATTTTTATTAGGCACAGCTGGTCCGAGGGACGTCATTTGTTCCTCAAGCCAGGGCTGTCTTTCATGTGAAACCATGGGGTGGATGGTGGACAGGGGGAATCACTCGAAGTAGTTTCAACAGCTGGGGGTCAAATTATAGGGAAAAGTGGAGAGAAGTAAAATTTATAATCTATAATTTGAAACCAAAATAAGAATGAGACAAGCTGATTTGAAGGACTGGAAGGAAAAGGATGTGATATATGGCCTGATACAGCCAAGCAAAATGAACACTGCCATTGCGCTATTACTTTGCAGACAATCCAAAAAAACCAAAAGGGCCTATTAAGGCTGTCTCTGTGGAAATCTAATTAGGTCATACAAACAATCTCTGTTGTTAATAGGACCCTTTAGCCATACACAGACACCTTAAGAAGTCTGTAGCAGATATAGGAAAGATTCTAATCTATGATGGGAGTAAGAAGTGAGCAAGAGCAAAGAAATAACAGATGAGAAATTGGCATAGGAAAGAAAAGGCCTATAAAAGTATTATATTAAATAGAAGCACTGAAGTAGAGAGGAACGTGAGAGCCTAATTCTTCCCTAGAGGTGAAGTTGTCCTATTATGTGAGACATGATCTGCTTTGTTTGCTTGAAGTTAAGGGAATGGAGAAGAGGAATTGGTAGGAAACAATGCATTTTGGGGGGGGAAAAAAGCTTCCAAGGGAAAGTGTGGGAAAAACCATGTTAAAAGAATGTGTTTGCCTAGAGTGACTGATAGCGGTGACCACCTCTATCATCCTAGTGAAAGAGATACAGAGGAAAGTTGGGTGTAAATTAAAATAGAATTACAACAGGTCCTGTGAGACCACTTGTGGCTCCAGGACATCATGCAAGAAAGGTGTCAAAGGTATGTGGGGCCTTGCTCAGTGCAGACTGGACTTGTTGAGACAACAGCACCAAGTGATCCACTCACACCTACACTGCAAGTGTGGTCCTTCTTTACACTTATCTTCTCTCCTCCCAAGTTTTCAGGTAGCAAATAACTGTTTCACACCTATTACTCCCATTATGTCCCAATAATATTCTGACCACTTCTCTAGCACAGAACCCCACTCCTGTACTTGTTACAGCTAGGGATTGAGTAATATTTTTATGAACATGTCCTAGAATCTTGAAAGAGTTATGGCCTTAATCACAGCAGGATACTCTGTGGGCCAGGAAATGTTCATGTTCTATAGCAGTGTACCTGGAGAGGGAGAATTTAGTATCTGAATATCTGCAGAAAGCACACACTCAATGAGCAGTTGTTCATGACATCCTTGGGGTGTGCTGTTCAGTCACCAGTGGGTGTACAGTATTCCCATCACCTGAGTCCTGTAACTAGCTCACTTGGGGTGAATTTGCAGGTGGGATACTCACAGTGGCCTAGTTCTGAGCTGCTTGCAACAAGCAACATTGCACACTAACACAAGTAGTAAAGCATAATTTGAAATTTCAGAGTGTCACAATCCACTTACTAATGGCTCAATATTATAAAGAGCCTAACTCAGTACTCACACAGAATCTTCCCTTGGATATTTAAGTCCCACTGAATCAGGTACTAAGAGAGTCAAACCATGAGAAAAAAAATACTTCATATGCATTTCGATCCTGCTATGCATGGCCCTACAGCATTTTATCAGCAGTATTTGAGTTCCTCAATACCCATGAAAAACAGAGGGGTTATACTGTTTTGCTTATGCTGTCCTGGTTCATTTCCTAAAGATTGTATGGGAGACCTACAGTTCAGCTTGTAAAAAGCATCCCATCCCAATCCTTAGCTCCTCGTGAAGGAACACTGCAAGTGTAGCTGTCCCAGGGAAGGAGGTGGCTTAGGAGATCTGCTGGGCTTCCTTTCTGCCCTGTTTTCTGTGACTCTGTGCTGTGGTCCATAAAGCAAGTCTGACACTCCACTGCATGGATATTTAGCCTTGCTAGCAGCAAGTTATAGCTAGACAAACCCCAGTGAAGGGACTGTGTCTACTCATACACTGGATAGTTTTTACCAGTAAATGTTGCCTAGAAGCAAGAGCAAAATTGGAATACTGCTAGTCTGAGGAGGAAGTCAGGGATTTTAGAAGCAGCTCTGAAAATAATATGAGCTACCTATAGCAGAATTCCTTCAAACTCAACTATATGAGTGTATAGGAATCTACAGAAAAATATCCTCATAGATCACTTTATTCACAAATCTGTCATCTGTTGTTGCATATGCAAATGAAGCAGTCAGAGAGCTGCCCGGCAGTTCACCCTGCCATGACTGAGCTGCATTTCAGATTCGGATGGAACTTGTTTACAATAGATCTTTGCTTATTGCAAGTGAAACTGCAGAAGTTCGCAACCAGCGGTTTTGAGAAGGCCAAAAATAAGAGTACAAAAGCTAATTTTAAGTATTTATAACAAAATAAGCAATCTATATGCCAGTTATATACAGGCACCCTGTATATCAGCAAGTGCCACCACATACAGGAAACTCGAGGCAGTGCTTTGGTAGCAAACCAGCAGAGCCGACACGGTGCTTTGCTGGTGACATCATCACTGCTGGATGGCTGTTTGGAATAAATAACCTCTTCCACATGTCCCTAAGCACACAGCTCCCAAAATAAATTTCAATTGCTGTAAGGCTCAAGGACATCCTAAATCACCTTGGGTTAATAAAGCAGCAGAAATAAAGGAGGAAGGAGTCCAGGATTTGTTTTTATTTCACTAGAAATACTTCAGATGAAGCAATTGTTAAATGCATTAGATACAATGCAAGGCAAGCAGGAAATAAAAGCATGAAGGTGGGAGAGATGTTTATATCAGATTAACATACTGAAAACCTGGCAGGACATACTGCTCTAGCTTGTGTATTGCCAGACTAGAAACTATGGCAGCGTTCAAGGTTGGTTGAGATTCTGTAACTGTTTAATGAGCAGTGTTTTTGTCAAGAGTCTTTGCAGAGGGTTGTGTTAAATATTTCAGAATACAGAGGAAGTTTAATGTGAAACTTCCCTGACAAAAAAAAAACCCGCAAGAACACTTTCATTCTCACTCACAAACAGCAAAGTAGATGATCAGTGAAGGACAAGCAAATATAACTTCCACTTAGACCTAATCTGTATTCTGGAGTGTAAATGGTGCCTTTATCTCTTGCTCTGAGCAGGGAAAATTTAAGAAGATACGAATAGATGTGTTATGGATGAGTAATGCCAGCTTATTTAGAAGTGTCCAGAGCAGTTGATCTTCCAGGAACTACCAGGTGAAAATGAGTCCTCAGCCAGTTTATGCTGGCTCTCTTTTTAAAGAAGTTGGATTTAATTATTCTGATGTGGTCTTTGCTTATCAGTTTGTAATACAGGGGAAATTGTCTCTAGAAACACTTTTGCCTTTAACATGCCCTGTCATTGCAGCAAAAGGTAAACCCTATTCTAATACTCAGCCTGCGTTTCAGTGAATTTTTACGAATTTTGGCTGCAGCTTCAAGCCTTGCACATCTGTGTGATGCACCACAGTGAATAGCAGGGTTGCATTCCCACAGACTTTGTGAAGCTGGAATTTTATTATTTAAATAATAATTGGAATATTATTAATATTGATTAGGTTCCAGTTTCTAAAGACATACAAAGTATAAGTAGTAGAGGTGTAAATAAACTCTGAGTGCACAATATACAAAGGATCTTGTCCCTGCAGCTAGAGAAGGGATGAGGGATTTCTCTGTATGTGGTGGATGCTTTCTGTACATCAGGATTGCCTTCTCCCTCTGGCCCATTATGGTTTTTTCTCCTTCCAATGGATAATAACAAAGTATAAAAACACAAGAACCTGCCCTGAATAGTGTTTTACTCCCAAGACCTATAGAGAAACTGTTTTCAAGAGTTGCTACTTCTGGACAAAACAAAGAAGAAAATGAAAAGGTCCTGAAGTTGGAGCCATTTTTCTGCTTTTTGTGAGAAAAACCAGGTTTAGCTTACAAGTGCAATGAGAGAAGTGCCCGGTGTCCCTTTTTCTTTTTTTCACATGTTCTACTAAAGAACACAACACCATCTTGGTTCATGAGAGAAAATTAAAAAAGAAAAACACTTGCTAACCTAAATGGTGGGTGGCTTTTGATTGGTATCGTTCAGCATGTCCTGTGGTGTGCAGCTGAACTGGACTGAGAAGCTGTGACATGCAGGCTCTCAATCAGAGAAGTGATACATTCAGAAGTCCCATTACACCACTCATCTCTGCCATTGCTGAGTTTTTCTCACAGTGCAGTATCTCTTGTCGTTTGTTCAGCGCTGTCCTAAAACAATTTGAACATCGTGGTTTCACAAGTCCCTTGCAGACTGCACTTACCATTCTGCATTTCATCCCATCCTGCTCATTCCACTCCCCAGAGAAGCTGAGGCAATCCCTTCCACTGCCTAGTGTGTTCACCTTGCCCACCATGACCAGGGCAGCTGCCAAAGGTAGAAGTGAGCAGGAAGCAGTGAAGGAGAGAGCAGAGAGGAGCACCTGGCCCTGTGACATCCCATTAGTAAGAGCTGGTTTAAAATTTCTGTCAATGACAGGCAGTTCAGAGACACTTGACAGTTTTATCACAGCAGACCACACTGTAATTTCACTGCTTACATGGTGCGTGTGCTTGTGTTTTACTGGTGTTTGTCCACCTCCCCACCCATCTGCCACAGTTAACTGAGGGCAGTGACTTGAGAAACAAAGTTATTTTGCTCTCATTCTCTCTCTGTCCTAAACCACACCACACTGAAAATCCAGTAGGGAAGAATGCCATCTATTTATCCCATTTCCCGGGAAATACTGGCAAAGACTGGATGTTTTAAAAACTCTGAATAGCACAGGAGTTTGAGTGTTCCACTGAGTGGAATTTTCATCTCAGATGCATTTCTTTAGAGACTTATGCCTTTTATGAGCATTTCACCATGTATTTGCTGTGTAGAAATGGTTCTCCCTGTCCCAAATCCAACCCCATATCCTCTGTCCCACCTCCCATGTTTATAGAGAATGTCATAATCATATGGTGCTGTTGTTGTGCCTGTCACAAAGCAGGTATGTCTAAATGGCAGCTTTTCAGGATTCCAGCTCCCTCTTGCAGAGAGTTGCAGTTGTTTTCAGCTGCATATCCTCACCTCAGACACCTTAAAGACTAGGGAGTGGCATAGTGCTGTTTTGGAGGTCCTCATCTTCACGTTCTAAAAGCTCTCAGCTTCATTAAGTGTGTATTATAGAGATCCCAAACCACATCATACTATCATACCACACTTGCAATCGTGCATATAGCAAGCCAAACCTTTACATTAAATCAGCTGAGACAGAGACCTTGACACTCGTTTCTCAGAAACAGAAGTACTAAAGATGCCTGCATTAAGGCAGATTTTTTTTAAGCCTTTAGCTGTTCCACAGTCCTTCCACTAACAGAGAGACTTATGTGGCAAACTCTTAAGTGTGCAAATCAAGATTGCTCTCAAGACTTATTAGCATGTGACAACACCGCCATGCTTTTCCATGGCAGCAGGGCACAGTGCCTGGGACGGAGGGAATGGAGCTGGTGGGAGACCGGGGTGTGCTCCCTGACCTCCCAAGAAGAGAACCCAAGTAGTCTCTGACAAGCCTTGTCCTTCACACCCCGAGACCTTGCTATAAGCACTGTCTCTCCAGACCAGTCAGGGCAGCAAGAGGAGGGCTGGGACAGAGGACAGCAAGCCCAGGGAAGTTTAGTTTAGCAGACTATAAATCCCCCTTCCCCTCCTCCCCTCTTTATTGCCTGTCTTTGGAAAACACAATCCGATATAAACCAGAGAGAGTGGAAGCAGGGCAATAAAACGGTACGGCAGGAGCACGAGTGTCGCAGGGGTGTTATATTACTGGCATTCCAAGTGGCTGATGTCAGGCAGTGAGCAGCAGGGCCCACAAACCCACCAGGGCAAAGAAATGTCCCAACTGTCCTTTGTGGCCCTGTGACATCCCTTCTGTTCAGATCCATTCTCAGCTCTTACACTATTCATCTCTTCTGCCCTTTGCTACTCCCAAATCCTTGCAATTAGGATTTGAGGGGCTCTGGTTTCCAAGCTGTTCAAGTTGAGCACTCAGGCCTTTTGACCACAAGTCAAGATATTCTTGAAACTCACAATGTGTTGTCTGATCCATGTGTAACAGGATCAGCACTGCCACACTTACAAAAATTATTTCTTGATGTGCACATGGCTGGATTAAAATATATGTGTATTGATTTGTTTTAAAAGTTAATTTATGTGAACTCTACTCTTTTTAGATAGGGCCAAGAGACCAAAACTGGTTAGCAGTTCTGAATGCCCTACTTGAGTGATGGTTTTCACAGGACTGGCTCCCAGCATTTTCTGAAAACCAGGCACCTTTAAGGTACTATTAATTGTCCACTTAAAAGAGTTTTCAACTGTCTTTGCCAAAGCTTACTGTGAAAAATTGATGGAAAGACACTTAACCACAAGTTCCGAGGTATAGATACTGCTCAGAAACTCAGACATACTTCCATTCATAGGAGCTGGCACAAGTACGATTTCTTGGGGCTAAGTTTCTTTCTCCTCAGTTGTCTTCAGTTAGGTGTTTGCTATAAATTAACTTAAAAAGCCCATTTAATTGGTAGACTGAAAGAAATATGTCTGGAAAAGAGTTCATCCTGCTTTTTTTTCGGATACGGTCACACAATCAAAATTAAGCCAGCTTAAGTCAAGATGCATAACTCGTGTTTTTCTCTCTCTTCTCATTGTTGGTATTGTTCAGAGTTGCTTTGGGTTGGATCACTTTCCCGATTCGATTTGTTCCACCGCTGTATGAATGAATGCTTGCTGGCACACGAGGCATGGGGAAACATGCAGCTAAGGACAGGGGAATATGAGGTGAACTTTTGGGGACAGCCTCCCCTTATGTGAACTTAACAGCGACCCTTTAACAGCAGCCTCAGTGCCTACCACGATGGCTTTGTCATCCTCTAGGTTTGCACATCTTCCTGTGGAGTTAGGAGATGTAACAAACTTAGAGACCTCACTTTGGACAACCAAAGTTTGGTGAGGTGAATCTCGCCATTTTTTATCATTTAAGTGTATTCCAGTTCTGAGGAGTACTCAGCAGTGCCAATATGCTCATTGAAATGGTAAATTCTGAATGTATATTCACTGAGCCCTGGGCTTGAATTTCTTGGCCATTTTATAAACATGACACATGTACTCTGGGGTAGTTTCAGAGCATGTTGGGAAAAAATATCCAAATTAACTTTTGAAGTGGACCAATTAAAGCATAGTAAATCCCTGTGTAGACACTCTTCCTGAGTATCAAAGAGGCCTTAATTCAGGTCAACCTAATTTATTTTGTATTGAAGTAAAACAAATCAAATAAAGGTCCCTTTAATCCTAAATGAGAGTGCCTGTGCAGGCCGGTGGAGGGGCTTAACGCTATTCAGAATTTAATGGCATTTGATAGCAATTACTTAGAATAATCTCCTTTATGAGGTTTTTGGACACTCCTCTCAAATTCAGTAGCACTGTTTGTTTAATTACATGGAATAAAGATGATATTGAAGAGTTAACGTTGGAAATGCAATTCCAAAGGGTTTTCTGTACATGAAATATTGAGATTTTGGGTGACCAAGTAAGCAGGAAAAGAACATGTGATTATCTCATCATTACAGATGTGCATTGCTCTCCATGTCATTTATTTGTACACATTTTTCCAAGTCTGCATAGCACTTATTTTTAGATCTGATTTAACTTTTTGGTTCAACACAGCACTCTGAAGAGAAAGCTGTTAGATTAATGGTTGAGTTTCCTGGTCTACATAGGAAGGGAGGTTCTCTTCATTCTCTTCTCCGTCCAGATGGGTATTCAGTGTACAGAGTATCATACTATTTTGCATGAGCATATAACACCTTTAAACCTGTGATCCTAAAGTGCCTTTAAAATGTCAGTGAGCAAAGCCTCTGTGCTGCCCCTGAGAAAATCAGAGAAGTGCTGTTATCCCAAATTTACAGATAGGAAAGACACGACCCTTAGAAGTGAATTGTCTTGCCTAAGGTCACACACAAGGAGAGAACGACTGCATGGAATATAACCAATTCTTCTAAATCCCTGTCTTGTGACTCAGTCACAAGACTCCCCTTCTCTATTGTTTTATAACAAGCCTTATTTCCACTATCTCCCCTTCCAGAAATTCTGCTGTCAATACAGTCCTTTCTGTGGTAGCCACATTGTCTGGCAGTATCTGTTAGGAAAGCTGGAGAAGTTACTGGTGGTATGGCTTAGGGCTGCCGTGGCACTTGAGTGTGGTGGGGTCTTTCTGCTCCTAATCCATTGTATCAGCTCCTGGCAATTCAAACCCTGTCTACTGAATTGCTGGGGGTGAAAGGTCAATGCATTAAGCATAGCAGATTAATACACTGCAGTAAATCCCAGAACCAGCACTTTAAGGAGCCAGTAATATTTCACACGTGATTGTTCTACCAATTGATTGCACCATCTTGTGAGTGCGTTGTGTGTGTGTATTTCTTTGACTCCATTTACGAGCTTTCCCAAGCTCCCCTGTTTAGTGGAGATTGCTGTGTCCCACACTGGTTGCACTTTGATCAGGGAAATTCAATACCTGAGGTCTGGGCTTTATAGGAAAGCAAGGTCCAGATTAAGGGAATTAGCCACAGTATATCACAACTAATAAAAGAGTGATTGAGCCCCACCACAGTGCTGCCCCAGGGGACGGGAAGAAAAAGGAGGGGGGCAGTTAGAGGAGGGGGAGGAAGACCTGCAGATGAAGCCATGTCTGTAATTAGAAATTAATAAACCTGCTATCACATCATGCTTCTTATGGTTCTAGCAACCAAAGCAACATCTTTTCACAAAATGTTGCAGCTATAGCCTTTTCATTCCTTTTTTCCTTTACTGTTTCTTCCTGTTAACCTTGTCCATTTCCACATTTTCAGTGCAGCTAAATTTAAAGTCCTTTTAGGAATTTTGTGGAGAAATAAATCACATATTCTTATGTCCATTTCATGACGATGATTAAGTCAGTAGAAGCTGCAATTTCAGACACTTGACAAAAACAGAAGTAGGAGCATCAACTGTTGTGTGGATGCTGGGATTTCTCTCAAGATAAGCCTTGAGAGTTTTGTAAAGCACTGCCTATTGTTATTATGAACCCAGTCAGAATCATCAATCTTCCGTTATCCATACTGCTTTAGAGAAAAAAATCAAACCAGATCTGAGCATGTAGCTTGCTCTTGGACTAAGAAAATTGCTGCAATCATTTTCTTGGAAAGTTTTCACAGTAATATGCCGAGACACAGTGTAACATCTACATATCTAAATCAGGAGATAATAGGTTTTATTATTTTACAGACAGTGATTGCGGAAAGATTGCTGATCATTCTATCAGAGAATCAGACTGCTGCAAAAGCCAAATTATTCAGTTGCAAAAAGACTTTGTATAAACTGTCTTCACTAAGGCTGTGAGCTTCACTTTGTTCTAATTTCCTTGCCCTTTTTTTT
Organism: Aphelocoma coerulescens; assembly: GCF_041296385.1. Lineage (NCBI taxonomy): Eukaryota > Metazoa > Chordata > Aves > Passeriformes > Corvidae > Aphelocoma > Aphelocoma coerulescens. The sequence goes on along the minus strand of NC_091029.1, from coordinate 14,244,328 downwards.
CCCCACGTTCTTAATCCAGACAAAACTTCCCTTGAGTTTTCCTTATTTTTAAAGATATTTGCTTGAACTAGGAGTGGCAAAAAGAGTAGAAAAAGGCCCAGCACATAATGCCTGTGTCTGGTATCTCCATTGTCATACACACGGCTGGGGCTGGGTACACTGATAGAGGTGCAGTTGTACATGAGCAGCCTTGATTTGTTTCCCAAACTGAGCACTTGATTTTTCAGTTTCTTGTTCCTTCTCCATGATACTTGTTTGGAAAACAAATACAGAAAAGTACCTAATTTTGCATTTAGGTGTCTGTTAATGTAATGATTTTGGGGCTTACTAATTTGAATCTGAAAAAGCATTTTAGCATACACCTAATCTGATTTGTAGAGTGTTCTAGGATTTTTCTTGGAGTCAAACACAGGGTTAAGTGCTTCCATTAATCAGTTGCAGCAATTTAAACTAGACAGATAGTAAAAGGAGGAGTGTATTAACCATACTTAGTGCCTTGCAGAGTTTTAGGATTTCTGTGTGTTGGATACATCCTCTCCAATGACAAATTCCTATCTTTTTTACTAAATCTTTTCATTTCAATACTCTTCAGCATTCCAGGGTGAACCATAGTGGGCACTGAGGCCAATGGAAAGAGTGTGTTGAACTAAGTGCATATTTGATCAGGTTCCTAGAATCCATTTTCAGATATTATTTATTATTACTGTTTATTATTATGGTATAAAGTAGATGGCTACATAAATAGATATTCTGTCTAATTGGGCTGGTCTGCCTGAAATCCTCATTCATTTGCCAGATAATGCATTTTCAGTCAAATGGCACAACAGCATTGATTAATCACAGTAACTCTTGACAGTGTTTTTTAAAACAACTGACCATGCACAGTGTTTTGAAAGCATAGGCAATTTTTTTTTTTTTTGTCCTCTTGTGCCAGCTCATTAAATTTGCCCCAAGTTTTCAGAAGTACATAATTTTCTTCCAGGATCAGGATTTCCTGCTTTCTAACACTTTTGTTTTCCTTGAGACCTGGAATCTTCCTGCCAAAGCACACATTTGTGCTTGTCTCATTCTCTCTAAGCAAACCAGGTTCCCAGCCTCCTCAGCTTTGATATCATTACAAGAGGAGATACAAAAAATGAACAGAAAATAATGTTCAATTCAAGTTAGTTATGTTGTGAAAAGCTATCAGTAATTGAAGACAAATGGTTGGTTGACTTGAGCAGGAAATTTTGGTTCAATGTCAGTTCCTAGAAAGATTTTCCTCCTGACACAATTGAGCCATCTCTGAATTGTCTGTCAAAAGTGGGCTAAACTCAACAGCAAAATTATATATATTAGTTGAGACAGTGACAGCACTGAAATGTATTAAACTTACCCAAGTACAAGCAAACCCACTTTACTGTGGTACAGAAGTTAAGCACTCAGGAACATACTATTTTATTTGAAATGAAAATGTAAATACGGTGGAGAATTTCAGTTTTGTGATCACCTAGTTTTAAAAACTTAAACCTAAACTTTGTGTCCCATAAAATCTTATTAGATGATGTGCTCTTACGCAGTTTGTTACCTCAGTAATTAAAGACCAGCTCAGGCAGCTTCATGTGTGACAACACAGCAACTCTAGCTTCTCTTACTGAAGGTGGTCAATGCTGAGTAGTCCTTCCCCCTCTAATCTCCCAGTATAACCTGTGATTCTGCATTACTCATAGTTTGTGCTGGTTTTGATTATCTGCTTTCGTTATTTCATTATTCTTCTGCCAGATAACAGGGAAAAAACACAAACCCCACTTTCTCTAAAAAAACCCTTCTAATTGTCACATGAAATGATGCCTTTAGTCCAACGTCCTGTGCATGAATAGACCATGGATCTGGGTATCAGTGAGGCAGAGTTGTCAGGGAAATCATGTCAATAAACAAACAGGGAAACTTGTTCTAGAAACCCGTTTTAAATCTAAAAAACCCAGAGCAATCAATGGACCTAATGCAGTTCAGCTTTTCTCAGCATCCCCAGTCCAGACCCTTGTACCCCTCCAAGCTACAACTAGTATGAGCTTATTTCACAGTCCTGAAACTTTAACATTCTAATGAGGTAAAGTTTTGTCCCACAGAAGCTAAACTCTACCAGAAACACCTAGGTAGGAGCCAAATACTGAAAGTCTTTATGTACACAGTAATCCCTTTTCATACAATACTGCCATACAGCTAAGAAATTGATTTCTTTCAGAAGAAAACAATAGAGCAGCACCCATTAGTTCTTAGTTAAATATTAGATGAAATTACTTACATGCAAAATGTATGGCATTCATTCAGTACAGGATTCAGACTAGTTTTTTAACTGCTTTGTTACTTTTTCCGATCCATGAACAATTTACATGGTGAGGGATTAACTACCACTTCTTTAGGCATTTATTCCTGCTTCTGTTCAAGTGAATGGTAAAATTTTGATAGGTTTGAACAATGAAGAATCAAGGCTGATAAAAAGTCTACTGAAGATTCCCATCAATCCCCATGGTCTTTGCAGCAGGATCCCACATGAGTGTAAACTTGAAGCAGCTCAGTGGAGTTACTTAGAATAACCCAAAACAAGTCTGTAACTGTAACTTGAGCCTGTTTTATAAAGTGGCAGGAAATGAAGACACTGCTGATGGGCAGAACTCAGGAAATTGGTTAAACCCCTCAAAATCTCTTTTTTGAGATCCATCTCCACAAGCAGCAGATGAATGCTACCAAGTGATGCTGAAATGCCAGTGAGCAGGGCCAACCCACATCAGCTGTTTCATGACTGCTTGCCAGACAAACAGATTGGTTGTCAGAGCAGCAGGAAAGAAATACTTGGACTGCCAATAACCAGAAGTTGAAAATCTGGCAAGGTCAGTCCCTCCCTTGGATCCCAAGGCTCGGGTTTTGACTTCTGATCCCTCCTGAGAATATGATAAAATTTATATAAACTAAAACTATTTCTAAAGTCGTTAAATAAGTAGCAGCTAGGCATTAAAATATTTGTATGAAGATATCCTAAGCTCTGCCAAACAGGATGCACGTTGCTGTACAAAAGCCATCCAGACAGGACATTAAAGTTACGATTCTGTCATCTCCACATAGTCATGAAAAATACTTTTGTGAGATTTCCACATCCAGCTCAGTTAGAATATTCCCACTTCCAACTAGACTGTACCTTCCAGTAATACTTTAAGTCAAGTCTCAGCTATCCAATAACATTTGTTTTTCATTCTAACACTTTTTATCCATTCATGACAATATATGTCTTATAAAGAAAGCACATTTGTCCTTATCATTTCACAGATAGGAACAAAATTATTTACTCAAAACACTCCAGTGGCAGAGCTAGCAGTAAATGCAGTTTCCTGACTGAGTGCCCTTTTGCTGAACCACACTGTGCTAGTCTAACATTCCCTAAAATCTGCAATCACATACAATAGCCTAGTTATCAACCCCCCATTATCTGTAACAACAGGTACTGTAGTGTTTGGCTTCTCTAAGAAATGAGAGACTAGCAAATATTAGGTTTAATTTTCTGATTTTGATTACTGTTGCCCTAAATGGATAGTATCGTAGTTACCTCTTCCCCATCCCACTGTTCCTACTCAATCATGTATTTTGAAGCCATTTACTAAATAAAACTTCACTCTACCAAGGGATCTGGAGAGACTTTGACCTATACAGTGCTAATATTACTCTTTTTTTAACAGGCTGTTATTAAAATGGGAACATCTACTCCAGTCCATATTATCAGTATGGGTTATATGTTCCTTTTACCTGCACTCCAGGTATCTTTTTTCTGTATTTACAGAACAATGTAAACAATTGTTACTGGGACGGCTCAATGCAGACCTTTTGTCCATACAAGAAGTGAGTTTGTTCATCCTGTACTTGAGCTGGTACCACTCATCCTCCCACTGTCACCATCTACCACAGCACAGGGGTTCTATAATGTTCTGTAGGAACAGGTTCTGACTAAGCCTGCAGGCCTCCAGTTTTTCCTGAGGGATAAAAAGCAGAACACTCAGGGCTGTGGTTAATAGAAGGTGAGCAAAAGGCTTCCCAAGTCAGCTTGAAATCAAATGTATTGAGGAGTATTTTCTTTGAATGTGTTCTCACAAGATATTCAGAATGTTTTCAGTGCTTCCTTATATAATGATGACAGCATGCAAGGAGCTTCCTTGGCAATCACAGAATGGAAATCTTTGCTTTGGGAAGCTGACAGATCTTACACCTTGGAGATGACTATCATTTTACCCTGGCAGCTTCTAGTCCTAGGCTGCCACATTTGGCATGGCTTCTCATCACCATTATGCACTGGTAGACACAATACATAACCTTTTTTAGTCAGGCTGCTCTGATGAAAAGCCTATTCTACACTGTGATTCTGGCTGATCTCCTCTTGCCTGGGGTAATCCTAACAAATGAAGTGCTGCAGTCAGGAGTGAATGTCAGTATACACATACACAGAAAGGGCAAGTTTATTGCTAAAGATAACATGGGAATAATACAGTGAAGCCAGTATCTCAGTGTGGTGGTGCCCCCACTGTGGACTCCTGTAACTTCAGACTCAAGTACACAAAGCCTACTATAGCCTTCTGTTAATTTGTTTTCATCTGGTTTTGTAACCACTTGGCCCATGAGAACATGTGAGTAGCCACAGATAGGTTTAAGATCTGTTTTTCATATGATTCTCATGACATGGAGGGTTGTGGAGCTCAGGAGATCCCAGAAGAATCATCACAAAGGGATGAAGGTTGTTTGACCTGAGCATCTTTGATCTTCTGTACATGGGGCTAATTTGAACTGGAAACTGAGGTATAGGTGACTATAAAAGGCAGTAGTAGAGAGGGAGAAAAATCTGCTGCTTGGGATCCATGTACCTGGATTGGCCATGGTGCTGTGTAAACAACTGGAGAAATCCAGACTTCCACTGTATAAATGAAGACAGCTTTTCCTGGGGAAATCTGGCCTGGCCTTCCATAGGCACAGAATGCCTTGAAGCAGCAATAGGAAGATGATAGAAAACTCAAGTGAATAAAAAATATCAGATAGATACCTAGCACCCCAAGCATTTCTGGGATTGCACATGGGACATCAGAGGATTTGGACAAGCTTCAAAACTGGGAAAGCTTGGGACAACTTGTAAATTGCCCTTCTGTCCTCACAAGTGGCACTGTGTCCTCTGTCCCTACTCTGCTGTTGAGTGATGGCACTTCCACACAGTTTCCCCACAAATTGGTTGCGTGAGGAAGACTCCCACAGAAGTGGGTCCTCAAGGTCATACTGAGATAAACTGAATGCTTACCCCTTCACTATGATTCTGTCAAATTTTCCAGCAGGTACTCGGAAAAATATTTCACTGCCCTAAAGGCAGGTTCTTAATTTACTTCCTGCCCTGCACGGTGTCTCACTCTTACTTGTGTTTTTCTCTTTATTTTGAGGGTAGGGGACTGGGTTTTTATGGTGGCCATGTTAATCGTATCCCTGGTGGTCACAAAGGAGTTTAATAAAAGGGGTGGGTGGCTGGGTTAATTATTTTTTCCATCTGTCTTAGGAGAAGAGTGTTTTAAATAAATACAGCTCTGTTGGAACAGAGGGGTTACAAGGGTAACATTTTTTGTTTCCCTTCTTTTGTCACCCACCACCCTCCTTCCCACCCCCCAGTTTATTTCCTGCTGTGGAGACAAGTGATTTAATAAACTATTATTTATTTGTTAAAGATGTCTCTTTCCAGCACGAGCTTTCCTGCTGGGGAGATGAGTGTCTATAAAATACTTCCAAAGGTACCTCCTTTAAAGATTTAGTGGGTTTCCCAGTAGCACACTCCAAGTCCTGCTGCTGTAAAAGTTGCTGGCTGTTTATTTTTCAACATGTCTAAGCGCCAGAGTGATGGAACAAGAGGAAAGTTTTGTTCTTCCACAATTTTTTAAATCAGCTTCTACTTTGAATCTCAGTTCTGTACAGCAGGAACAAACTGCCAAGCCAGCACTGAGCCCTATTTGGTTTAACAAGGCTCTGGTTTAGCTCAACTTTATACCATGCAGATTTGCTAAGCAGTACTGAGACCTTCATTTTAAACAACTTTGTGAACAGTTGCTGAGCAGGGAGGCTCGAAGTTAAATTCTGGGCTTGAAGGCAAAGGACCACAGATCTCAGTATCACAATCGCCAACTCTGTTTTTTTAATGTTTCAAGACAAGTTATTTTTTTACCGTACCAGTATCTGTGGAGGAGACTGTAAATACAATAGGTTCCTGCTGCTCAGCATGGACTTTTTTTCACTACTGACACATAGATTCATTTTTTTAAGAGCAGGCTTTCACTTCTTTATTTTCGCTCAAAATTCAGTCTGCCATGCTGTGTCCAACACCTTTCTCCTTTTCTCATACAAGTCAGTAGAATATACTACATAAATACTGCATACTAAGGGTATGTATCCTCACAAATGGCATACAGTTTCTTCTTCAATGCTACAGAATTCAGAATTATTAGTGTAGTAATTATAGTGTGTGTAACAACCTTCCTACGCTTACAGCATTACAGCCTGGTGGCCCAGACAAGCTTAACCTGCCAACTTCAGGAGCAATGATGCTGTACAATATCATGTCATTTGCTTTTTGTAACCTCCCTGTGTTGCTTCAGTCCCAAAGCTACAGGTGAAACCCCACCTTTGGGTCCAGTTCTTCCTTGGGAGAAATGCTCAAAATTGATAGATTGGAGTTATGAAGGCACCAGCCAACCCAGTACCTCTTTTGGGTGAAAACTCCCTCCTGTATGGGGTTTTGGTCCAAGTTCTGGTTGCTCGGTACTGGTGTTGGACCTGGCACAACTTTTAAGCCTGGAGTTTCACATATTAAGGAGCTACCTGAAGCAGGAGAGTACTCGGGAACCTTCTAAAAGCAAGGAGCTCCGTGTGGTTCTCTGCTTCCCCCAGGTGGAGGCATCTGTGCTGGCATGGCTCCGGGATGGGCACAGCCTCTGCTGAGAACTTTCCTCAGTAGAGGGGAGAATAAATCACTAGGGAGTCCCTGAGACAAACTGGGTGGGAGGAGGAGGCTGCTGAACAGAAGTCTACTGGAGACACAAGGAAGGAGGAATTCCCAGCTTGGGAAGTAGGTAGAATAAGACTGAGATGACCAAGATATGTGACTGGTCACTCGCTGTCCACTGTTCTGGGTGAGTTGTATGTGAGATGCTGCCTGAAATCTTCATTGAACAAAAATGCCATCTTGCCATCATAGGATGGGCTCAGGATTCTCTCAGTGTTTGTGCATTACTGCCGAAAGTGTTCCAGGAATATTTGTGTTCACCACCTAGCTGAACTAAGAGGGGGAGCGCTATGCAGGGAGGAGATAGGGGGAGAACTAAGAAGATTTCAGAGAAGAGTTGAAACATCACTAGAAAGAGGCAGGCACTGACTTCAGGTTCTTTTAAGCCTGGCCTTACAGTGTTTGAGCCAACAGGTAGGACTCCTGCATCATCTCACATTGTAAGACAAGCCAGCTGGATTGCCTTGAGCCACGGGTCCATACCAGGCAGGTCACTCTGAATGTAGCTGCTTGGGACATTAATTCTTTCCAATATGTGAAAAGTTGGAGAGAGGTTGCTTCTCCACTAGGTACAAGGGGAGGGAAAGAGCCTGGAGAGGGAGCAGAAAATACTTCTGAAGTGTAACTACTGAAAAGATACAGTAGAATCTGCTGGGAAGTGCAGGGCTTGGTCCCCTGTGACAATGACCTTGTGTTGAACAGATAGAATGCAGAAAAAGTAGAGAAGGCTTAGAAAATGGTTCTTTTTTGACAACTCGATTGTCTAACCTCAGGAGGGCCCTGAAGAGAGATGAACCAGTGCACAATAAGAAACCAAGAGAGTGGATGTTGGAAGCAGACTGTTAGCCAGCCAACGACTGGCAGCTGTATAAAATTCTGGAGACAGATAATTGTCATCAGGATTCAGTCCCACAGAGACAATTAGTTATGTGAATACAAACCAGAGCACAGCCAACTGAATGGAAAAGAAATATTTCATTCCTGTATAAGACTGAAAAAATCTAGGAAACACACGTGAAGAGACATCCTATGTACCATGAATGAAATGATTATATTATTTGAAACTTTTAAATTACAGGCATTATTCAACATCCTAACTATGTATACGTCTGCTCAGAGTGGCCTTATCTGCAAGGGCCACTTGGAGTTTGTGGTTATACCCTTGTTCCAGATTTCAGGTGGTTTTGCTTACACAAAACACTGGTGTTAAATCGGAGCATTCTGAAACATCCCTGGATTTAAAGCAATGGAATCTGAAATCAGGACCCTTCCCTTAGCTTTGGCATCACCTTTCTCATTTTGTCTTCACTGATTTCAAATCTTCCATGTGTTATAAAGTAAGCACTTCAAGATTTGGCCCATAGCAGGAGTCATAAATTCTTAGGTTTTGAAGACCTGATCCTTCATCCACTGATGTTAATAGAGAAATTCTTATTTGACGTCATTTGGGAGGAACAGATCCCAAGGCGTTTGCTCTCAGGCATATCAAAGCAACTATTTTGTATTGAAAGTAAATTAAAATGCAGTATTCCTATATTTGCTAGGAGTGTAAATCTCAGCACCACAAATCAAATTAATTGTATATCTATGTCCAATATTTCAAATGAAACCTGTGACAGTCAGACAAGTTGTTCGATAACTGATCTTTTAAAAACATCAGAGCAACATTATTCAAAGGACTACTTCAAACTGCTTTTTCGTGGCTGAAGCACAAAATGGTCTAGATTTAAAGCTTAAGTATAGCAATTTAATTTGAAGTTTCTCTGTATTTTCTCAAGGATGCTTGAGGACAGAATGTCACCTGAATGAGCTATTCCCTACACTAACCAGAAGGTGACTGGACAATTTACATCTGTATACTTATTGAAAGGAAGGCTGAAGAATCATTTTTGTTGGTGAGTCTTGCAACAATGTTATTATGTGGGAAAACAAGATCTAAGAGAGAAAGAGGGAAAAAATAATTCTAAATTGTCTCTGCTCATATCCAGCTTCACAATAATGTGATGATATTGACGATAATTCTTACTGCATCATTTTTAGATCACTCCCCGTCTAGTTCAGCAACACACCCCCCACCTCACTTTTCTTCAGTTTAGTGCAGAACATTTCTGACACTGTAAATTCACTATGTACGGCTACATCCTTATTTTAGGAAGGAATACTTCCTCTGCTTGTCATGCTAATACTTGGCTGTTTTAAATGATTTATGTATTTTACTTGCTGTGGAAGTCTTAGTGCATTTGCTTGTATACACATACTATATATACATATAAGTAAATGATTTTCTATTCTGTTTTTCTGTAAAGTTTCTTTCAAGGGAAGGCAACTATTTCTAGGTTTTTATAAGCTGATGGAGCAGGCTTGTCAAATATTCTTTATGAGAGAAGAAACAGGAAGATGGTTTGGTTTGCAGACAGAGGGTTATTGGGCAATTATGTTTTTTATAGAGCTGTTGTAGGACAAATCACGGGCCTGCTTTTGCCTTTGATGCTACGAGGCAGACGGCCCAATAAAGATCAGAACAAGGGAGGGCAAAGGGGGTCAGGGACAGAGCCTTCCCTTGGGGTCCCGCTTCTGCCCCTCGCCTCAGAAACCAGACACCCCTTCCAGATGCACCATAGCTCCACTGTGACCCTCCTGATGGGCTGTGCTGGGAAACTGGGAGTGCTCCAGGAAGCGTTCACCCTGTACAGCAGCTCCAGGGTTACATGGATGCTGGGGAGAAAGCTATCCTCTGTGGTGTCCTGGCACAACTGAGGAGATTGTTTCCTTCCATGTCTATAAAAAGCCAAACATGAAACTTTGTGTGGAGATAAACCAGCTTAGCTTATGCAAGGTTGTATAACTGGCAAAACTCTTCCTGAATGAATGTATATGTCCTTTTTTGATATCTCTTTCCTTTTGTACTGTCTGAACTCATCTTTCAGCCACTCTCTAACTTTCCACAATTAGGAAGAATTCTCCTTGGGGCGAGTTGTCCTATCAATTTTTATTTTGTTTCACCTTCATCTATAGCAGTTGGTACTGGGCCTGTAAGAGAATCTTGACTTACATAAACTACAGGTTGTCTATGCCAATTCTTTTATATATAAAACAGTGTTTAGTAGAAAAGTGTGTTTATTTTGATGATGGAGATTCATCATAGGCCCATGTGGGGGACACTGGGGAAATCTCATCTCTGGAGTGCTCCTAATCTTAAAACAGTTCTGCTGCCATTTAGACATACTTCAGTTGGGCAGTTCCTTCCAAATACAGAATAGATAAATACATTTGGAAAAAAAATAGTGGTTGCACATTTTACATCATCTTTTCCTCATTATTCAGAGCAGCACGTGATACGAACCTGAGCTACTTCTCTTCTGCTTTATTTTCCTTTGAAGACACTTTGACTAGGTAGAGATCATTTCCATGTAAATGCTGCAAATAGTGTACTGGAGCTATCTTTGGGAATATCCTGCTCTGCTCTCAGGGAGTTGGTGACTGGGGTAAGTGTCAGAGCCCAGAACTGCATGGAAAGAAGCCCTGGTACCTTCAGTGTTTGACTGGCCAAAGCTATAAAATGCATACATACACAGCAACACAGGTCCACCTAGGAAAGCTTGGGGCAATAGATCTGTTAGAACTAAATTGTTTCATAGAGTTAAAATTGTGGCTCAGTTACTTGAGGCAGTTCCTGCACTTACACCTGGCACAGGCTTCCAAATTACCTATTTTGATCACTTTCACCACTTTTTTCATCACAACTGTGTTGTATCATGGATGTTGGAGAGACCAGAAAGAGGGGACTAAGGCTGCTAGAATCGTACAAGTAGATGCAGTGTACGTTATATCACAGAAGATGGAAGTACTCAGTGTGCAAGTAGCAGATTTTGACCCCTGACTTTCCCTGCAAAGAGTATTGACTTCCTTGCATCCTCAGGCCATCACAAAATTAGCTGTTCAGAATGAGCTGAACTTAGGAAAAGAAAGGATTTATTAAATACAAAGTTGACTGACAGGGAGAGCTTTCACCCTTCCAGCATGCCACTGATCTACTTGAAAACCAACGTGAAAGGGAAGAAAATGTATTGTGTAATGAAACTCACCAGTGTTTGCTGTTTATTTGCTAAATGCTGGACCAGTTACGGAGAAAGTAGAGCACTGTCAAATTCTTACTGGAATAGCAGTGAGATTAACTACCTAAGAAACAAAGATGGATCAGTTCTGCCTACTACACTTCCTTTTACTGCAGCTGGTTTTCCTGCTTGATAAACCTGTAAGCTTTCCCTTTCCTTCACTCCCAGTCACAGTTAGACTTTTCCAAAGATGTCTGCTGCTTGTTTTCTGAGAAGTTCTTCAAATGATTGTTGGTCTGTGGCTGTTTCCAAGTGTCTGCTATAAAACCAGAACATGACTTCATTGTTACTGACAACTCAGCTTCAAAAACTAAGTCTCATTCTGCACTCTGGCAGAAAGAGAGCTTTGAAACACAGCATTGGAATTGCCACCAGATTCAGAGCCCTGTATCAGGACTCTCTGCAGGATATGCAGGATTCTAATTTCCACACCCATAAGATTCCTCACTACTTCAAAATGTCAGACTTTATGGACAGCTAATTAACATTTAGTGTATAAGAAAATAAAAGCTTAAGGCTCAGAAGGGCCTCCTTAACGTGAACATTAGAAGTCTGAAAGTCTAGAAGATGGCTCAGCACAGGGCTTAAATCTTTCCCTCCTAGAGCTGAGGAATCTGTATGTAGCCCATTGGCTGAGCAGCAGGTCCCTGACAATCTGGAGAATTCCAAGAACAGTCCCTTAGGCCTCTTCCAGTAGTCATGGGCAAGAGCCAGACAGAAGCACCAAGCACCGTGCCCAAGATATCTTGAAGACCTAAATAACTGTACATTCCCTGCCCTCCTCTCTGCCTCTGCCCCCCAGTCATATTTGACTCTGTAATTCACCTACCTTGGGAAATCTGCAAAATTTCACCTGTGACAGCTCTGCTGACAAACAGGGGAGATCAGAGCTTTCATCTGGGTGATGAACTGCCAGGCTGTCAGAACAGCAGAGTATCTGTGCCGTGGTGAGACAGGTCAGGGCTGCCGCGGGGGCTCTGTATCCTGACCTTGGGAAGACTCTGGGAGGACTGGGCTGTACCTGCTCCTGCCTCTCAGGGTCTGCAGGACAGTCAGGGCATGTTTTCCCTCACAAGGACACAGAGACAGACCAGAGACATCCCTGAGCACACACATGGCTTGGGGAATTGTCTAGGATCACACTCCATTTCTCAAATGAGGGCCTCCTACACTAGGGATTAATTGGCAGGTAGGTTCTAGAAACTGACAGTGAGGTAATTACATGTAAAATTAGGTCCTTTCATTTGAATACCTGACTGTGAAGCCATAGCATTATATTCTCCCAGCTGTTACACAGTACAATTTGATCCACCTGAAATTTGGTACGTTTTAAAAAGCACCAAGAGTAGCAACTTGTTTTTTCTGCATGACACCATATACAGAAGAGCACTCTGTGAGTATTTAAGGAATTTCTCAACGTGTCCTCTTCCAGCTTCCCTGGATCTGGTCTTTGGAAAGAGAAGGATCTTGTCTGGACATTGTTCTGTCTACTCCCAAACATGTGGTCTGACTTGGGAAAACCCTGCATACTTGTGACCTCCTGGATCAGCCCAGCAAGCTGGAACAGAAAAAGAATTTAGAAGCCCCAGTTTCATTCCCCCTTTCTGTCTGAAGTAAGCTGAACCTACATCTGATTCTCTGAGTGGCCTGAACAGTGTACTACTGTCTTTCTTGTGCCTAGGCTAAATATTTTATTTAAAAAAAAAAACAGAATAGAACTAAACCTGAGCATCACGAACATCTCTCTGTCCTCAAATAGCCAACAGCCTTGTGTCAGTTCTTTAAGGAAGGTGCAAGATCCAGGGTTCAGTCAAGAAGCAAATGAGGGCTTTTAAGGCAGGTTATGAGTTCCAAGGATGAAGACTTCGTAAAGCCCTCAACTTTGTTTTAACCCCTCCCTACAGCTGAAGTCTTCTGTCATCTCAACATTAATTTCTGTCAACATGTGGGGAATTTTGCTGAGAAATTTTCCTATCTTAACCCGTTACAGATGCATTTTTCTGCAAACATCTTGACTGCAGGGTGACAGTTTTAAAGCAGACACAGAGGTAGGAAAGGTGGGTCTCAGTGCAGTGAAAGCCTGTTATGAGAACATTAGTCATCTAATCCCTAATTCCTGGGGGGACTGGGTTGGTGCAAGATCACTTTAGACTTGCCTTGTTTCTTACAAGCTTTCCGTTTGCATCCACTAATGACCATTGTAACAGACAGGATGCTGGGATAGATTTAGCTGTGATCTAATCTAACCTGACTCCTCTCGTGTGATTTGATAGTGGCTCCAAGACACTGTCTCTCTAGTGAGACGATTTACAAGGTTTACCCAATTTGAGTAGTCCCCATCAGTGGAGTTAGGGAGCTGTGGTGCCTGTAAGTGCTTGACAGAAGGACAGTGACTTTGTTCATCTGAAGTGGGACTGAGAGGCCTCTCGAGGCAAGTGCCTCAGTGAAGAGCAAGTGCTATCATCGTTCCCTTCTTGCTCCCTGAATTTAAGACACTGAACTGTTAAGATCAGTTGCCTGAGGTCAGAATGTTTCTCGGTGCTATAACAGCATTCTCTTCTCCTGGGGAAAGTACCGTGTCAGACTAGTTAGTACCTCCTTGCTGCTGGCAATTTATTTCTAATGGCAGGAGCCGGAATTCCCCTTTTTCCATAGGAGACAAGGAAGACAGCAGGCTCTGGCTGTTTGTTGGGTTTTCTTGCCTTTCTAAAATACTGTTTAATACTTTCTAAATGTAGTTTTGCTCATTCAACAGCACAGCTTAGTGCTTCTACTCACCCCTATGTATGTTTTCTCCCTCCCCATTCCCTCAACTGTACCAAGAAAGTTTGCAAGTGAACTGTAGCTTAGAATGTGAATGCCAGGTTAGCTGGACCAGTAGTAAAATACAAAAAAAACGAGGATTCAGCAAGGTGTTGATTGCAGAGAAAATTTATGACCAGTGGAAGGTAAATAGAGAGGTGAGAAAACATCAGCATTGCTCGTTTGTGCCTTTAGATATCACCAAATAGCCTCAATGAATTCTTAACTGCTCAAAATTTTAGGAATAGACTCTTCAGTGAGTTTTGAGCCTCTCTGCTGCTCTGTTGGCACGATAATACCCCTTGCAGGACTGGCAGTAAGGGCTCAGGGGCAGATTACTGCATGGGGGGCTCTCTCATTACCCAGTCTTGTGTGGAGCTCTCTGAAACTTAGGAGCAATGGGAGCATAAGAGGAACACTGGAAAAGTAGGAGGAATATGAGTGTTTAGAATACGAGTGTTTGGATGGTTCTACACTAATGCTGTGGAGCAGTCCCTGGAAAGATGGTATAATTAAAATGGAATAATGTGAAGGTCAGTATCAAGGGCAAAGTGTAGCCTTCCATATTTCTCCTTGCATTGGCAAAGGAACAATAAAATCAGCCTGAACATTTATTCAACCTTTTTTTGTTATTTACTTTTCTAGTCACCTCTTGGAATTTAGATATTTCAGATGTGTCCCAGAAATTCTGCAGAAATTGAAATATCATACCCACAGTGTTTGAGGAATCAAGAGAAAAGTGCTTAAACTCTTCAATTATCTGCTTTTCCTCCAATCTCCCTCCTCCTTGCCAATGTAAATTACACCATATTAAACTCCCTTTTGCTGTGGGGACAAAACTAAGTGCACAAGGGGAAGAGTGGGAAGGGAAAAAGAGGAGAAAGAACATGATATTCGTTCACTACAAAGTAAGCAAGTCCAAAAAAGTCTTAAGTTTTACAGGAAATGCACAACATGCCAAGTCACTTGTCCCTGCCACCTGCCTGCCCAGAGCACTAAGGGGAATCTGTGGACACACTCAGTGTCATTTTGGGTTGTATCACTAGACCCAGGAAATGATGGGAAGAAGACATAGATAGAAGAATCTTAAGGCAGCCCTCTTTATTCCCAACTAAAAGCATCAGAGAGGGGCTTTTCTCTCGTCTTTGTAGAGAGAGCAGAAATCCCATTTCCCCCTCCTGTTCAGAACTGCCTGCCTGTACCTGCTCCTCCTGCCTCTGCTGGTCTGCTGTGTGTGTTTGGAATGAAAGATTTTCCCTGCAAGCCCTGAGCCTCTTCCCTGGCCTGTCAAGCTCTTATCAGCACAGGTTCCTCAGTGGGCCACAGTGATTTACTGTCCAAGTAGTGCTGTTCTTTGTCAGAGATTGTGATCGAAAAGCCTTACTTTGCAGCTAATAAGAAACTCTTCCCTTTCCCTCATATTTTTTTACCTTTCTTCAAATATTGTTTTACGAGCTCATTGCTTGCTATCTGCCTGACACAGAAGCTGTGCCTCAGGGCATCATTTTCTCACCTCTAAGCCAGAGGGTTGTTGCTTTGATGCTGGGTTTGAAGAGCTTGGAACAGCTCCAGGTAGGGTATCTACCCTGTCTCCCCAGGGCAATTTGCTCAGGTGAGATAGTTGCCTTCATGGTTCACACTGGCATTCTGGGCATTGCTGTTTTGTTTGGTTTTCCCTGATACAAAAGGAAAAACGTTTTATAAAGGGAGGGGGCTTGACATTTATCAGATGTTTGAAAATGGCAACATGAACAGGAATGGGAAAATGCCTATTATTCACTGTATGTTCTAAGGTTAAACTTCAAATGCTTGGGCACTTTGTTCTTAAGAGGTCAAAGTAGCAGTCAGGGAAGGGGATTCTGGGCTGCAGTGTACTTCCAAAAAATAGGAAAAGACAACTATCCTTTCACTACTACACAACTTCAATTGCTGCTTGTCGAGTTTTTTTGCAAATGAGAAAAGTGATGTTTTCTTGTTGATCTCAAGCAAACCAGACATTCTACTGCCTCGTTTTCATTAGAAGCTTCCCATTAATTGTATTATTTTGTAGAAAGATCCCATTTCTATTTCTGCCCAGAAATTCACATACTGAAAGTACAGCCATAACCTTTAAAGAAAGTCCTGTCCTGAGATGCCTTGAACCTTGTGGGAAGATTTGATAGGAGGGACACTGCAAATGCTTTATATCTTTAATTCAAGCACAAATACAAGAAGACACACTCAGTTGAGATGATATTTCAAGCACAAGGCAATGGAGATGTCCAGACTCCTCACAATTCCACTCAAAATGGATTTTTAATTTTTTTCTCCTTACTTTACATAGAGGCACATAAGTGTGTATTTCACTATTTATCTTCATACTGTAGAAATGTGTATTTTAGCTTATCATTTTTCTCAAATGCATGTTATTATCTTGGTGTACACCTGAATGGTGACTTGACAGCCTATCATTTTCACATGTTAGAACACATTTTAAAGTGTCTATCAAAGCAGCCTGTTCTTAGCATCAGCTCTGTCACCCTTCAGCAGGGCTGCTTATTAATCATCATTCACATAAAAAGCTGTTTCCTTTGACTTTGCAACAAACATGAGAAAAAGAAAAGGGCAAAAAGGTAAAGATGCATAGATTCTTTGAGATTTAGTGAAGTGCAGTTGAAGCTTGCATGCCACCTCAAGATATTATCTTGTCAGATTCCATACATTTTAAAAAGAATTCCAGAGCAATAAACAGTAAGTGCTCCCAAGTCAATGCAGCACTGCAGGTAGTGACGTAGATCAGCAGGGTTTCTAAACATCCTGCAGCACTCTTTGCAAGTACAGAGGTGCTAAACCTGACATCCCCTCCAAATTCCAGCTGTAATTATTTTCTCTCCATTAATGTCTCATTGAGTTTTCAATGGAGCCATCATTCCTTGCTTTGTCCTGAGCTCACGTATAACATTCCTCCATCACATTAAACGACTGCCAATTTCTACCCTGAAGGGGGCTGCAGTTAAGGGGGGGATTAATGCTACTCCTTGTTTGACCCAAAACAAGCTTGGGTCCTTGCTGAAGCAGAAACCTGCTCCAGCTATTCTGTTGGGTTTCTTGGTTTTTGAAAGAAAAAGCAAGTGTGAACTTCACACCTGGCTGGCAGTGTGCTGGTACAAGAAGTCAAGGGTATCTGTGTATCCTGTTTGCTGTTTAACCCAAGGCCCAGATGTGGAGGGCTGGCAGCCCTTGGCACAAGAGACTTTCCATGATCCAAAAGGGGCAAATTACTGATGCCAATGTCAAACTTAACAGATCAGCTTAATACCTCAGCATTGATTTTCTTCTTCGAAAGGGTACTAAGACAGTATCTAGTGCAAAAAGAGCTCCTTCTTATACTCTCCATGTAGCTTCTAAATTGAATTTAGAGCTTTTGGTGGTGATGGAGTTTTGTTCCTTCAAGTCAGTTTTGAATTTGTTCTGTGTATGCCAGGCATCTGTGTGATCTGCCTGGAAGTGCTTGGCCTCAGTGATTTTGGTTGAGAGATAGTTCTGTTTTCGTGGCTCTCAGACGTGGCATTTCTCACCCTTTCCTGAATCTGAGCAACACTTGAGAACCAAGACTTTAATTAACAATGGCATCTCAGGCAGCTGCTGGTGGCTGCCCTCTTAGAGCAGAGTACATCTCTGGTCACACTGACAGAAGAGGGGGCAGGGGAAGAGAAAAAGAGGAGACCCGTGTGTATGGAATTGGAAACCTATCTTCTGCTTGATTGTGTTTTAGCAGTTAGAACTGAACTGTTTAGGACTGCTTAATTTTTTTTAGGTTCTTAATTGGTGAACCAGCAGTTCAGCATTTCAGCCTCCTCTGCAGTTTTCACGTTGCTCGTGTCAGAAGGGATGTCTCTCATCAGCCGAGTGCCCACTGGCACAGGCACTGAGTGTCCAAAATGCCAGCTGCAATTAAGCATTTCTGTTGTGAAGCCCCACAGTTTGTGCACGGTGAGAACAGCTTCTCTCCCTGAGCATGAACTGGAACCTGCCAACCTCAGCAGCAAGAAAACCAGTTGTCCTTTCTCAGGTACTCACAGGATCAGACACAGGCACACAGTACAGAGGCTCACGTGTAGGTTAAGCAATATATGACCATTCTGTGCATCTACCCACTGCTTACAGAGAGCAGAGGTTGAACTAACCTCAGTGCTGTCCTCAGACTTCTCCCTAAACTAATGGTCTGCTTTGTGACTGCTTCCTTGGCAGCCTTGCTCCCTCTGTGTTACCAGTCGTATTCAAATTCAGGGACAGACTTTTTCTTTTTTTAAATGTTAAACCCCCCCTGTTACCCCAGCAGAACAAGTACAGTCAAGAAAATAGTGCATTTTTATCACTGAATCTTTTGCTAATGTCACAGAGCTGACACAGGTTTTACTTTTGTCCATCCATATTGTACACAGACAGTATGTGATGGCAGAGTTTAGCACCAGGCTTGGCCTGTAAATCCGAGCTGAGGGAGGCTGAGGCAGCTGCCTCTCCCATTTCAGTGTGAAGTCCTGCTCATCTGCATTTAGCCTGAGTTTGCAGAGCCAGCATGCTGTTCAAGTTGCCATCATTTCACTTGCAAAGATAGCACATTTGAGCTGAAGTCTATGGAATGCAATACAGAACAATGCTTCCTTCTCACTGGGAGTAGCCCAAAAGGCTCTTGCTCAAATCCTCAGGGTTTATGTGGGACTCAGAGTTATCACCTCGGGTGGCTTGACCCACCTGGTTGTGACCTCCAGCTAACACAGTCTTTCATCCTACACAAACAGGGTTGTTCTCCTTGCTGCAGAGCAAACAGGTTTAGATAGTGCAGATTTGCTTCCTTCAGGGCTGAAGGAGACAGAAGGCTGGAGCAATAAAATCCATTATATATATAATTTTGTATCTCCTTATGAACTCCTAAGAAAGGGAACGAAGAGGATCACTACTGAGAAAAGCACTATAATTGTAGCTCCTGAGCACCACATGGAGAAGATTGCCAAGGCAACCAATCATTCCACAGCAAGGGCAGAGGTAGTTGAGTTAAGATGAGGTTGTTACAAACCCCTGCTGTGCATAATCATATAGTAAGCAACGTTTTTAAAAGGCCCTTGTAAAAAATAGGACATAGGGAAAAGGAACGAGAGAAATTAATTTCCTCCTATTTTTCTGCTTGTTCACTGATTGAGGTATAAGAGCAAATTATATGTGTGTCCTGCACCTGAGGACACTGGGAGCTGGCAGGGAACAGCTGCTTCCTTCAAAACAAGGCAGAGCTTCTAACACACAGGGCACTGGGCTAGTTTTACCTGAAAAAAATACACTTTTGTTTCTAATGTATTTTTAAATACGAAGTCTGAACAAAACTGCTCTTCTAATGCAGAAGCTTAAGTCTTGGCTGTTTGTTACAAATTGCATTCGTGGGGGATTGTTTGACATCAGCAAGATCTTTGTGAATCAAATTTACTCCTGTAGTATGAGATTGGCAGATCAAATCTCTAAAAATTAAAAGGATATGTCCACAGAATCCCTCCACCGTCAGCAAACTCCTCTGAAGCAGATCTTTCCCTGGATTCCTCCATTCCATTACTCCAAATTACTTACCTGAGCTGCTAGAAATCAGCTGTATAGCAGTACAGTGATTCACATGGCTGGACCATCAGCTGAAGCAGATAATTTTATTTTTGGTTCCAAATAACTTTTCCAGGCAGCTGTTTTGGTGGTTCAGCCTGTACTGCTGCCCCACAAACAGTTAACCAGCACAACAAAGCTATGGCCAAGTTTAGGTACCCCAAGTACAAACAACTGCCAAAAAAATCTGCCACAATACTTCAGTGAACAGCACTTGTCACTTTTCCAGTTCTAGACACTGCTTTCCTCCAGTGACCTTCCACTTCAACAAGGAATAATTACTGCTTCACAAATTGGTGTTTCCATTAGGTTTGCTCCATTTTTGTTCTGAGCCATGTTCAGTTGCTGGCTCCTGCTAAATAGTTTGCAAACCAGACTGGAAGCGTTCTAGACCCACTTGTGCAGATTCCAATTTCTACAAGTTGAACTGACCCCTATTTTCTGTAGCTAGAACTGTGTCCATCGTACATGTGAGCATCAGAGGTGGGATTCACCTGGGATTGTCCTACAGTGGTGTTCCTGTTGCATAGCTCACCAGTAGCCATATACCAAAAAAAAAAACCAAACTACAAAACAAAAACCCCACTATCTGTCTTTATTTGTATGACCTGAAACCAGATAGCTACAAGTGGTACACTGAAAAACTGAACATAAAACCTCGTGGAAGAACAGATGCCAGCTGAAAAGCTGAAGCACCACAGTAGCCCATGCTGTTGTGTGAAATTTTGCCTCTGAATAGTCACGTGTAATAAACACGATGCTGATCTTTGCTTTATTGGCAATTAGCAGAGGTGATTTGTATTCAGACAGGTATCTAGTGGCAGACTAACCACGCAGCTTTCCTGCAGCGTGCTCTGATTTAGTGATGTTACAGCTAAACACCAAATAACACTTGCCCAGACCTTTCTTTTGTTAAAATTAGACTTCAGCTCATTCCTAAATCTGCAAGATTGAATTTTCTGTATGTTTGCCCTTCCGTACCCCCCCAGCTGAAAACTGACATTCAAGGAACTGAAAAACAAATTCTTTCATTAACACGGGGCCCTTGGAGAAAGTGGTTTTTCCATACACGTGAGATGACCAGAGATATGGATGGCTCTCTGATGTAACATTCTGAACCTACAGAAGGATGTTTGCTTGTCCTGCCAATCAAGTTCCACTTTAATATTGATGTTTTAAGCCCCCACCCTTTAAGGGTCCTCAAAGTTATCTGCATATCTTTTCATTGACAGATTTAGCTCTTTCCCCAACCTTCCCTTTAGCAGAAAAATGAGTCCCAGTTTCACTGTTACCCCACTCTTGCTTTCAAAAAGTCTTTCCTGTTTTATACATCACCTTCAGCCTACAATACCACATCTTTCCATAAAGAATTTAGGTGTGGGGTTTGTTTGGTTTGCTGAGGAAGGATGCTTTTATGTCGAGGCAGACAACTGCAGCTGAGGGTATTTAGGTTGTGCCCACAGGGCTTCTCACAGAGTGAGCAGTGTGTGTAGCAAGTTGTTACTTGACTTCTGTGGCATTGCTAAAGAAGATGGGGATAATACTTCACTATTTCAGTGTGGTACAAAACTAGAGTAGTGCTTGAAATCACTCTGAAACAGCCTCTTTTCCCTCAAATAGAAGGTGTAATGGAGGCAGTGGTTTGTTATTATTATGTATTTACCCAATCTCATCTAGATTTTACATGTTTTTGCCCTGTGGTTATGTCAGATACGGGAAATACGATTATATGCTGTGAAGTAAATTGCTCTTATTTGCTATTTTGTCCATAAAAGCTTCCTGGAGGAGCTCAAAGGTAATTTTAGCTGTGTCAAAGAGGAGTTTATGCACCAATGAAAGCATTATTCTCTTCCCTGTTCTCTTTCCACCCCAAAGTGATTTGGGCTCCCTGTCTCCTTCTCCACCAGGTAAGGAAGGAGCCCATCTGGGGTGGCAGGGCTAAGTGAGCTACTCAGAGCTAATTTGTTTATGAGCTGCACTTGCAAATTCATCTGTGCAAGCACAAACTCAGAGCTTGGCATGACCCATCTTTGAGACACAATAGCTCTCCCTTCACTTGAAGCTGACCACAGCCACGTGCCCTTCTGCTATCACTGTGAATTACTGTGTTTGACAGAAATAATATAAACAGTATTTGTACAACAGCTCTGTGCCCACCTTTTCTGCAGCCTTAGGAAAAGAATTGGACAGCACTAAGGTCATCCAGCTGGTGCTACTTGGGCTCTTCTGCAACTGAGCCATGGGTCAGTGGGCTCCTTTCTGACAGCCTTTGGCCACCCCTGCTTTAGTCACTATGCTGTGGTTTACTCAGATTTCCACACACATTGTGCCTAAGTGTGCAGGAGAAGCCTTGAACAAAGCTAAAGAAGTCCTGCCTGGTTTTCCTGGCTTTACAATCCCAGTCCTGCACGTGTGCTCCTAGAAGCCTGATGTGCATCCCAGTGGCTTGGACTGAGAGGATAAGACTGCTGAAGGCCTGGTGTTGCAGCTTTAGTTTGGCTCAGAGAAGTCAGGAGCTTGTCAGTACTCCTCTTGAGGCTGAACACAGCATTCCCAGTCCAGGGAGCAAAGAGTGGGAGACAAACCAAGGTGTTCTACATGTTAACACAAGGCACTTTATCCAGTTTATTCCAGACAAAGAGTCTTATGTTTATGCCAGTGAAGTTTCACCATGAGAACCTATTTCCCTTCCCTTCGATTTGAAACAATGCAGATGCAGCTCCAGGTTATCAGGCCTGAGATGTGCAAACCTGTCTTTTCTCTCACTTCAAAACTGTACATTCTGATGTCTCTCAGGTCAACATTTATCTCCCCACATATATTGTAGGAGCAAAAAAATGTTATTAAACTCTGGGGAGAAACTGGTTCCTTTTCTGCAAGACTTTGTTCACTCTCCCATTCCCTATGAATGTCATTGTATCTGCTGTTTGCTGAGCAGGAAATGCATTATTAAAGCAGTTTCTCCTCCATAAACTGCTTTGCATATGACTGTTCCATTGTAAATCTGTAGCCACAAAGTCAGGCCACCTTGGGATAACCCAACGTGAAATCTGACCTGATGAAAATGGTTCATGCCTCCCAGCCTGGCTTGCAACCTGTGAGAAGGGCTTTTATTATTTATTCAAAACCTGTTTAAATCCCCCATTTCTGAAACAACCATTTTAAAAATATTAAAACACCACAGCTAAGCTGGGAGATTAAACAAGTTTAAACCTTATCATCGCAGGTGGGATATTAGTTCCAATAAAATGAGGAGGGATGGCAGGCTGCGTGGTAACTGGAGCCCCTTCTACTCAGTAACTAATCACCGAGAAAGCATTTGGGGAAGGAGGGGGAGAGGGGATGAGGGACTGACACAAACAGTGCATCCAGGCTCCTGGCAACCCTCTCTGTTTACCATGGTGATGCACAAAAGGAAGAATGCCACGCAGAGTAACAGACCTGGATCTGTCCCCATAACACTTGCCCTAGATTCAAGTGCTCTGGGAAGCTGAAAATGTGACCTTCAGATATTTTTTCTGATGGGTGATGCTGCAGCTGGACAACACTGTTCCAAAGCTGTCAGAAGGCTGCAGACTATTTGCCTACATTTCTTCCATTACATATTTTTCTTTTGCATCTTTAGCTATCAGTGCCTCTCTTCCACATCTCCCTCCACTCTTGTACTTAGGCTTTTTAAAGAGAGCCACAGTCTTTCTGTGGGCCTTATGCACCCAGAAGTGTAACTTCATTAAAAGTATTTGAATTAAAACCCATCAAACTCCAAAGTTTTCAGGTGAAGGATGACTATTTAAAATAATATTCTCCTCTCTTGAGAGCAGTATTTCCTAATAGGCCATTCCTGTTCTAAGGTACCAAAACTTCTGTTTTCCAGTGAAGAGTAGCTTATGGGAAGAACTTCAATGTCCTACAGCTGGATCACCCTTCCCTTCTTTCCCCAGGCTTCAGCCCCATCATGCAGGAAGACCACAAGTGGAGGTACAGCTTGGGGAGCCCCAGCAAGAGATCAGGCTCTTCTAACCCTGAGACACAGATGTGCCAAACAGGAGAATCCTGCACTGCCCAGCAACACAGAAGGGTGTTGATCAGTACAGATACTTGACCATCTGAGTGGTAAGAGAATCATTTCATGTCAAGAGAAATTACATTGGTTGCTTACAAGTTTAACCTCATTTTGTCACCATCATTGAAACCCATGAAGTTGGTCCATTTCTAGGGCATCTTTACACACACACACACACACACACACACACACACACAGACTTACAGTGGAGAGGATGCAATGTAAAAAAAAAAAAAAAAAAAAAAAACCAAACAGTGCAAGCAAGGTTTTAAGGGCTACATAATTGTCCTGAGTGAGGGGCAGTAACCACTCAGTGATATTTCAGCAATTCAAGTATTCCAGCCTTGAGAAGTTTTAGGAGGAAAATTCTAACATGTAAAAAATTCACTATGACCTAAAGTAGATGAAGACAAAAGGGCTGGAAACCACAACACTACTCCTGTCTCTCACTGTTGATTCTGAAAAAAGGTTTAACCAGAAACTAGCACTTCACACCCTCTCCAAAGGGGAAGGAAAGTTTTGAGAGCTAAAAGCTGGCTTATTTGGGCTGGACAGCTTTCATCTGGCTATCACTGAGGAAAACTCTGAGTGTACATTAGCTTGTTTGAAACACAAACCTGTTTCTAACGGAAGAATTTGTGCTTTTGCCATGTATCACAGGTACTTAGGCAGGCAGTGTGAGCTGTATAAACCCAAATCATTAAATAGCCCTTGGCCACTGCTTAAAGTGAGACAAGTACATGCCTGAGCTGTGTACTTAAATGCTTAAGGGAGGAAAAACACGCAGGGCAGAGTTAATAGAAATCTCAGAGCACTAAAAATGCAAGTGTAACTCCTAGAAGGAGAGCTCCTGAATGGTGCATCCAGAAATACTTGGAGGAATCTGAAAATAATAAACAAGGTACTTTGATGGGGTCACCAGTGGGTGTGAAGGACAGAAACACAGTGTCAGAGACTGATGGGGAAACCTATAACCTTGCTGGCTTGCCTGAGAGCAGAGCAAGGGGAAGAACAGATCCAGAGCAGGTGTGGGGTGGCCCAGCTCTCAGGTATGTTTGAACACACCTGCCTGTAAGGCTGCTGCCCATGTTCCCAGCCCTTGATGATTGCATCTGCCTCATTGTTAAAGAAACATTTAGTTGTGACTGAAGGAATACTCTGCACCAGGGAGTGGGAGAAAGCTGATTTCATTGAATTAGAGATTTCCATGAGATTCTAAGGAGTAGCACAGGAGCGAATACACGGGGAGGATGCACATGGGCCACAGAGCATCTGATTCCTTTTGGAGGATGGACTTCATACTCGTGATGTAGTTCAGGTACATTTCCAGCTCTTCACTCCAAAGGATTAGAGTGGCTGCCTGGTGGTTTGGAGTTGTGTGAGCATTCTTGGATTGTTTGGGGTTTTTTTTTAACCTCCCTCCCTCTAAATGTGGTCTCTGCAGTCTGGAATGTTTTCTTTTTCTAAGAGCGGCACAGGCAGTTCATCTACATTCAGTATTCCTGTATGCAGTTAAACTGTATGTGAGGGATAATCATCACTGCCTATCTCAGCTACAGTAGTGTCTTCCTGTATACCAGCTTATAATCACAGTTTGGAACATAATACAAGTTTAAAGCTTGCTGCCAAAATATTCCTGTATCAGAGGTGTACAGAAAACATCTCAGTTTGATGTGTGTGGCTACACGTCCCCACACTACATTGTCCAGTGGTGCCCGTTCATACTTTGCAAACACCACAAGACCAGCCAGTGTTGAGCCTCTGTTGCACTGGCTGCTGTATTTTCAAGTACAACAAAGTGATACCTTTGATGACCACAAACACCAAGTGCTGCATAAATGTCTCATTCAAGTCTAGTGGCACTCAAGATGCCCAAAAATCAAGTTAATCATATGGTGCATGAGATGCCCAGTACTCCCTTCTGCTCTCATGACACAGTCCCAGTATTCCACAGCAACCATGACCTCAGTGAAAGCCTCTTTAAATGTCTGCTTTAATGCAAGTAAAGCAGCTCTTTATCAGATCTCTCTGTATACATAATCTCATTTTTTGTCAGACCAAATCCAAAATCCCTCTGGTTTTGAACATTTATTAGGCTTCAGCACAAAGGTCACCCACGGAAGACACCCTGGCAGGCAGCAGATTCAGCGGCGGGCAGGGAGAGCCCCTCACCCTCTGCTGCAGGTAAAGAGCCAGGTGCTGACAATGGGGACAGGGGAATGAGATCGGCACGGGGAGCCTCAGCCTGCTGCTGGCGCAGCATCACACAGGAGGTGGCACTGGAGTCTGGTTCTGCCACCTGAGGTTGAGGTGTCCCCCCAGCCCCTTGCCCACAGTCCGTGTGTCCCGACGCAATGGGGACGCAGCCCGGTCCCGGCGCCTCGAGCCTTGGGCTGCGGCGACACCTCCCGGGAGCTGCCGGCACAGGAGCGGCACCCGCTCCTCTCCTCCGCTGCCCCGGCTCATGTCCGACTCGCCACTTAGAAATATCCTTTTGATTTTTAACATGGGGTCCAGAAACTTTCCCTGTTTGATATTTTTTGATGTTTTGTTCCTTCCTCAGAGAAGCAGCCCTTTGTTTTACTATCAGGAAAACTTCTGGTCTTGCACACACCACCAATAATAAGCTTGTAGGAGACAAGATTCGAAGCTCTTCTCTGTGCAAGGCATCTGGAATTTAACTGCTAAGTGGATGAAAAATGCTTGAACGGTGGTAGTTAAGAGCCCTGTTTGCTTCTTAACCCGGTCAAAAGGCCCAGAACATCTGCCTGTATGGACAAACACTGGCAATTCCTGCACTTAGATCATAGGGATAAATAAGTACCTGCATGCACTAAGAAAGTTGTTAAGACACAGTTCAGCCCAAAGACTCCCAAATTATACAAAGCCTTTGTTCTGGTTTATGACCTTTGAAAGGTGATGTGTGGGAAAGGAGGACACTCTTGGGGGATCCTTTGATAATTCAGTTTCGGTGTGACTGGGCAAGTCATTCCCACATCAGCCCCTGTGCACATTCCTGTCAGCAATGTCAGAGGACACTGAGAATTTAAAACCCCTGTCAAAGGCAGAAGCTTCCAAAATCTGAGCAGCAAGGAAGAACACAAAGCATCCTTATCTTCCTGCAGATGGCTTGGGCTCACTTAGTAAAACCAAATGCCCTCCACAGGTCCTCACATCCCAGTGGGATGCCAGTCCTTTACCAGGGGAACAGCCTGGTGACTCCAGGACAGAAGCTTCACAGTCCTAGCTGGCTCTTTAGGGAAATTGCAGTATTTGTACACCAGCATAAATCTAAGGATGTGCAAATATCCTGCTAAGCTCCCTTTGTAAGCAAAGCCTGGGATTTCACACAGGCTCAAGTTGTGGGGAAACTGACTACTGAGAACAAGAAACAGAACTGACTCCTTCATGTCACTGCAGAGACCCCTCCTGTCAGCTCAGTCACATCCTGTCTCCTGAGCACGTTTCATTCAGAAAGAAGTGGTTCTTGCTATGCTTCAGAAACAAATATATAGCAGTATCGTTATATTCAGACATAAAAAAGAAAACGAAAGCATCTGAGTTTAAGCTGAAGTGGGACTCTAAAGTGTTCTGCCAACTTGGACCCTTCCTGTCACTTACTGTGCAGTGGGCACTGGGACAGGACAATATCCAACCACTCTCACTACCTTTTCCCCAGAAGTGAGTGCTAGAGTTGTAACGGCAAGAGTGTTCCTAGATGCTTGTTTTTCAGTCTCAGCTCTTGTTCATAAGGGTTTTTTTCTCCTCCTTAACAGAATGGCACAGTCTTCAGCCTCCTCCCCTGATTCCCATCTTCTTTGGAAAATAAACAGCTCTGATTGTTGTGCACTTGAGATTATGAAAACATCAAGTCCATTAGTATTTGGCAAAGTGCTCTCTCATTTCCTTCTGATGTAATAATTGAGAGAGGGGGAGCGGAGACGGCAAAGATAGCACAAGGCACGAGTTAATGACCTTCTCGCATGTATGTGTGGGCTCTTTGAGAGGGAGCCTTTTCCAAGCCCCATCTCGCCTCCACTCATACTGTTTCAGCTGAAACACTGCTTCAATGTGGCCTTTATTATTTGATCTGATGTCCCTTGGCCAGCCTTCAGAGGCAGCTAAATGGCAGGCAGGTGTGGGGGGCTCAGAGACAAAAAGCAAATGGAGCTAATGCTTCAGCAGGCCTGCCGCACACAGGCCCTGGGCTCCTGCCCCGCAGGCAAATGCCACTGGTGCCCAGTTCCTCTTGCCTGCTTTAGGTTCACTTACACATTTAAGTCAAGGCAGGAATGTGTCCTACTTCACTCTCTGAGGGAGATTCTTTGGAAGACAGAAGGCCTGATAAAAATCAGGACGTGGGTGGAATGGCTGAGTGTAGAAGGAAAATTAACTGAGGTCAATGGTTGCTACTCTAAGTGTTGGACTGGCCACCCACTTACTTGATTGCCAAATTTGTGGCTTTACTTTGGGTGCCTAGAGCCAAACTAAAGTGGGATAAATTCCACAGAAGAGTATAGTATTCCCTGCTGGCTTTCTTGAGATTTTACTTCAGTCTTTTGAAGTGCTTCTAGAAGCCTCCAGAGATGTGTAGCTTTCCACATTAGCTTAACTAGAAGCTAAGCCAAAAATCTCATCTCATTTAAAAAAATAATCTGAATTTGACAGCTGAAGTTTTGGGAAAATAAAGATTACCCTTTGCCAAGTGGTCCCATTTGAGAGCCCCACCTTGAAGCGACAAGTCCCTGGCCTACCTGAGCCAAAAGGTGATAATATGGATACTGCTCTTCCTCCATGACATTGAAGCCCAATCCTTCCCTGTACCAGGTGTCCCTGCTCCCACTGGATTCATGTAGTCAGCACCCTGGAAAGAGGAAGCATGTGAAGGATCACAAGTGGATTTCCGTGGGGTACTCCCTCCTGCAGGCAAGGGCCTCT
Organism: Aphelocoma coerulescens; assembly: GCF_041296385.1. Classification (NCBI taxonomy): domain Eukaryota; kingdom Metazoa; phylum Chordata; class Aves; order Passeriformes; family Corvidae; genus Aphelocoma; species Aphelocoma coerulescens. The sequence goes on along the minus strand of NC_091029.1, from coordinate 14,215,737 downwards.
GTCAAGGAATGGATGGAGCTCTGAACAACCTGGGCTAGTGGAAGGTTCCCTGCCCATGGCAGGGGGATGGAACTGGAGGATCTTTGAGGTCCTTTCCCACCCCGGCCATTCTGTGATAAAGGATTATTAATTTTTATGAAGGATTGACAGCAGTGCCAGAAGGCAATTCCACACTTCCTGGTGCCTAGAGGAGGACTCCTTCTCCTTTCCCCTTAAGTAAGGGTATCTACCGCTTCCCTCTGTACCTGGAAGTGTTACAGAGGATAGTTAAGCAAGTTAGTTTGATGTATTCCAAGTCTCAGCAGGTTTGGGCTGGCCCTGGTTTGCCACCAAGGCACCCTGGGTTTACATGTTCCAAGGCAAACCATGTGCTCTTTGTGCAGCAGCATTAGAAGGCTGGTGGGGGGGGGATCAGTTTTATCATCCACCTCCCATTCAAAAAGGAACTGACAAATGGATTATAGGATTGATCTGTACCAGAAGACACATGATTTTTGAAAGGACCTTTAGCAGGGCCCCCAGCTGGTGTCAGGGCTGTGTAGCAGTCCTTCCCTGCCAGTCTAATACACCCTTATATTTAATCATGAAAAAATTCATATCAGAAGGATACTCTTTTCCAGAGCTAGCTACAAGGATAGTTGTTTCCTTCCTCCCTGTACATTTCCTCCCCTCATATTTTATACATGCAAAGGCATATACATTCTTACTCCTTTCTGCCATCCTTACGTGGCTGCAGTTTTGATTTCATTGATTGCACACACCAGTGTCTGCAGAGCTGCCTTAAGTAAGTCGAAGCCATTGGGAATTCAAGGTGAATACATTTTTCTCCTTCAGATACGTTGTTTTAGTTAAAAGCCACTCTGGCTGTTCCATAACAAAACCAGACACAGTGGGCCCCATTGTCCGGCTCTTGGCCAAGGTAGCATGTATGGATTAAGTGATGAATTGCAAAAAGGGCCTAAAAGCCAAGCTGTAACTTCACAAAAAGGCCATTAAAGGTGAGCTCTGTCAGTAAAGTGCCCATTCAGAAGGGCTTTTATGACCCTCTGTGTTCCAGAGACGCTCACAAGCTACAAATGGTTCAGGCTACCAGACTCACTGCCCAAAGTGACACATCCTCAGCTGAACCTGCCTGGGAGAGCTGCTCCCTGCAGGGATGGGGGTGGGCCACTGGCACTGTCTATACCCAGCAGATGAGGAAAAGCAACACCTTGGGCCTGCTCAGAGATAAGTAATGAGTTTAACCTCGAGGTGGAAAAACTGGGGACAAAAAAATGAACAGAAAATGAAAGCACACACTTTTTGGGCTACTTTTACCTCCTAAACCTCACCCTCCAATTCTGCATAAAATCTAGTTTTGCCTCTTTTTATACATCCCTTCATATTTCAGTGCATCTGTAAAGCGTTTCAGGGTGCCAAGTGCCTCACAGATTTCAGTTACTAGAGAGGAGGCACTGGAAAGCACGTTAGGGCTACAGAACAGATGTCAAGAAGGACAGGAGGTGTCCTCTCATGGAACTCACGGTTGGTCTTTCTCTCCTGTCTCCCTGCCCTCCAGGCAGCACTGCTGCCATTAAGGCATCACCAGTTCAAGTACTTCTTAGCACCAAGCTTTTTTACTGGACTGAAATTTTAATCTATGGGAGATGAAGAACAAATACTTATTCCCAGAGCTGATTTCCTTACATTGAAGGTAAGAAGCAGAAAAGGGCAGAGAAGGGCACCCACAAATAGAGGCATGTGAATCAAAGTTTAGGTCACTACTGCTGATCAGGCTTTCCAGACTGCCTGAGCAATGGAAATTAAAGCAATATCTGTCGTTGATTGTAAGAACAGAGTAGAGAGAATGTAAATTATTCAAGTTCCTTCCAAGAATCCAACAAAGCTTGAAACCTGACAAATCTGAATTTGCAGCCAAATTCAAACCTAACCTGTGTAGTCAGAATTGCAACCCAACCAGAATGGGCATGTTTCCTCAAAACAGGCAACCCCAGGCAAAAAACCATGATCTTGCCAGGAAATACCTTGGTCTAGCATGTGTCTTTTTAAACAAAAAAGGAAATAAACCCAAACCAAATCACCAGGCAGCACAGCAGAAGAAATGCCAACATAGCAACACACACATGAGAAGTTTATCAGCACAAGAGAATTCTTCTTACCTTGCAGGCTTCTGTAAGTGGAAACTAACTCTAGAGACTAGGAATAGTTCCTCAAATATAAATGGCTCAGCAACCTCTAAATACCTTTTTTATAAAACCAAAAAGAAAAGCCAAAAGACACCACAGCCTGCCCGTGGGAGCCTTACATAAGGCTTTAATTAACAAGGGAAGAGGGCAGGTGTGTGCATCTCCATCCCCTCTGGCTACCTGAAAGCTGATGGGATTGGTCAGCAGGAGGGACAGGTGGGAATTCAGGGCTGGCTGAGAGCAGAGCCCGCTGAGAGTTCTGAGTGAATCAAGTTCTCTAAGGAGGTGACTGCAGTGGGCCGAGCCTTGCCCAGGTGGGGCCGGTTTGCTGTGGCAGCAGACTGGTTTGGTACAGCACTCGTGCCACATTTCCAGATTTCTCACTGGGACAGAGGCCATTCCAGAAAGTCCAACACTTAATTCAAAGGCATTTCAGCTCCACCTGCTGCTTCTGCCCACTTGAGAGTAATGCCCATTTCTCCAGTTACAGATGATAAAGGCTCAGGACACACTGGTTTTATTCTTCTATATCAGTTAATTTTCTAATTGATAGAAGAAAAACTCAGTTGATGCTGCAGTCTTTGTACTTGAATCATTCCTGGCTGTCTGGAATTCATCTGTGGTTTGGTGATTACATTTTCACAGTGTGATAGATACTTCTCTAAAATTCCATGGCTCTCTCAGGATGTTTCACTAGAACTTTATTCTGTAATAAAATTGGAGTTATGGGAAGACTTCTATGAGTACCAGAAATATCTTTCTGCTTTCCTATAAAGTGCAAAATTCTTAAAAGTAGACCCTAAGTTTGAATCACAAACTGGTTTAAGTTGGAAGGGACCTTAAAGTTCATCCAGTGCCAGCCCTGCCATGGGCAGGGACACCTCCCACTGTCCCAGGCTGTTCCCAGCCCCAATGTCCAGCCTGGCCTTGGGCACTGCCAGGGATCCACAAGCAGCCACAGCTGCTCTGGGCACCCTGTGCCAGGGCCTGCCCACTCTCCCAGGGAACAATTCCTTCCCTATATCCCATCCAGCCCTGCCCTCTGGCACTGGGAAGCCATTCCCCCTTGTCCTGTCCCTCCATGCCTTGTCCCCAGTCCCTCTCCAGCTCTCCTGGAGCCCCTTTAGGCCCTGGAAGGGGCTCTGAGCTCTCCCTGGAGCCTTCCCTTCTCCACGTGAGCACCCCCAGCTCTCTCAGTCTTCATGAGAGAAGTTCTCTAGCTCTCGGATAATCTTCATATCCCTCCTCTGGACTATCCAGAACAATAAGGACTTCTGGTTTTCCTCTTTTGAAGTTGAAAGTTTCCAAATAGATCAAAGGAGCACGTTTGTCCCATGCAGAATAACCCTGGACATTAGAAATGGGACTTCTACCTCTTGTATGACCTGCTGTGTAGCCCAACATAATTTCAATTACTGACACTTCCTTAAGCATGTCTTAGAATTTTGTACAGAGTGGAGGGGTCTGCGTAGCTTAGGTGACAAAAAATAGTTCACCTGTGGACTGTGATGTGCACATCCTTCAGTGGCATAAAGCTGCTAGAGGTAAATTGTGCCTGAGTTGCCTTACACACCATATTACAGCCTCTAAAAGATGAAGGAGAATGAGCTAAACCTGAGCCTGATTGTTTCTATCAAGCTTTAAAAACACAGTTCATAGAGCAGCAGATTCATTACAAATATTTTGATTGTTCCCTGAAAGAAAAACATGCAACTTTCTTCTTCGTAGGGGAACTGAAAGGAGTGGTTTGTTGACTTCTTTGTGATGCTTTGAAATCTGTAATTCAATGCACTTGCGAAATGTTGGGTGATGGTGGTTTGAAATATTTGCAACCTAAAGCAAGTAAATCTACCCAGGCCGAGCATTGGCTACCTCATACAGCCAAAGTGAGCAGTCATTTCTCAGCTGGGATCCACAGCTGAGAGGTGTTTGGGGGCAACTGCAGTTTAGCTTGAACTATATTCAGCTCTTGGCTGAATTTAGTGTTTCAGACAAGACATTTTGAGGGCATTTCTTTCTCCACAGCAACAGATCCTTCTCTAGCGCTGCGTTTTTGCCCTAGCTGGTGTCGCTGAGATCCCCTTACTTGGACCTGCACCAGCCCTTAAACCCCAAGTTCCTGCTTTGGTCCAGTTGTAATGCTGAGCTGAGATCAGCCCTCTCTCTCCTTTGGCTGAGAACAGCCAGAGCTGGAACCAGCTGGGTGAACTTTTACCAGTTTGGTTGCAGTTATTTGCTGCGATGCCGCTGTTCCTCCATCAGCAGCTCCCTCCCCAGCACCCAGCCGGACACAGGCTCAGCCCTGAGGAAACAGCTCCCCTGGCAGTGTGCCTGTGTTTGGGGCTTCACTCTGACATGTCATAGCCTCACACATTGCTGGGGAGGTGTTGGAAAGGCACCACAGCCTCTCTCCGAGCGGTGCTCTTTAAACTTTCCACTGATTAGGGGCTTTTTAGCACTCAGCTGGCTTTTCCTAATGGATTTTGCCTTTTCATTGAGACTATTTTTTTTTGCAGGCGTTGCCAAAGTAAACAGTCACGGATGGCTATTTGGAAAGCAGGGTAGAGAAGAAAGGGACAGAGAATCAGGACGGGTCCAAATGTGTCCAGACAGGCACTATACATCAGCTGATATGTGCTGAGGGCCAAGTGCTGCCAGAGTTAAAATCTCTGGGAAAAGGAGTCCATTTGTTGAGAGACAGGCATGACAGATACAACTGCAAGCTCTCCTCTTGGATCAAAGATGCCATGCCTGAATTCTTGAGCCTTTAGGGGGAGCAGGGTGTGAGCTTGGCATAAATCAGCCCCCTTCTGATTTATTTCCAAAGTCTTGAAGTCAGAGGAGGTGTTTGAGTAATTCCAACCTTACAGAGTTCAAGCATATCAATCCTTCACTGCTCTGAAGCAGATAATTTAGCCTTCAGCCAGCTTGCTGTGTGGGAACCTATCAGGCACTGTCCTAAATGAAACTCCCTTCCTCTGTGCTGTTCTGGTCAGTGGAAATCACACATCTCTGCAGCAGTTCAGAATTTGGTCCAGGCCAACAAAGAAAACAGGGTACAGTGGCTCTGTCCCCAGCTGGATCAGTGTGCCTGGTCACTTTGTGTAGGCCCTGGCTGCACTGCAGAAGTGTTTTAGGGATGTGATACATTTCTGGATTGCCTTTTTTATCAGGCTCTGAAAAAAAGTTCTAGATTTTACAGTTCCTTCTCTGCTGCCTTGGCACAAAGTACAAGGGGAACAAAGCAGACCTTTTGTGTAGGAATATCTTCTTTCCCTGTCCCATCTCCACAATGATTTGCTCCTTAGTTCAGCCAGCTGCTGAATGTCTGATCTTCTTCCTCCTCAGATTAACTGCAGGAGTTCAGACTTTTCCCCTTCAGCTGGGACTTGCTCCTTGCTGGAAGCTTCAGCTTTGTGTCATCTTGCAGAGCAGTGAGGATTCACCTGGCTCCTTCTGGTCAGAGATGAGCATAATTCATGGACAGAGTTTGGGTTACTGACAGCTAGACCTGAGCAGATGTCTCAAGTGCTTAGGACTCCTGCAGTCTCCTCTCCCCACAGCAGTCACCAGAATGTCCAGGGGCAGGCTCTCATGTGACTTTGATCCATGCCAGGGATGGATTCCAGATGGATACTTCCCCAGCGTTGGCCTACAGGCATGTTTCACACAGCATTGATGGGGTGTTAACGATGCTAAAATTTCAGCCAAGCTCCTCAGACATGCTGGGTTGGGAATGAGGAGAGGAGTTCTTTAATAAAAACCTGATGTAGACCCAGCACGTTTACCTGTAGTACAGCCAGAGGAGCCCTCAGAGCACCTGGAAGAGGGAAGTGAAGGTGCAGCCCCTGCCTGTTACCAACCGACTGAAGCACCAGTGGATTTCAGCATTTCCCAAGCCTCTGGCTGGAACTGGGGCCTGGGGTGAAGCCATTTTTTGGAAGGTACCAGGTGGTGTGCAAGTGGTGACTTGGTCCTGTGGGATCTGGAGGGGATTTGCCACCTGGAGCTGCGAGGTGGCCCAGGGCAGGGGGAGCTGAGTGAAGGATCAGGCACATCCCCACGGAGCTGAGGCTGCAGCCCTGCCTCCAGCTCCCCATGAGGCCTTCAGTGCCCTGGGACACACACAGAGCTCGGGGCAGTCCTGGGAAGGGGCTCAGGGGCTGCTCTCCCTGCCCTCAAGTCCTGCCTGATCCCTGGGGTGGGGACATGCCACAAGCAGAACAGAGCTGGGCCATTGGGCTGGGCTTGGGCTGCCTGAGTGGCATTACCACACTCCTGCTGGGGTCATTTTTGGCTCAGACATCCCACTCCTTCTTTCCTGAAGTGAATGATCCTGAGCTGTATCCTGGTTTAGAGGCCACATCTATGTGTTTGGCATAATTTAAAATTTTTTTGTGTGTGTCTTACTGTGAATTCCTTCTGGTACTTTATTGGCCAGTTCCACAACATTCTGGGATCTTTTTGTAAGTCTTTGCAGAAGATTTTAGTTTTCATTGTCCTGAATAATTTTATATCACCTTGACTAAAGTTTGCAAACTAATGCTCTGCCTTCCACTGTTTGAGAGCCTTAAAATGAACCAGAGCTCCAGCCAGTGAGCCAGTGGTGTGGATTGTTACAGACAAGGAGTAGCAAAGCCAACAGTTTGCCCAAAATCCCACATCAGTTTGGGCAGCTTTAGAGTTTTGATCTTTCCTCTCCCCTCAGTCCCTTTAGCATGCCTTCCTTACGTGCTTATTAAATCTGGAGGGGTTCTTCTGATTAACTGCACCGTAAATAACTGCAAAGCCATTGCTCAGGAGGCTGAAGGGGTGGGCAGTAGTTGCACAGAAACCTGGAACAGCAGTTCCATTCCATGAGTGTGCTGGCCTCAGGCACACTGGGGTTATGCATTAACACTTGGTGCCAGTGCCCCTCACCTGCACAGGCACCCTGGGCTGCCACCAGCAAGTGTCCAAAGAAACAGGGAACAGGGGTGGAGGAGTCTCAGTGTTGCACATGGAACAGAGGTCACCCCACGTCCCTCTGCCTGATCAGGAATCTGTAGACCACAGCAAAGTGTGCTTTCAAGATGGGTAGGGGACTCATCCAAGTCACCTAAACAACTTTAGAAAAGCAGAGAGATTCTGGGAAAATGAGTCTACATCCTCTTGGCTTCTGACTGAAATTGTTCAGGGAGGGAAGGTTATGTATTGTGGAAAGGGATGTTCACTTGTGTGGGATATTTTTTTTTAATAAAAGCAACATTTCACTAGTGAAAAGGCCCAACATCAAAAAACAAGTCAGCAACACAAAGTACAAAGAGAAGGGCAAAGAGGTGATGATGAGGGGAATCTCCACAGCAAGGGAGGGGTGTCCTCTGTCCCTCTATTGCCATAGAAGCCACAGGACCCTTGGTGGTGCGAGTTGTTTTCCTCTTGGGCTCCCTGTTATTTATGGCTAAAGTCACCCTGAGACCAGGCTTGGGCCCGTGCAGGTCCCTTTGCTGTCCCCTGCCCGTCGCTGGACGCTTGGGCAGTGCAGCAGCTTGTGCCATTGCAGCAGAGCCCTTCCCCACCTCCAGCATAACAGGAAAGAAATCCAAGGGCACTTGCTTATAACTGAAATGCTGCTGGAGCCCGGAGAGCTGCTCACAGCACCGTTCTTTTAGCACTTCCATGGGCCATTACCCTGCTGGGATTAAGAGCCCCCTGCCATGCGCACCCTGCCCCATCACCTGCCTCTCCTGGCCTGGCTTTTCCCCAGGCACTAATGAAATTACCACCGAGACTGATTACAAGTGGGGTGGAGCACTTTGACCAATGAACCCACACCTGCTCGCGTGGTTGACCTTTAATGATCCAGCTCTGTAACTGTGCAGTTTAATTTGGTTTTTTAAAGCCTAGTCTAGGCAGAAGCTGGAGTTTCATTTGCCATCAAAACATGACCCCTGCTGGAGGACCAAGGATGTAACTTCAGTTATTCATGTGGACAACCCCACACAGAGAAAGGCTCAGATGTGATTAATGTGACATGTTACAGCTGTCACTGGCTGCAGGAAATCACAGACATCTAAAAAAAGGTTGGCTTAAAAAGACTTCTTAAAGTATTCACCCAACTGGAAAGGTAAAAATGTTTTTTCTGGTTATTGTTTTTTGGTTGGTTGGTTGTTGTTTTGTTTTCATTTTTGGGTTTTTTGCATCCGTGGGATTGTGTTTTACAGAATTGCAGGAACCACTGAGCTTTTTCTGCAGTGTTCTGTGTGTGTGTAATCCTTTTTTAATGGGAGTTCTGGATATCAAATCTGTTGGCAGAAAGTTCTCCAAACACTCGCAGTAGCAGCAGTGCATTTGAGGATGTAGTTTGTTCCTAGATTTATACCAGCCTGACATTTTCCCAATGGCAAAATATTTAAATAAAAACAAAGAGAGTGTCAGGCTGGTAGGAGTTTTTTAAATGTATGTCTAATTTAGTGTGTAAGGAAAATAAATTCCACTTCTGAAGGCCCTAGGCCTGCCCTAGTTGCCACGTGGGCTGCCGTAGCTCCTTGCTGGCCTGGCTGTGTCTTTTAAAAGGGGCCAGCTGGAGTGAGCATCAGTGCTTGGGGAGCAGCTGATGTTGCTGGGTAGATGACAAAGGTCCTGCAGGAGCAGGTACTGCTGAAATGAAACATCTGTCCAGCAGCAAAAGGTGTGTGTGTGGTGGGAGAGAATCCACATTCCTGGAATGTGAAGGTAGAGGAGGTGGCTGGGTACCAGGGGTTGGCTAAGAACTGAAAAAAGAGCTTTGGGGATGGAGAGGGTGCCGACAGCAGAGGCTGCTGTAGTGTCCTCAGAGCCAGGTGAGAGTGGCAGTCGAATTGGACCAGACCCTGTGGAGCAACCAGAGGGAGCCAGTGAATTCCAGCAGGTGTTGCAGGACCACAAAAGATGTTCCTATAGAAAGAGTCCTCAGCAGTGCCATGTCCTGCTGGTTTGCTGCAAGGGGGCCCTTGTGCTAAGCTGGTTTCTCACCATGATTCTGAAAGGTTTCAGGAAGTAGCCCTTACAGGGAAAAGCTGGCATTTATCAGATAAAGGAGCATGTGCTGTGTGGTTTTGGCTTGTGTCAGCTGTACTGGATAGGCCTGTCCATGGCTGCAGTGGCAGACAGGGCCTGGTGTGGCAGCAGAGCAGGAGCTGCTCGTACAGAATGGCTCAGACTGGAGCCTGCCCTGCCCGCAGCAGAGCTCCCGTGAGACCCCAGCACTGACAGCTCAGGGCAGCCTGAATTCCCAGCTGGCCTCGCACAAAACTGGGGCCATCTTCTTCCTGGCCTCTGCAGAGCATTTCAGGTTTCAGACAGCCCTGAGGTTTCTGTATCCTGTGGGATGCACTGTGGGATTGCTCCTTTGACACCTGGTAGGGAAACAGCCAGTGAAGCACAAACCAGGGGCTGCCCACAGAAACGTTTGTTCAAGGGTTAAGCTCAGTGTCAAAATAGGGAAGTGGAAGCTGCGTAATTTTATAAATCCTGCTTTGTTTTCAAAGACCAGAGACTTCCCGTTTGGGGATCCAGGGCTGTTTCCATTTCCACTGTAAATAGTGAGAGACTGCCCATAAACCTCATGTTTACTTCACAATTTGTGATGCTTTCTGCATCTGCTGAAACAGCTTTCAGGTGGCCATGACATTCAAAAATAGAGATGGCAGTTGGGAAAGGAAGAGTAGTTTAATGTCAGCCTAATCTTTAAAAGCATTTTCTTTATTGGAGTTAAAGAGCTGAGTCCGTCAGCAGAGTGCTGTACACATTTGTTGTAGATATTCAATTACTGTTACAAATCAACTGAGATTTCAATGTTTTCATTCAGTTCTTCCTTACAGTCCTTATGGAATGGAATATTTAATTGGTAGGTTTTGTCTGTGAAGCCAATGAATTAGCCACAAAGTAATCTCCATGCAACAAATACTGCTCTGCAGTAATTCCAGGTACTTCAGCTCTCACAGGGGAAGACCAAAGTGTAACTGTTCACTACAAACGCAGACAGGGTGATTGAACAGTGTCATTTAGTACCATTATTTACAGGGAACTACAGTACAGGGAACTAAAAGATACAAGCTTGAAAGTTTTGAAAAAAGGTAAAATCTTAGGGACTATTTTTGTAACTATCTAAATTCAGAGGTAAGATGCACCAAAATTCAAGTGAACCAGAATTAACAATTACTGAGGAAATCCCAAATGGCCATTAAAGAGCCATGGAAAGGAGAGGCAGTTCCTCCACCCAGTCACTGGAGCTGTCACTGGATGCTCATGTGGGCTCCAGCTGTCATGGAAAAGGAGTTCTTTTAGGATTCTTTGTAAGGGACTAAGCCACAAACATCAGCTGTGAAACATTTGGGGTCTGCAGAAACTCCCCCATCCCCTTTTGCCAGCTAGCACTGCTGTAACAGGGGCTGTCCCTGCATCCCGGGATGGCACAGCTGGCTCCAGCCACCCCACACATCCCAGCATGGCACAGCTGGCTCCAGCCACCCCACACATCCCAGCATGGCACAGCTGGCTCCAGCCACCCCACACATCCCAGCATGGCACAGCTAGTTCCAACCACCCCACACATCCCAGCATGGCACAGCTGGTATCAGCCAACCCCCGCACATCCCAGCATGGCACAGCTGGTTCCAACCACCCCACACATCCCAGCATGGCACAGCTGGCTCCAACCACCCCACACATCCCAGCATGGCACAGCTGGTATCAGCCAACCCCCACACATCCCAGCATGGCACAGCTGGTATCAGCCAACCCCCGCACATCCCAGCATGGCACAGCTGGTTCCAACCACCCCACACATCCCAGCATGGCACAGCTGGCTCCAACCACCCCACACATCCCAGCATGGCACAGCTGGTATCAGCCAATCCCCGCACATCCCAGCATGGCACAGCTGGCTCCAACAACCTTCACACACTGGATTGGCCACAGCTGGCTCCAACCCCCACATCCCAAGATGGCACAGCTGGTATCAGCCAACCCCCACACATCCTGGCATGGCACAGCTGGTATCAGCCAACCCCCACACATCCCAGCATGGCACAGCTGCCTCCAACCCCCACACATCCCGGCATGGCACAGCTGGCTCCAACAACCTTCACACACTGGATTGGCCACAGCTGGCTCCAACCCCCACATCCCAGGATGGCACAGCTGGTATCAGCCAACCCCCACACATCCTGGCATGGCACAGCTGGTATCAGCCAACCCCCACACATCCCAGGATGGCACAGCTGGCTCCAACCCCCACATCCTGGCATGGCACAGCTGTTCATTTAGTGTCATTTTGGCAGGTCTGTCTTTGGGAATGACTCTGCTAAACCCAGAGTGTCTTGCTCTCAAGAGACCTGGGGTCCAACAGTCCAACGCAGCCCTGCCCACAGCACCTACAATTAGCACAGAATCCCAGGGTATCCTGAGCTGGGAGGGACCCACAAGGATCACGAGAGTCCAGCTCCTGCGGACTTGGGGTTTGCAGCTCCTCTGGGAAGCCTGAGGCTGTGGCTCTGGTCCCTCCCCCAGGGCTGTCCTGCACGGCCCTGGCCCTGTGCAGGGAGAGGGGCCGGGCCTGACGTGCCCCTGGCAGCTCCTGTTGGAGACTCACCTGCTGCAGCTGGAGACCTTCATCCAGCACTGCTGGAGCCCCTGCGTTTGGAGTTGCCCTTGGAAAGCAGCCACTGCTCCCGTGGCACTGGATTATCCCAGGCTGCTCCTACCCACCCCTCCTCGGGCAGGATTTTCCATCCTTGGCATCAGTCACACCCAATTTCCCCTCCCAACAGCCATGGTTTGAAACGTTCATTTTCAGCTCCTTTCACATCCCTGGATCTGCACCTTGCAGTTCCTTCCCTGGGAATGCCAAAAGCTCAGAGTTCAATACAAGAATAAAACTCCACTAACAGTTTCAGTAATTCAATAATTTATTCATCTAAAAAAGTGTGTAAAAGTATATAGCTCTCATCCACAAGGTATATATGAATGACATTTAAAATGGAGGTCTTTTATTATTATTGTTTCTTTTTATCAAAGTCTTTTTTTAGTGTATTGTACCAGCGATATACTGTAGATTTAAAATGAACTTCACATTTTTTTTGTTTTCTTTCAAATTGTCGGCTGTATATAAAAGAAGCTCACTGCAAAATGCTCAGAGAAAAAAAAAAAGAAAACAAAAAGAAATTCAGAACTCCCCAGAAATGTACAGCTTTTACATTTAAAAAAGGTTCTGAAATATACATACAAGCATGCTGGACATTCCCCACCCTCCTGCTCCCTTTAGCTCAAACAACTGTAATAATAATTCTGATTTAGGCATGATTTTCCAAAGTTAGAAATAAAAAAAAAAATAAAATAACTTTCTTCACTCTGTAGGAAAGCCAGGGCTTGTACATTTCAGATTAATTCAGTAAAAAACTCACAAGTAAAATAATGCATATTTAAGGGAAATATTATACAGAACTTTTCACACTGAAGTACATAAGATTTTTCTTTAAAATCTATTGCCATTCATTTATTTTGCACAAAAACGTATAAATATGTCACCAGCTTCTCTTAACTTAAAAAAATTAAATAAAAGACACCAGATGAAAACTACTCCTTGCTGCCCTTTTTTTAATTTCTAATTTTTGCTTAGAACCAGGTTTGTGGGGAAGAAACGCCCCTGGATAAAAACGGCCCATTTAAAAACAATAAGCAAAATAATAATCCAAAGTTCAGATGAGTCCTGGGAACAAATAAGCCCCAAATGGTAAAAGATTACAAATGTCTACTTTACATTTTTTTTCCTCCCCAAGTTAAATTTTTTTTATACAAGTTTACAATCTTCATCTTTTTATGCTCTTCAAAAGGCCTTGAGAATTTTCTTTTCTGATTAAGAAAAAATAGTACTGCAATATTTTTAAAGTCAATTTTACACTGTACACATTAGATACAAATGGTTTGATATCAGATTTTTTTTAACCTATACATTGCAAAGAGGACACCCACACGGAGGGGTGGAGCAAGGAAGGAAATAATCCATTTACAGGTTCCTCCCCTGCCTTCACCTTTTCATTACACAAGCAATTCTTTTTTTTTTCTTTTATTATTTTATATAATTTGTTTTAAATGTTACATTATCTCAAGAAAAATACTTTTTAAAATCATAGAATTTCTTTTTTTTTAACCAGAACATGAAAGTCTTTTGGAAGAACTCTAAACTTGGTAGTTTTTCTCCACAGCCAGGGGAGGGGTCACCCAGCCTGATCCAAGTGCCCGACCCCGGCCCCCTCCTGCTGCCCAGTGCACCCCCAGAAATGAGGGAATGGGGCTGGAATAGGAACCCCTTGGAGCCTGGAATGAAGGAGTCATAAAAATACTTCAATTAGCCATTAACCTTCCCAATGGCGATCATTTCACTAAACAAAGTAACTTTGCCACCACAGTGGTGTAACTTCAAGTACTAATTTAATGATATAATTTTTAAAAATTATTTCTTTGAAATAATATTCCTATAGTCAGAAAAAATACACCAGATTTGTGACTGATTTAGTGTAAACAAAAACCATATTTTTGGATATGTACATGGACGAGTCTGCCCAGAATTAAAGGGCGACTTGGCTTTCAGTAAATACTTTTCTAGCGTCACTAAATTTACTGGAAATATATTTCAATCATAGCTCTACAATAGATTAATTTACCACTTTCCACTTGCCCTGACATTGGGCTTTAAAGTATTTTTCCTCCCTATCTCCCTCTCACTCTTCTGCCTTAGGTAGTGTTATCCTTCATTAAACACTGGCCATTCCTTGCTTGAACCAGGCTAAACACAGGGGAGAATTCCTTAAAATACAAGATATCCTTACCAGAACACGCTTCCCTTCCCAGCCTTTGATCGTTAGGAGCTTCACTTTTGATTTCCAGGTCAGAAGAGTGAGAGGTCTGTAGATAAATAACCCTACAGTGGAACGGAGCTGGATTTTTAAGGTATTTCTACTGTTCCCGGTCCTTTATAATTTAATCCCTCCCCTCCCCAAACCTAAAAATAAATAAAGTATCTCCAGACCATTCATATCTACATGGACAGGTAACAAATGCATGCATTCATCCCAATCCACTCTGACAGGAACTCCAGCTAGACAGAAAACTCCAATATTTATACGAGACTACGACTGTGTGGTTTTGTGTTTGTGGTTTTTTCCTCCTGCAAAGTCCCAGCTTACGACGATCAAACAACGAAACACCCGAACTGGTCACTACAAGGTGGTTTTTACTTGCAGGGCTGACGCTGCTCACAGGTCTTTATCAGTTCCTAATGCAAAAAGATCCTGTAGTCTTCCTTAAAAAAATAAAATATTAAAAAAAATAATCACACTGACCAGTAGTTACTGAGCCACCAAACTAACACTGGCTTGAGGTTACTCTGTGTTCACTGTTCTTGGATGTTCCCAGATTTTGGACTGAAGCTGCCAGAGATGTTAATGGGTAGTTTAGTTTTGAACACTGCAGAATTCACATGTGCTTTTGGAGAAACAGAAGCACAGCACAGGACTGGTCTGAAGAGAAGCAAACTGAGCTCTTTGCAGGTCGTGGCACGTTCCCGGGCGGAGGGGAGAAGCAGCCAGAAGAACAAGTGCTTGTGAGTGTCCTACAGGATGTTCATGATGGCGTTGTAGAGCTGGGTGAGCACCACGAAGTGCACGGGCAGGCAGGAGCTGCGGTCCTGCGTGGCCGGGTTACACGTGAGCCAGGACAGGGCGTTGTACTGCTCCAGCACAAACCTGCACAGCAAGGGAGAGAGAGACATCACAGCCTGCCTTGGGGAGCTTTGTTAATGGCATCTCCTGGAGGCACACCCTGACAGGGCTGCCAGTGTGCTGGCAAAGCAGGAACCTCACTAAAAGCAGGAGGGTTTACGTTTGCTATGTCTGAGCTCTTTGCATGAAGGCCCTCCCCAGCACACAGATTCTGGACTCAGTGGCTCAGATGCCACTGCTGTCACAGCCTTGGGGATTGAACACCTCCACCTCCACTTTGTGCCAGTATTTGCTCACCCTGTTCCTGTGGTCCTGTATCTAACTGCAATTTCTCATCTTGTAACTTGTGTCTGTTGCATCTCATCCTTTCCCTGTCCACTGCATCCTCCTTTTACTCAATACCTGGGACACTGAGAGAGCTCAGTCCTCCAAGAGGAGACAAACTGAGATCTAGAACAATACACTCCAATTTCCTTAGATTAGACATTGCTGTTCCCTGCTGATGTTTGTTTGTTCAGGGGCGTGCCCCACACTGTGTGTTCTCATCACACACACCTGTGTTCAGCCCCACAGGTGGGATGGAGGCAAACAGGCCTCACATCATCCTGAACAACACAACACACACCCTGCATGCATTCGGGAACAGTGGCTCCTTTATATCCCAATCCTAGCACAGTGGTATCAGGGAATGCTTTTATCTCTTCCAAATCCATTTGGTTTGGTGAGTAAAGATAATGAGTGGCACAGCCCAGATTAGATCCCAGGGGAACAGAGCAGTCTGGAGGGGGCAAACCAAGGTGTGTCCCCCTGGCAAGGCTGAGCTGTTCTGAGTTTCCTTGGCATCATTGTGCACAGCAGTGGGAAACCACAGAATTCCCCCTCACAGCCCTGCTCTGGCAGCTGGAGGAGGAGATGCCCTGAGACACACGTAGGGCACAGCAGGGCTAAAAACTGCCAATGAAACAGGTAAATAATTGTGACAGGTGAGAAAGGTTCCTCTGAAACCTCTGAACTCAGTCCCAAAATGTTTAGGGCAGAAATGAAAACCTCAAAGGTGTTACCTCAAGACATCTGATGTAGTTTTAGAGTCGAGGGGGTGAGGAACTCGCTGAGAATTTCTGGCAGGTAGAAGCTCGTCTGTCTGCGCTACAGAGATGTGGTGATGGAGAGAGGCCTGTGCAGAGGGAAAGAGCAAAAATTAACTCCTCATACAGCAGGTACTGCTAAAGATTCCCAAGAAACACATCCATGCTGAATCACCTCAAGACAACGTGGGAAGTTGGCAATTCTGTGTTGAACCCACCATGACCATGTGTATTTCCAAATTAATGGTTACATTTTTTAATAAACCGACTGGAGCTCGCAGTGGGAGGTCTCAGGGTCACTGACACCACAGACCCCACCTGCAGCTCTTACAGGCATGGAAATAGCAATGGATAGTGAGTGCTCCATGCAGAGCATGACAGACCTTCAGGAAGAGGGGACACTGGTTCTGTGCCTGAGGACAGGAGGACCAGAACCACTGCGGGAGGTTCTCCGCTTTGGCAGTCGACACGAAGTATCCCAGAGCCAGAGGCTGCTGCTTCAGCTCTTCAGGGGCTTCCCTGGACAGGAGACGTTCGCCTTGGCTCTGCACAGAGGGAAAAGGCAGCTCTGAGGGTTTGTCAATACAGCCCATTCCTGGAATGGTGACTTTGCTAACTACTGTCCTGTGACAAATGAGCCCTCCTTTAGTCAGTCAGGAATCTTAGTCAAAGTTTTCCAGGCCCTGCCTTTTTCCCCTGTAGTTGGATTCTCCAGGCTTATGTTTCAGAAGCAGTGTAGATTCCCAAACAGCTGGGAGAGCAGTTCACTTCATCCATAAACGTCAGTAGGTTAAAAAAAGGGAAAAGATTCCACTGCACAGAAAGCAGCTCAATTACAAATCCCTCCCTGCCAATCCCTTCCAGTGGGTCTGGACAGGAATCCAAGGCAGGGAACAAGCCTGGAGCAGAAGGCACTGGGAGCCCGGCACACGGGGCCGGTGCCCAGCCATCAATTATTGCCCTGACCCCGGGCCCACGGGGGGATGATCACACACTGCTGCTCTGCTAAAGCCAAACATTACACTGCAATTACCAGGCCTGGCTTAATGGTTAATCGGAATTACTCGGGTTCAGCTGGAAGGGGCTTGGCCCGGGCTCCAGGCTAAGGCCATGAACCTCCCAGGGCTGCTCCCAATGGATGCAGATCCACTGAGAGCAAGCTCTGCAATGAAGTGGGACAGAACAGGGACTGCTGAGTGAACTGGGGAGAGAGAGTGAGGAGCTGTGATTTATGGCTGCAGGGCTTGGCAGCAGAATTTAGAAGCTTTCATTTGCTCACACACCAGTTTGGAGTAACTGGGACAGCAACGTGCTGTTATCAGGCCTTTGATGGGAAGAGTTGCACAATCCACACAAGGTGGTTGTGACTGAGCAAAATGCAGGATTAGCATGTCTGTGGCTGAGGCAGGAGGCATTTCTCCCTCACTGACTTTATTAAAGTTGCCACTGAGGCATTTTGGCAGAGGTTGCAAGGAAAACACAGGCAGGACTTTCTCCTTCCAGGGGTGAAAGTAGCACCATTTAGTCAGTCATGTTCAGGAGTGAGAATTCTGGTCTTGAGACATCTCAGTGACGTGTCAGAAATGGTATAAAAGTTACCCTGTTTCTCTCATAAAATACCGTATCATTTAGTAAAGAAATAATATGCTACTGCTTTAAACTTACTACTTTTAGAACAAAACTTCACAGGAAATTATGAAGCATAAAACTTCTACCTAATTGTGATGGAAACCATTTTAACAGAACAGCTCAGTCTTACATGATTAAATGTAGGAGTGGAAGAGTTCCATCAAACCTGATCCAAGCTATGCCAATTCAAAAAAATAACTTGAATTACCAAAAATAATTTGCATTTTAAATAATCACTGATGTTGGAACTGGCTTTATAAAAGCCTCTTCAAACAAAAATAACTCCCAAATGCTGTGTGCTCTGGGCTAAATATTCCTAAGAAAAACAACATTTGCATAACCATCCAGCACCTGCAGAGTTTCCATGGGCAGGGTTTCATCACTGGGAGAATTCTCTCCCTCTTGCCTCCCCTGAAAACCACAGGAACAGGGCTGTCACAGCTTCCTTTCTCTCAAAGACTTGTCACTTTGTGCCAGGGACATTCCGTAGGATTTTCCAGGAAAGAATGGATGAGTACATATTAAATCTACGCAGGGTCATCAGCTATGATAAAGCTGCTCTCTCCTCCTCTCTCCCCCTCAATTATCTACCAGCAATTAACTTGGAAGGTGCAAACAGTGCAGAGACACCTTCTCCAGCAGTATTTAACCTTCCATTTTAACCTAATTTTTGCTTGGTTTTGACCTAATTATATGTAAGAATCTACAGGAAAAAAAAGATTTTGTTGGAGGATTTGGGTCTTTTTATTTTATTTTAAGCAGTGTGTGCCCTATGGTGCTCCAGCCTTACCCTACTGTGATGGTAGTGAGATCCCACTCCAGTGCCAGATGGTGATCCAGGGGAAGGAACTGGGGAGGAATTTGGTGAAGAGTGAAGATTCCCTGTTATCAAAATTCTAATGTCATTGTCCATGTCATCTGGGAATGGGAGGTCAAACATGTCATCTGAAAAGGAAAAGAAAGGAAAATCATTTCCAACGTGCTCTACTCTTTTCTCCAAGAAATTTTTGTAATTTATTACCGTTCCCTTTAATTTATTACCATTCCCTTTTCTCTTTTACATACTCCCAAGATAGATAAAAGCAGAGATAAACACTTTACTGTTTAATCCCCCTTAGAACCCTTGACTTGAAAGGGAGAGTTGGCAGGCAACTACTGGGATAATGAATTTTAGCAGCGGCCACAGAGCGAACAGAATTCCCGTTGTAACAGCTCCATAAAATCCAGACTGAACTTTGTAACAGAACAACTGACACCTCTGTGCTGTTGGTCACAGAGACCCCTAACAAAACACTTGGAGTTATCACACCCAGCTCCATGTGCTGCTGCCACAGGTGCTGCTCCTCAGGCTCCCAGAGCTGCACACCAGCTCCAAACTCTGGGAACAGCCCTGGCAGCTCCAAGGAAACTGCCCCCAGAATCTGTGAGGGCAGCAAGGCCCTGCTCACAGCCAGGGACTCGGGATCCTTTCAAACACTGCTCCAGGATCCCCAACAATGGAGCTTTCACATCCCACTTTCACCTCAGGAGTTCCACACAGCTCGTTAGCATAAATGGCTGTATTAATTTGGTTTATGTTAATATGCGGGGAGGGCTAAAGATACAGGGAAGATGTGTTTGTCTTGTGGATTCCACTACTCATCATCTGCACACAGGTTACAATACCCTGAGTAAGTTATGGGAGGGAAGGATAAGGCATCATCAACACAGAGCCAAAAATTACATCACCATACGGCTTAGAGGGGTTTTTCTTACCCAGATTTCTCAGCAGGCGAAGAAATCCAAGTGTATAATGACATTTCAAGTACATTTTAGTGGGCAGACGGGGATAGTGGGAGCTGTCTGAACTGCATTAATTAGAATTGCAACCAAATTTATACTAAAACACAAAGCCCTAAATAGAAATCATACATCCTACATGTAATAAATAACAATTTCTGTTGAAAAAGATGAATTTACTCTGTATAACATGGAAAAGGATGTGTGTCCTGAACTAATTTCACCTGAAGGCCCAGTATTGAAACAGGCAGGTGCTTGTTTTCCTTCATCTCCCAAAGAGAACCTCTGGACTGCCGGAGCAGTGATTTAAAAGAAGTTTATTAACTTGTGTCCTACAGCCTCAGTAAACAAACCACAGCTAATGTCATGCTCTGCTTGGCCCCCAGAGCAGAAATGAGCTGGCTAATGGCAGAGGAAGCAGCTTAATCATTAAGTAGAGCAGAGCTAAGAAAATTAAATTTAACACCATTTTGGAAAAGGCCATTCTTGTACCTGACTCTAATTAACATCTGCAGCACCAACGGGCAGGTTAATGCAGGTTAATGTTTGTCGTGCTCGGAGGGATCCCGGGGCCTCCTGGGACAGGGATTGAGAGGGGCAACTTCCCTTCAGAGGCCCTGGGACATTCCAGGAGGAACAGATCAAAGCCTTCAAAGCAGTGGCCTGCCTTCTCTCTAGCCCAACTGCCCTCCTCATTAACACAGCCACTGTATGTGTTTGTAGTCACTCTTGGTTTAAATTGCTCTGCACTCATTTAAAGGAGTTGGGACAAAGCGGGAAAATGCTTATTTGATATAAAGCATGAACCAGAGTCTTGCTGACTCAAGCTGCAGGTTCAGTGTACAAGCACTCTGCAGGCATCAGGAAGTCTCGGGTTGGGATATTTTCCCTATTCTGCAAGTGCCTCCTTCCTGTCAGCTCTGCACACAAGAGGGCACGATGTGCAGCACGACTGGAACACACAGGCTGGCCTGACCAAGTCACAACAGCACACAGCACGTTCTGGTCTGTGCCACTCGCTCCTTTGGCTGCTCCGTGCCCCTTTGGGAACAAACGGGTGTGACTGAAAATGCTCAGGGAAAGCAGAGAGCCTGGAAGCCCCTGGGGCTGAAGCCCTGCGTGGTCCCTTGCTGGGGTGCTCTGGGGTCCGTGCAGAACCCCGGCCCCCTCAGGGGTTTATTCCCACCCAGCTCAGCTCTGCTGACGCCCTGGAAAGGCGCTGAGGGATTTCCCTCTCACTCACCGTTGGTGGGGCTGAAGCCATCCTCGTTGGGGTAATTTGCAGGTGCCACCTGGATGGTGGCAGAGGTGGGGAACACCAGGATGTGTGTGCAGGAGGCGTCCTGGGGGGTGTTGAGCTGGGACGACTGCAGGTTCAGCGCCGTGCTGCGCCCGAACACCGAGCCCATCGTCACCGCGTCTGGGGACGGAGACAACGGCACAGGCAGTCACTGCATCACCTCCCCACACGTGCTCTGTGTCCAGGGACGCCTCTGCCCACCCCACCTGCTCTGCAAACTCGCAGACACGGCTGAAGGGCCTTATCTTCAAAAGATTAAATTGCTGCAAGAGCTTGACATTAAGATCAAGACCAGCCCCACCTCTCCTGTCATTCTGCTGCCCCTTAATCAAATATTTACTTGTTAAATGAGGGAGTTAAATTGATTTTTCACACAAATCTCCGTAGAATTATGAAATAAACCCCACTTTGGTCGATATGAACACAAACATAAAAATAAAGCCACAGAACAATAAAGCTTCTCCTCCTCTATTCTCAATTATCCACCAACAATTAACTTGGAAGGTTCCAACAGTCAATGCAGAGACACCTTCTTCGGCAGTATTTAAACCAGCACCTTCAATTTTAACCTAATTTTTGCTAGCTGTTGACCTAATTACATGTCAGGATCTAAAGGAAAAAAAGATTCTGTTGAAGGATTTGAGTCTTTCTTTGTGTTTTAGTGTGATATGAAAAAAGCCTAATTTGCCATCTGTTTTCTCACATTACAAAATCTCTGCTTTGAAAATATTCAACATGATAAGTAATTTTCAAGCTCAATTAATTCTGCTCCATGTATTAGTCTTTTCTTTCTAAACTTAAAAAGCCCCAGCGTGGTTTGTAAGGACACGTTAAGGATGTGTCAACACATACGTTAAAAAGTACTTGCTTAGGTAAGACAGCAAGGGGCTCAATAATTAATTTTATTTCAACTTAAGCCCATGGACTGCTGCTTGTAAGTGAACTCTCTAAATAACTTCAGCATGTGAGAAGGCAAGAGGGCTTATTCCCATTTCCACAGGCTCCTACTCATTCCTACTGCAGCCTCCTCTGTGCACGAGGGTGTCTGTGACACCACTTCCAACCCATGGGAACTGGGCTGCCAGAGCCCACAGCCTCCCTAAGGAACAGATCAGCACTTTGGCAGTGGCCCACAGTCACCTTCCCTCACGAGCCTGCTCTCCCCATGTAGCATCTCTCCATGGTATTTCAGGGAATTCTGCTGGCTCAACCTATTTTCTGCCACACACAGCCATGCTAGTCAAGGTCTTCACAGAAATCCCAAAACTATTGTGCCTAAGTGTGAAATGTGATAGAAGAAGAGTTTCGCTGGCATTGCCGTAGCTGGCTAAAACATACCTGGCATCACCACGAAGGATCCCTGTGGCTCCATGGCAACGAGGCAGGCACTGAGGATGGAGGGGGAATCTGCTGCGGAGATGCCGCACATGCGGCAAACCTCCTTGAGCTGTTTGCTGATTGTCTGCAGGGAGCACTCCCCGAGCAGGATACTCCAGTCTGCAAGGGAAAAGCACCGTGGGAGGACAGAGCTGATGCAGAGCTGGCAGAGCCAGCACTCGCCTGGAAACAGCAAAACATTCCCAACACTTGGCATTTTCCTAATCCCAAACTCTCCAGGACTGACTCCTGTGCACATGAGGGGTCTGGCCCCGCAAACTGGATGCTCAAGGAGCTCCTGGGGAATGTTTTATTCCACGACAGTCTGTTGGCTTTCCTTTGTTCATTTTTTTCCAAGACCTTTTTGTTTATTTAGTGATGTTTAAGCTGAGGAATCACAACTGAATCCTGTCTCTGTCCCTGTGTGAGGATAACTTTGCCCAGAACTTTTTCTAACACGTGACAAGGCCCCTGAGTTCCCTTGGAAGGGCACTGCAAGTCCTGCACAACACGAGGGGGTAACATCAGACCCAGGGCACAAAGAAGGAAAGGGTTTATGGAAACCAGTACAGGAATTCAGTGCCAGGGTAGGCCTGCAGCCAGGTCTCCTGTAATCCATGCTATCATGGCCCAGGAAATTCCAGTTTGGAGGATCCTGTAATTTCTCTGTCAGGTACTTTACACTCAGATCCACTTGGTCAAGTGGGCATCAGTGTCAAGACAATGACGGGGACAAAGGGAGAGAAAGGGCTTCAGCAGCTCTGGTGTAGATAATAAACTCCTAAGGAGACCTACCTGGGAAGCCTGGATATCTGCTCCCCATCCATGTTTGCCCTCACTAAACTCTGTCAAAATGAACAACAGCCTATCCTGTCTGACAGAATTTGGCACATCTTGTTTACCTTTTGTAAGGTCATGGTTCTAGGAAGCAAAGACAGAACTTGGGAAGGTTAAGCCAAATTCACCCTATCTAATGTCACTTGCAGAGTGCATCCTCAGCAAGTCTGCAGGTGATGCAAAACTGTGAGGAATGGCTGAGGCCCCATCCCTGGAAGGGTTCAAAAGCTGTGTGGATGTGGCACTTGGGGACATGGATCAGTGGTGGCCTCAGCAGTGCTGGGGAACAGTTGGACTTGATGAGCTCAGAGGGCTTTTCCAACCTAAACAATTCTGTGGTTCTGTGATTATCACACTCAAGTTTTTAGTTTGGAAGGTTTGTGATCAGTTCTGAGCCATCCTGCCTGGCCCTCTGGGTCCCTTGTCCCCACTCCACACCTGGGAGTGGCAGCCCTGACAAGTGCACACCTTTCAGCTCCCCGTGGCCCAGCCGGCCCAGGCGCCCGATGACGACTCTCCAGGGCAGGGATGTCATCTGGACAATGCCGATGCACCATTCCCAGAGCTTCTGCAGCCCGATCTTCCGGGCAGACAGCTTGCTCCTCCTCGACCTGCAGGGGAAGGAATTAAAAACAAGAGTGAAAGGAGAATCAAGGACAATATTCAGATTTCTATTCTCACTAATTATGCCACTGCTTACCCTCTACAGGAGTTCTGGACAGTCCCTAACTTACCTTTTACTACTACTAACAAGAAAATCTATGTGTCTGCTTTCAATACTGCAGTGCCATCAAACTGCTGAGCAACACACCAGGTGTTCCTCAAGGTAGGATTTGTAAGCAAAACAGTTGTAACACAAATGTGACTCAGTCACTTTTCCCTGAGCAGATAGGAAATTCTAGAAGTGCCAACTGAAATGTTCTCACTGTAACAGCAGCATGATCTCCTGAGCAGGGAAGGGGAGGGATGTGCAAGGAGCTGGCGACACAGATCCATGGGAGAAGCCCAGGGCAGTGAGTACCTGCTGGGCAGGTCGATGTTGACAATGCAGGTCTCCAGCAGCTCCCCGTGCAGGTCGGTGCAGGACGCCAGGAGCCAGCGCTGGTCGTGGGACAGGCAGTACCCAACAAAGAGCACGTTGTATTTCTGACTGGCCTCTCCAAATGTCTCTCCCAGCTCTGTCTGCTTGTCTTTGATGGGGGCCAGGATGAAAGGAGGTGAGTACAGCTGGATTGGGCTGGGCCTCTGCAACAGAGTTAGCACAATCATCAGCAGATAGATCAGAAACTACTGAACACAAGGAACACACACACTGGCAGTGACTACAGAGATAGGCGAGCTTGAAACAGTGAGTAAATTCAAAGCATTCCTAGTCAGGAGGGAGACTGGGAAAAGGGGGTTATAGACAATTCACTGCTGCTAGTTAAAGCTGATGCACTTCAAACCTTATCTAAGGATTTCTTTTTATGTACAGGTAACCCAGGGCATGAAAGTAGCGTTTGGACCAGTCTCTGACATAGGCAGGAGTTAAAACCCCCTCAGCTGTCAGATCCTCCTGCCCCTTTACCATCTTTAGGTCCTTGGCTGGATTTGCTCCAGTGCATCTGAGTTCTGAGGAGACCAGAAGGGAGGAGGACAAGCACCTCCCTGGCTGTGCTGCTGGCACCTTCCCAAGGCAGCCCAACTGCTGCTCCTTGGGAGCATCCATCGTGTCCAACAGGACCTCCAGATCAGCTTCTGCAAAGCTGCTTCCCACATGGGCACCCCAAACCCATCTTTGCCTTGGAAGTTCTCTCTGGAGAACAAACAGGAAGGGCTTCACCAGACATGTACCATAACTAAAAAATGATCAGGGTATTTTCTTAATTCTTCAGCAAAGTTTGGGAGTCTGTAGTGCAGACTGAGAGCAAACATGTGTAAAATGCAATAAACAGAAATTAATTAAATGCAAGAGGTAAATGCCAATAGGTTTGTGTTATGGTGGATTTTGCAAGTAGGTTTTTAAACCCTCCCAAACAGCTCTTTATGCCAAGATAAGTGTTTAAATGTTTCATTGGTCCATTAGATCTAAATAAAATACTCGTCGTTATCTTCCAAAGAATGCAAAACATTAATAGAAAGTAGGATGGATTATTCTTCCTTTGAAATCCCTGAAATTCCAGCATCAGGGCTTTAATATTTACAGTTTAAAACAGATAAAAGATAAGCCTGTTGAAGAGGGGGATTTCTCCATTACCTCAGGGAATTAATATAACATCTGCAATTAGGCAGAGGAACTTATTTCATATATATGCATATATATGTGAATAGAAATAAAGGTTGGATTTAAACTCTGGCTGGAGCACTATAGACTGAAACCACAAAATGACTCAGAATCCCAAGTAACGATGTTCATTTTCTCTTCTTTCACACTGATCTTTAACCTTTATGACTCAAAACCAGAAGCTTAAAATGTTTTAAAAGCAAGTTAAGTTGCTGTTTTTCTTACTATTTTCTATTCTGTATTAGCTTGCCTTTTCCTATACCTTGAAAAAAATCCCCCAACAAGTATTTTCTCTACTCTTCTCTTTGGTATTTGAGGAAAATGGCTACAGTTTATTAACAGACTTTGATTTTCTTGCCACCAGTACCAACCTCAGGATTTTTGAGGGTCATCTCAATGCTGGCAGCTGGCCCAAAGCCTGTGAGGGACTTGATGTGGATCTGTGTGGGCAGGGGCCTCCTGCACTGGCAGTACACGGAGAACGCCAGAGACTTCAAGTGCTGAATGTAGAAAACCTGTTCATCCTTCATTGTCTGCAGCATGTACTGGCAAGGCACAATCTGTGGAATTCAGACACACAATAGAACAGGGCTGAGAGGCTTCCAGGAGCTCTCATTAATATCCCACCAGACCCACACACTCATTAGGCACTGAACACCCAGCACGCTCTGGGATGCTCCACGATTTGCATTAGAGCTCCCTTGGCAGGAGTGGCTGCAGCAGCCAGGGACTGCATTCCCTGGGACAAAACTGCTTCCATCACAATGAGAGTGAATTTTAATCCATAAAACCCAAACACCTGTATTCAAACACCCTGAATTTTTTAGAACTGTTTTTCTGACCAACATCTTTGCTTGCAGATGCCTGAACCACACCATCCCTGAATGTTGTGTTCAGGCAGGTTTGGCTCATGGTCAGGGTTGGGAATTGTTTGCTGTCCTTGTGGGAACTGGCACTGTGCTAGCATCCTTACCGAGGGGTGTAGAGGGCACAGTTAAGGTTCTGTTGCAATGACATGTGTGGTTGTTTCCCCTTTTCAGTTCAGTACCCATTGGAAGCTCAGCAGCCTCAGCTCCTGCTCAGTTTTATTTGTTTCAAAAAGTCATGGGAAGCAGCCCACAAGAATTCACAGGTTCAACCAGCAAGAACCAGAGCTACAGGGAGATTTGCCTGTGAGATGAGTTTGGGGGTTAAGACCCAACTGCACAACCAGAGCAGGAAGGAGAGATGGCACAACACTCCTTCAGAAGGAAACATAGCATGACAAAAATCTGGTTTTCAGATCAAATCCATTTTAAAATTAGAATTAAATCCCTGTAACCTCACTGTTTTTATCTACTGGTTTTATTGCACAAGTCCCACATGTGGCTGTGGAGGTGTCTTTCCTTTTACAGTGAGGTCTTTGGAGCAGAAACTGTCAATACAAAATATTTATGTTGTAGCCAACACTACAAGACCCAAACAGATTCTTTCAACAAATATTTTCAGTAGTAATAAAACTTAAGTGTCACAAAACTTTTACTACTTTATGGCTCTTGCTTGAACCATCAGAATTTTGGCAGCACATTCTGCTTACTAAACATGCCTGTGTGTTTTTAAAAGCCAGCTTTACCCAAGGATTTTAGAAGCTGGGCTTTCCCCTCTGTACAGGGATGCTAATAAAGCTGCAAACATTTGGGTTTGATTTATTTTGAAGTAACTGCATGTTGTGTGTGCTGTGTACAGCTGTGAGAATACAGTGCTGGAAATGGATCACATTTCCTTCGACTTGGAGAAAATTGCTGTTTGACTTTGATGCCTTAAGAGGAACTGATGCCTTAAGAGGCCTCCTGGAAACAGAGACTAGACAGGAGTAAGGGAATAAAGGCAGGTATTTATTCAAAGAGCCTTCAAAGGTACCCCTGGGGGCCAGAGGCCACTGCCAAGATGGATCCCAAGACGGACGACAGGTCACGAGTTCGACACACTTTTATAGGTTTGGTTCATTTGCATATCAGGGTTAATTCTCCAATTAAAGCTTCAGTTTAATCATGTAATTCCCCTTAGCTTGCCCCCGTTTAGAGGCTTTTAGTTTATAGTTTTTGGGCCTAGGACGGTCTGGGTGTCCTTGAAGAGCAGGCCTGGAGAGGCTTTGTTATGTCTACCAAGCACAAGGGAGCAGAAGTGAACAGGCTATAGGAAACTCCAGAGTTACACACCAGGCAGTGCAGGATTTGAAAAAAACAGAAGTTAAAACCTAAGGCATCAACTTCAACTGGCAAAATGTATTTTGAGGAACAAACAGAGGATGTGGAAACAAACAGCACAGAGAGAAAGGGTGAGTGTGCTACAGCCTGAGATGCAATGGCAGTGCAGAGGTCACACGGTTCGTGTGTTTCAGACACCGTGGGATCGGGGCTGCTTTGGTTTTAGAGCCTCCAGGTCTGCATCAATCAGCTGCCTGCAGCCTACCACGATATGATGTTGTGGATCTGATTTTCAGTTCATCCCCAAGCCTGACATATTTTTGTGACAGGTTCCCCCATCCTTTCAGGGGCCAATGAGGTCAAAACTATCAAAAACAACAAACATTTTCCACACCCAACTTGAGACACCACAAGAACTTTTTTTTTTTAATAATTTGAAATACCTTTAAACCAAGGTGAGCACACGTGGACAAGGTGCACAGAAATCCTTCCTGCACTGTTCCTCCCTGTGCCCTCTGGCTGCCCATACCCCCCACATTTATTGGGGCGCAGCCTCTGTGACAGAGGAGGCCTGGCAAAATGCAGCCAGCCTGGGCAAGAGGCCAGGAGCTGCCTCTGGCTGCACAAATTCAATTCTCCAGCAATTCCATAGTAAGTAACTTTTTATATGCCAAGTTACATGGTAAACTATTTTCAAGAAGCTATTTAAGAAATTATTTTTTATACCAATACAATAGTTATATTATACATTAAATGTCTGGTTTCACGTACTTCTTTTGGATTAAACAGTATAAATCAGGGGAATATAAACAGCAGACAACTCAACATGTAAAGTAATCAAAGGAGCAACAGGCCAGTTCTGGCAATGACAACTCAAGCTGCAACTTAAATAACTGAAATCCCTCTCCAGGAAGCATGGGGCAGACAGGATTGCTGGGACCATGGGACAGATTCAATGCAGGGATTCTGGGCTGCTCTAATCTCCTCATCAAAACAAACTCAAGGGGTTGTTTTAATACACAGACTTGCACTGTCAGCAAAATAATTTGTAAATAACACCTCCATTTTATGTATTATCTCCCATTTCTCTCTTTTAGCACAGTGTCCGCATCACAGGTGTGCTGTGACAGAGGGACTCGGCGTGAGGGTACAGAGGAAGGCAGAATTACCTGGAGAATGAAAGAATTCCTCATATTCTCAGGCAAGTTGTCCAGCATTTCTGTGTAGCATCTCATGAGGCTCAGGAGCCAGAAGTTGGTGGAGGCAGACTCCTCGTCGGCAGTGTAGGTGAAGGGGTCCACCATGTAGATGACCACGGCGGGGGGGTAGGCGTTGCTGTCCGCAGCCTCCGGCTCCGTGGGGATCCCGATCCGCTCCCGCTCCGACGTGCTGGGGGGCAGAGCCACGGGGTGAGTACTGCTGTGTCTGGGGCCAGGCTGAGCCAGGGGGAAGGAAAGCATGAGCAATTCTCACATCCAGGAGCAAAACTAAAACCCAGGAGGATGGGGATTGAGATGAGCTGTGCCCAGAGCAGCTCCTAATCCGAAATAGCTGGGGTTAATTAGGCACTAAAGGTACCATACAGTCTGACAGCATCTCACTGAATGCAGTCAGACCAGATGATGCCTGAGGAAGATGGAAAAGCTGCCTACCATTAGCTCTGTGTGTTTTCATGTAGGTGCACGTCTGGGTTTTGGTGCAGTTCAGGGTTTGCTTTTGGGAGAAGTGGAAGGGGGAGAGCAGGAATTCAGAAGTGCCACAGCTATTCATGGGGCCTGGAATCCTGCTCAGGTCCGGGGAAGGCTCCACTGGTAACAGGAGCAACTGAGTATTTCTTACTTGGTAAAATGCTCCTCCCATGCATCAGCCAGGAGAGAGAGGCTCAACATCTGTAAGTGATCAAAGCAGCTCCGGCTCTGTCAGAAGCCCCTGCAGCTGCTCACAGGGTGTTTTGCACAGATCAGGGAACAGATGTCTCAAGGACAAGCCCAGCTACAGCAGGATGTGGGCTTTTCCCTCTCCATAACACACACCAGGACTATCAGCAATGTGCATTATTATGAGAGTAATGAAAAACATGCTGGCTCAGGAAGTTACTTATGTACAATGCTAAAAAAATTTTCTTAATTTTTATGTGATGGATGGCTATTCATAATGAAGTCTTTAAAAAAGTTGTGCTGCTCAAATTTATTTTAAAGTAACAGGACTACAATCGTGTCTCCTGACCTCACAGTGTGCCTGCTTGCAAAACAACACCTGCAATGCAAGAAAATTAGGGGGAAAAAAAATCCATGGCTTGCATTTTGCATCTGTTAATGTTGCAGGTGTGATGGAGCAAGAGGCACTCAGATCCATGGGGTACTATGGGGTACAGGCCTGGCACAGGACCTGACACAGCCCATGTGCTCCTGGTGCTGCAGGGGCAGGCCAGGTGGAAGGTCCTAAGGCAGCTCCACATCCATGCAGCTGAACCAGGCTGGGATTCTTGTGCTGAAAAAGGGGAGGGGTGTTTTTTCCAGCTCCCCTTTGTCAGTGACTGCTTCACACAGGAGCAGGCCCTGCCCCGCTCCCACCTGCTGGGCTGTGCTGCACCTGTCAGAGGGGCCTCTCCTTTGAAGGGTTTCCCTAAGGCTCAGAGGCTGGCTGCGTGCAGGACAGGGGTTAGCGAGCAGCGCTCGGACCGCGCGAGCGCTTCCCTTACCCTTCCTGTCCGTCCTGCTGCTGCTGCGGTAGGCTGGGGCCCGGCTCGCTGTCCGCGCCGGGGCCCGCGCTGCCCTGCGGGCGCTCGGCCGTGCCGCCCGCGCCGCCGCTGCTCTGGCCCGAGCCGGCGTTGCCGCTGAAGCCCGGCGTGGAGGAGGAGGTGCCCATCTGGCTGGCGCCGGGCGTGGCAGAGGACGCGGACAGCTGCGGCACCGAGGAGCCCGAGGAGGAGGCGCTCCCGGCCGGAAGGCTCGTGGCGCCCGCGCTGGGCGTGGAGCTGAAGGAGCTGCCCGGGGCAGGGGCCCCGGCGGCGGCCGAGAGACACGAGGAGGAGCTGGAAGCAGCGGCTCCCGAGCTCCCCGGAGCTGCCTGCGGCTGGCTCGGAGCCGGCGTTTGGTACTTGGGGGGCAGCAGGAGGCTGCTGTCCAGCTGCAGGGTGGCCAAGTAAGGTGCTGGAACGGCATGGAAAGAGGGATTAATGACAGATCAAAGGAACCTGCATCAACCTGCAACTCGGACGACATTCCCTGCACTTTTAGAACGTTCTAAGAGTATGCAAATGGTAAGAGAACGGAATCTCCATAACCCGTGTTTGCTTTGGAATCCATTCCTCAGGGTTTCAGTTCGAACTGATACGATCAATTGTCTTTAAAGCCAGGACTGACTTTGCAGGGCTTTGTGAAGCTGGTACTGACACGTTCTGATCTCTGGCCAGACTGTATGGTAGTAACAGCATTGTACAGTGCTCAGCTCTGCAGTCTCTGCCAGGTTATCTCTGTCAGGTTGGAAACCTTAGAGTCATTTATATCTGAACTACAATCATGGCAAACTTTAATGTAGTTATTTCTACTGTGAGATACCACAGTGATAAATGAATATTTATTATTTATTTGCTCTCCAAAGTGGTAAATCACCAGCAGGGAAGTTCCCAATGCTGCCCCTGCCAGATGCCTCAGATGTGAACTGAGCAGCCCAATTCCTCATCTGACTGTACACACGGTGCCTCTTTCTGCAGGGAAGCCTGAGGTACTTCAGTAGTGTTATAATAATTTCTCCCCTTGCCATAATTCCTGTGTCTCATGCTAAGATCCCAATTCTCAGTCACATACACAATATATGTTGACTCTGGACCCATGCTGGGAGAAGACAACCGTGTCTGTCCCCAGATGAAATCAGGTGCCTGCAGGGACTCAGCCAGCAGCAGTCAGCTGATCCTGCCCCAGCAGATGTTACACCCTTCCACACTCTCAGGTTCTACACTCCCTCACCAAACCAGCGCTCCTGACGTTGCTGTAATACAGAACAAACAGGGCAGGGGGCCGTAACAAAAACAACCAGACTGAGTTTAAAGTGTCACTGTTTCAGGAGAGAAATAAGCCAGCGTGAGGTCCAGAGGCAAAGGTGCCTTCAGGGTCCTGTGGTTCTAAGGGTCCACACAGAGCAGACTGAGGCCCCAGGCACCAAGGATTCCAGCAGTTTTTCTTCTCCCCGTGTTAACTCATTGCCTCTGCAGAGTCCTCTCTCCTACAAATACACCTTACACTGCAGGGCACCGTGACACGGCTCTGTCACACGGCTGTGATGAGATGTGTCAGCAGCAGTAAACCACATCCATGGGCACCTCCAGTCTTGTGTGGAACACCTGCCCCATCCCTGGAAGTGTTCAGAGCCAGATCGCAGAGGACTTGGAGCAACCTGGTCTGGTGGAAGGTGTCCCAGGGCGTGGAACAGGATGAGTTTTATGGTCCCTTCCAACCCAAAGCAGTCTGTGATTCTGTGACCTTTGTGCTACACGAACACCTTATACCAAACTGATTGTCTAAAAAAGTAAGAATTGGCTTTTGAATCTCTGACATGACCCCTAGAGTGACAAAAAATGCAGCTTTCTGAAGTAGACAAATTTAACATGGAAGGATTAAAAAATTAAGATAAAACCTTGTAATACCCTTTTAATTTTTATACAGATCATAATCTGCACCTTTAGAAAACCCACACTGTGGCTTTGCACGTGCCCCCCCAACGTCCCGAGGCTGTCACTCACCGAGGTGATGGCGGCAGACCTGCGCGTAGAGCTTGAGCCTGGAATGATTGTCACAGTCCTCGGAGCCCCAGGGCTGGCTGAACCACTCGCTCACCAGCTCGTCCGTCAGCTTCTGCGCCACGCTCTTGCCCACCCGCATGATCCCGTCCCGCAGCACTTTGCAGATGGGCTTGTGCTGCCCAAGTCTGCACATCTGCCAGGGGAGGGAAGGACAAACACCTGTAAGGAGATGCCAACCACCCTAGGAAGTTACAGAGACTGGTTTGTGGCCTAATCCCCTCATTCTCAGCACACAGCTGGGGGGCTTCTTAATAAGTATCTTTAAAGAACAGGCTACATTTATCTGTGGGCTTGAACTGCACTCACAGCAAAACTAAGGTTACAAAGGAATCTGACCTATTGGGGAGCACATGCTAAAGAAATAAATGCTTTTATCCCCAGCCTAGCAACTGTGAGAAAGCAACAGCTTCTTTAATGTCCTCCTTGCTCTTTAGGCTTGGTTGGGCCATCACTGGGAGGCTGCAGCTCTGTTAATGCCACTGCTGCCTCCTCTGTGAAATGAATATGTACTGGCAACAAACACCCCCAAATGCCCACAGAATCCCAGTGTCACTCCAACAGCATTCTTGGACTCTGAAATTGCAGAAAGCCCTCAAAATGAAAAAAAAACCCTTCTTCAAATAGTTGTTACTTTAAACCCCATGCCCAGCGGACATGCACTGGAGCAGCAATGACACCTAAGAAGCAATAATTCAGTGTGGTCCCTCTTTCCAACCTCATATACAGCACTCAAGTCCCTGAAGAAAGTTTTGGCTCCGTCGAGCAAGGCCTCGTTTTCCGGACACACCACGATGTAGGCGACATCCCGATGGCCCCCGTAGGGGTCCAGCAGGAGCCTCTCCCAGAAGGGCAGGGAGAACGGAGAGATTGTCAGGAAGTCCTTGTCATAGCCCACCAGCAGTGTCGGGATCGGGAGAGGCTCAGGAGATTCCTCAGAGCCTTCACAGGGGAAAAAACAAATAAAGAAAAGATGTTAAAATACCTGGTTTAACTGCAGTGGGTCTCTGATGGCCCAGGATGTGGGCTCTTTTACAGGAATACTGGAAATCACTCATCCCTTGCTGTGCTGAGTGTCCTACAGGTCTATCATGGAGTGGAAATGGTTATCGAGGGTGCGCCATGCCTGATAAACCACACACTCCCAGCCCTTCTTCTTGGAAAAGATATTTAATAAAGGAGAGGGAAGATTTATATCGTACTAAAGAAATGTCATATAATCAAAGTTGTTGGCCAAAGTGGAGGGAGCTGATCCAAGCACCACTTAAACTTTCCTAGAAAGCTGCAATAAAACATCTCCCAGTGTACTCCAAGCACATGTACTGCCCTTCCCGAGGCTTCATCTCCTGGTTTTTCCTTTGTCATATCCATAACCACAGCCCAGGAGGTCCTTTTCAATCACAAGTAATAATAGGAACACACAAAATCTGACCTTCCAGCTCTTCATCCACCTCCCCTGGTTATGCAAAATTACGGATGCTTAGAGAAATTCATTCCCAGGTATATAATACTACACAAAGTTATTATAATTCTAAAAATTGCCTCCTGCCCCTCTCCATAGGATGTGCTCTGAGCACTGCTGTCCCCACAGAGAGGATTATTACCCAGTGTAACAGGGTGTCTCCCAGATACTGCCTCAGTAGAAGAAATATTGCTGAAAATGTCAAGGTAAAATATACCCAGTAGTTCCTGCAGAATATAATTCAACTTTATTAAAAAGTCAGCATCCAGTAAAGTTCACTGACTTTCCATCAAAGGCTCTGCTCTGCACTCTATGGGAATTTTGGTGTTCTTCTCTGGTAACAATTGGCAAATCCTAACTCTTCAAGTTTCAAATGCTGGAAAAATCATTAGAAGTGCTCCTGGTGGGGCACAACAGCTTTAGACAGGAACTAGAGTTACCCCCATTGTCCCAGCCCCAAGGAAAGCAGCAATACATCCATTACCAGCAGAGAGCAAAGCGTGATGGAGCTGTAGGAAAAAAATTATACCAGACTGCACTGGTTAAGCCTGCAATAAATTGCAGGCAAGAAATAGATTGAAACGCCCGTCATTATTCTGCAAACGTGCACAGACAAAACCTGGTTTGTAATTTGTGTTTTCCAGAGGTGTCACTTACAGCCAGGAGATACTGGAACTGAAACTTCTCATTAAGACTACGAGAACCTCTGTGGAGAAAGCACTCCCAGTTTTTGTGGATTTGCAGAGTTCACACAGCCCCTGTTCCCATTAGGATGTGGCTGATTTCAGCAGCTCCCTCCACTCCCATTATGTCTGTACCAGCTTGCTTTGGTCTGAGCCAGCCCCCCATTCAGGTAGGGGGGCTGAGCCTCACCCCACAGTTTCTGCTCCCTGTAAATGTTCATCACCTGGAGGGGTAAAACCTCCATCAGGGTGTCACAAAGGCCTTTTGAGGCACTTTAAAGCTCTGTGAAGAACCCCCTCATGACCCCAGGCTGTATGAACAGCCCCCTTCCTAACACATTTCCAGGAGAAAGTGCCCATTTCTAGGAAGCTGCACTCTGACTTGGCACAGAGCCCAGTGTAGGTACCATAGGTCCCCCGTCCTGCCATCTTATGGAACTGCTGCCAGGTGAGTGGTCCCTGCACGTGCTGGATGTTCTCCCAGGTCCTTCCTGTCCTCTTCTTCTGGATAGCGTCCTGGAGAAAGGGCTGCAGGGAGAGCAGCATGCGCACCACGTCCTGGGAGGAGAGCATGCTGATGTCCAGCACTGCAAGGGACAAGGAGCAGCAATCACTTCAGGGAGGGACAGCAACCCCTTGGACACGACAGATTGCTCTGCACACTGCCCATGGAATATGGACAACTCTAATTAGCTGGATGGCACTCAATGTGGTACTTGTCAAAAACACTGCTGTCACCACAGGCCTTTACACACACATTTCAGTGTCACTAGTGTCCAGCTCAGGTCACAAGATGCCAGAGCATCTTCACTATACAAACAGGTAATATTTATTTATAATTTTTCCCCCCCTTGGCACTTTTTCCCCTTTTTCCCCCTAAGTCAAACAGAGCAATTATTTTCTGCTGACTGCTTATACCCTTCTCCAAAAGCAAAAAGGGCCTCTAATTTTGCCTTCCCCCAAATACCTGAATTTGCTTCAGATTTGTGAACTTCCACAGACTCATTTCTAATTTAGGCCACGAAGTCTGAAGACAACGGGATTATTGGTACTTTGATGTAATTCACAAGCGTTCAGAAATCTACTTTATCTCTAGCATATTTTTAGTCCTATCATTTCCCACATAAAGATTACATGAGTCACAACTAAACAGATTTACAGAGGTCACAAAATATTCAGAGACAAAAGGCTCAGCTGTGCCCGTACCGTTGCTGTGAGGCCAGGAATGGACAGTGGCACTTCGGACAAGGGCTTCGTCCACCTTGCCCCCCGTGGGGTTGTCCACGTACTGCCTGCCCTGCTCCAGGGCGTTGAAACATTCCACCCAGGAGTCGTTGCTGTCGGCCTGCAGCCGGTCGTAGCTCCAGTTGATGCAGGGCAGCGTCTGGCGGTTGTTGGAGGCCATGTAATCCAAGCAGCTCAGCGATGTGAAGGGCTGCGTGTGCTGGTTCTGCAGCAGCAGCAGGAGGCTCATGGGAGGCTCCTGGCTCCTCCTGGCTCCCTCTCCCATCTGCGAGATCAAGTTGCTCTGGCAGATCATCAGTCGCCTTTCCGCAGCCTGGCCGATGTCCGAGGTCTTGCCGAAAATATCCAGCTCGTCCTCGATGAAGAGCCCGGAGTTGTAGCCAAGCTTGCGGTTCATGATGGCGCTGAAGCCGCAGGTGCAGCGGTACTGATCCTCGTTGGAGGAGTCGGGGATGTACAGCCCCACGTCGGCGCCCTTGATGTTCATGTTGCAGGCGCAGATGCAGCAGCTGTCGAAGTTCCTGTCCTTGAAGATGTTGAGCACGGAGTCGGAGAGGATCAGGGTCACGTACAGGCTGTGCGCCTCCGGGATGGGCTGCACCGTGCCCGGCTCCACCGAGTTGAGCGGCCGCGTGGTGGAGGGCGTGGAGGCGGGGGAGCCCTGGTCGGTGCTGTCGTACTTGACGGAGCCCTGGCCGCTGGCGGTGCCCCCGCCCCGGGGAGTCCTGGGCGTGCGCGGCGTGCGCGGCGTGGGCACGGAGAAGCGCGGCGTGGCCGGCGACGGCAGCACCCCCGCGCCGCTGTTGCTGGCGGGGGCCGCGCTGTTGAGCGTCACCGGCGTGCTCATCTGGGGCGTGCTCATCTGCAGGTAGTCCTGGTCCAGGCTGCCCACGCTGGGCACGTTGCTGCAGGGAAGGGATGGGAACAGAGAGCCTTTTGTCAAAGTTCATTTTTAAATACCAGGAGATGGTGAAACCTGAAGGGACTCATTGACACCGCAGTAAAGAACACTCCGCTCATAACCTTTACTCGTGGCTCTCAACAGAACTCTGAATTCTCACCACAAGCACCACTGTTTCTTATCATTATGATAAAAGGTATCACTTCACCCTCTTAAAGATTATTCTCATGGTCTAAGACTCAAATGCTCTTGAGAACAATCCCTAGGTAAATGATCAAGTTAAGATTTAGGATGTTTGCAACTTTTCTAGGGAAAAAAGAAATAGTAGCTTTTATTTTAAACACCACTATCTGTGAAGAGATACAGATTAGTGGAAATGAAAGTATTTCAGAGAGACAGAAATCTTATTTTATTTTAGAAATGACCACTTTAAATAGCTGTCACAAGTCATGCATGTGGCTCTGATACACGGTATCCCCTCATGGACACACACTGCATGTCTGATTCTATAAACACAAATCCTCATTTCGGATTACACGGTCTGCAGCACAATGGGACACGTTCCATTACAAACTCTTAGTCCAGTAAAGCTAAGAATTGTATTTTTGGGTCATCTCCATTTGTGACTGGGTTTTATTACTCTGTTTTTGTCATTTCCTGCCAAATTCAAGTGACCACAGAACAGTTTGTACATCCTATGAGATCTGTCTTTCATCTGCAAGGATTCAGTTCAAGAAACAGGTAATAAGGGGCCAATGAAAGAATAAGATCTTTACTTTTCTCTTTCCACATCACTTCTAACCTGCTTACTTTTCTTGTAATGTGTTGATTACATATTAGAATAAGGAAAGAGTGTAAGAACTCAGTAAGTCTCTCAATAAGGAAGGGGAAACGGAGATTTTTCATGTTTGTCTGTCCCCATAGTGTGTTTTGTGTGTTATTGGAAAGGACTGTCATCATTTGAATGCCTACCTATCATTAGTGACTTGAAAAGGAAAACACTGAAGACCCCTTTCCTTACAATCATTTTATTACCTTGAACTGATGTGTGTCCAACTCGAAGCAGAAGGGAAAATAATGAAGCAGGGTCTGAAGGAGTTGTGGAGCGGCAGCAGAGCGAGTGCCTCAGACTAATAAGAAAAGGTGACCTAGAAACCCTGATTGGCAATCACCACTCTGTCGGAAGCCTGCAGTAATAATCCTCACTCTAATTGGATTAGATTGAAAATGAAAGGGTTTTTTCCCCAACAAATACCTGAAATTAATAACCAGCTCAGGCCCGGTGCATCAGTTACTATTATGAAAAAACCTGAGAATTAAATTGCTCCCTAGGCACTATATCAAGGGTTTACAATTTTTTCTTTGCAATTCTTTTGAGAATACTGAAGGACCCTTTGGGGCTGAAAAAGGACTGATTTAAAGGACTTACAGACTGATTTAAAGATACAGACTGCTTCCTCTAGAAATGAAGCAGTGCAGCAGGAGACCTTTGTACTATTACTATGCTTTTTCAGAGATTTTATTAATGGTGCAAATTCTTGCTAGCTTTCAAAACCTCCAGCAATGAATTTCCTCCATAAACACTGCTCATTTCTGAGAACAGAGTGAGGAATCCAAGCTTGGAAAATGAACGTCAGTGGTTCCCTTCATGTCACAGCACTCTTCTACTTGGCATCTCCTCTTTGGGTCTCAGGAATGGTGGGACAGGACAGGACATGGACCAACATCTGTCTGATCAGCAGCTCCCCATGGCCCCGCTCAGGGACACCACAGGAGCTCCCACAGGCCCACTCAACATTTCCAGAGCCCTCAGAAGGGCAAATGCAATCTCCAGGACCAGAGATCACCAGGCTGGAGCTCAAAGTGACACAAGGGAGCCTGGCTGGAGGCTGGACATGGAAATGGGAGGGCAGAGATGTGAGAGGTTCAGTGCATTCATTTTGTTCCCCAACACTTGTGGTGTCTGTTGAATCACAGTATTTTCCTGTATCAGAAGTTGCCATTAATTCAGTACTGCATGTTCCTGTTCTTTCAAAAGCACTGCGAGTGGACACATACTGTAACACCCCTGACTGCCAAAGCCAGGCTTAAATGTTCCTGCTATCAGAAGTGTTTTGATCTCAGTCAATGACAAACCTAAAAGGTTTAAAATACATTTGCAGGTTAAAGCACTGTTAATGCAAACAACCATTTTAGTTACACCCAGCTTTAGGCATGGGCTGGACAGACTCCATTCCTCCGAGGCTGTACTCACTTGTAGCCATCTCTGATGAAAGTGGCTGCAGGTGGCAATGGAAGTTGTTCAATTTTCGGAGGAACAGCCCAAGAAGGCCTGAAGATGCAGGCATCTGGAATCTTCAGAGGTAGGAGGCACTGGCTGGGCAGGATCTTCAGTGGAGCAAACAGGGAGGAGCCCACGAAAGGTTGAAGTGATGGAACTTTGTGCACATACGAAAAATCCTGTAACACCCAAGTGACCTTGTTAAAACAATGTGGTTGGGTTGCTCTTTAGATATTTATTTTTAATTCAAATCTATTGTACTGTTTGAACTGTCTACAATTACCTTTCCCCCCCCAAATTCACTATATTTATTCATTCTACAAAGCATTCAAGAGCAGTTCCTTCAAGGAAACTCAGCTAAGGCTCCTGGTTATGCCAAGATGCTGCACAGCTTTATGGCAGGAGGTTTCACAATTGGATCAGGCTCATTTCAGACAAGCTGTGCCAAAACATCAGTAGTGCACTATGAAATTTTCACACTACCTAACTTTTAGCACCTCATTTAGGCACTTAAAAGATTGATCTTTGCAAGACTTCTGTACTGACAGTGGGGAGAGGCTGTCAGAGTGTGAGGAACCCTGAGGTGCCTTGAGGGAGCCTCTCTGAATAACCCCCACTGTGGGGGTTCACATCACTTTAGCAATAACAGTGCACACTTTGCACATGCTAATCATTACACAGAGTATTAAATACAAATATCTAAACCATCCAGCAAACACTATATTAACTATCAATGAAGTTCAGCCCAGCTGGGCTTGCAGTGACTGTCAGGTTTGCTTGCAGAGATTGATGACAAGAACTTCAGCCAGAGTTTTAGAGCTATTGCAGCTCTTTCAGGAGATCAGAACTAGTCCTTTTGAGGCACTACTGCAAAGTAAAAATCAGTAGGAAAACATTAACAGCAGTCTCAGTATTTAACATCTCATTAGAGCTTTGCATTTTTCCCTTGCACCTTGTCAAGCATTGAGGGATGAGGAATGTGTGGATTACTATCTCCAGCTGTGGAATGCTCAGCACAAGGAATCTCCTTCCATGCTCTCAGAATGATCAGCAATGGGTTTAGTGCTTGTTTCCCCCACTGGTGTGTATGAGCAGGTGTGACACACTCAGAAGCCAGTCAACTGTGCTGTTGGAAATGTTCTCAGGCAGAATTAAAATAAGTATTTTAATACTCCTATAATGGTTGGTGAGGGAGATTAAAATATCTTTGGTATCAATGATGCCCTGAAATCTGCTCCTGCTCAAAAACCTTCAGCTCAACAAATTCCAAGACAGACTTCTTTTCCAGGCCCAACTTATCCTGTTCTTAAGCAAACAATTTACTGCACAAGCCGAAGAGAAAAACCAGCAAGGTTTGTGGCAAGGCAAAATCTTACAAACCCTATAAAAAACTTATTTCAGACTCCTGTAATGGCATAAAAACTTGTGGATGCACCAACTCAAGGCAGGAAATGGAGACTGCCCTGGAGCACACACTGAGAAGCTGTCTCTTGCCAAGGTGCCTCCCAGTGAGAGCTCAGGGAGGAAGGAAGGAGAGATCTGGCAGTACCGAGGCAGACTTGCCCCATGTCCTGGTGTCCAGGAGGGTTCTGCCTTCAGGAGGGACACTGGGAATTCCCTCCCACCTCTGCAAAGCCCCTTTCTCCACAGACCTGCTGGGACAAGCTCCTTGCCAGCTCAGCCCTTGGCAGGGAAATGAGCTGGGAGTGCCGGGGTCTGACTGGACACACTGGACTGGCACCAAAACATGGGAGCACAACCCTGGAATGCTGTCCCACAGGCTGTCCTGCTTCCTGACAGGGACAGGAATTCCTTCCTCTCCCAGGGACAAAACTGAAAGTTCCTGTGGAAGAAGTCACCCTGTGGGATTTGCCAGGGCTTCCCTTGCAGTCTGCCTGAGGGATGCTATTCCTGCTGCCAGGAAAATATCCTACTTCACAGCTAACCACATCATTTACACTGAACAAAGGCATCCATCAGTATCCTCACACCAACACAGCCACTTCTTGTCCATGTCCAAGCGTGTCCCTGGCTCAGCAATGCAGACCCCTAAAAATCAGCGTTCAGTTAATTCCAACATGGGCACAAAGGAGAGGGAAGGAGGTGGTGCTGGGGAGAAAGATGGCTGCTGAAATAGAAGGAACAGGCTGTGGCACATGAGGGACAGGTGGGTCTGAAGGAGAAAAATAGGCTACAAAATCAAGGGCTGGGGACTACCAGGAAGCCAGAGTTAGAGTGGGCATCTCCCTTGCTATTCCCCATGTACAGAGCAGCTTGCTGCAGAACAAGGTGCTGTGCATTTCCACACAAAAAGTGCACTTTTTATTAAAAAACCCCTCAGGCTGTATGCATGGAAATATGGCAACAATACCTTCTGGCAAAAGTGCCGAAAGGCAGCCCCAGAAGTTCAGGGATGCAGGATACACACAGGCAGGATGGTGTTGCCCTGCTCCTACCCTGTGATGGAACAATGACACAACCAATGTACACCAGTGCTGATGCTGGGTCCCTCCATGGGATGCTATGGAGAAATGGCCACACTGGGATGTCACGAGAACCCAGAGTCCCCAGCCACGAACAGCTCTTACTGAGACACTACAGGACTCGAGAGAGGAGAACTAGGTGACATTACCTGACCTGTGTTATACAGAAAGTCAGATAAGAATGGTCCCATCTGGCCTTAAAACTTGTGAAGTAACATCAGCTGAAGAAGAAACAGAGCAAGTTCAACCCCTGGGCTTTCTCAGAGAGTTTCAACCCTAACCAAAAAAGGAACATTTCAGAGAGATAAAGGCAGCCTTTCTACATGCACCACTTTATCCCACTGTGTGCCCAGCTTGGCAGCAGGGAGGGGGGCACAGCGAAGGTGCCACAGAGAAATTATCTGAAGAAATGCATCAATTAACAGCTCCTTAGGCAGGAGTGTGGTGTTTTTCCATACATGTACATTCTCTCTGTTCGGCACAGGGCTCGTTTCACAGACAATACTGTTTGTTTCCTGAGAACACCCAGAACCATTACAAACACAAGATTACTAGAAGAAAAATGCCTACAGTTAAAATCAGGGAAACAATTAAAAAGCTCTTTTACTGGAGAAGAATATTTTTCCAACTTCAGCCTGACAGGTTCTTTACATGGGTCCAGCTCACGTTTGTTAGCTGCTACACACACTACATGGGACTCGTTTATAAAAATCAAAGTGTGCATAGAGGAGTTTGTAAAAATCCCACATTTCTGGTATGTTACCTTAATTTCTTCAGGTTTAGGGCTACCTAATCCATCTTCCACCTCCATTTTAAACTCAGCCAGCTGTGTTGGAACCATGTTGACCATAGGGCTCTCCATCATTCCCAAGGCAGTCACAGTCTCTGAACTTATTCCATCTTTGTAACTCATCACTGGGGAGAAGGCAGGGTGCTGTTCCAAAGAGGGTGGTGTTGGAAACATCCTTTGGAGATCTGCCACAGCTGAATAGGATGAAACAACACAGTTAATCATTAAAATAAAAATTCTCAAGGAAATTCAATAAAACAGAAGAGACCAACTCAATGCGAGCTCTTACTTCATCAGTTAAAAACTAGCAAAGCTCCTCCAGACTTACTGGGGTTCTGACAGCAGTGTAAGTCTAGACCAAAAGTTAACTCCTAGGGATAAATTCCCCAAATTCCTAGGGATACTCTGCAAGGTTATTGTTCAGCAGAAACAACAACCTGGTAGACAGACAAACAAATGTACAGTTTACCAGCAACTAATAAATCCTTCCTAACTGGAGAGATGAATTGACATTAATGCCAAGCTCACCCCAGTGACTGCTTCTCAGGAGTCTCAGAGGAGTTTCCTCCCTTTGCCAGAGCTGACACTGAGCCCCAAAACCGGAGGCCTTTGGAATTCATGTGCCCTGAGCTGGATTTCTCCACTCAGTCACTGTAGCCTCATTTGGTCCATGGCAACACAGCTCCTGCCACAAACACGGGCAGTCCTGCCTAGGAACAGACTGCCAGGCAGCCTGAAGTTCCAGTGCCAGAGAAGCCACAAAATTATCATTTTGCATCACAAGACATTAAGCCAGGAAAATCCCTGACTTCTCAGGAAATGAATGTAATGGAATTATCCATTGGCTGTTTTTCTTCTTTAAGCAGAACAACCAACCCTGACAGAGATGCCCCATGCACTGTAATGCAATCAAACACAAATCACACCAAGTCCTGCATGTTCTCCCCACTTCCATTCTGCTTCCTTCCAGGTACACCCTATTTATTTTGTGTCACATTCAGCATAAATGCTCTATTTTCCTGACTTGAATTAGGACTAATCCACTCTGAACAAAACCATCACTGGTGAACCACTGTAATTAGAGAAGGGTGAATTCCATCAAGTGTCTCCTCTTAGATACTTTCTCTGACAGATTTAATGCCCAATCCCATTTCCACACCCAAGCTGACGGGACACAGGGACACTCTTGTGCTCGGTAACATCTGCAGCCTAAAGATGATGGAAAATTCATAAATCAATATGGATGGATTTCTGACTGGTAAACACCATGTTGTGGAAATCCAAACAGGTAAGAAGAAGTACTGTTCTCAAAAACTAACAGAAAAATGCAGAAATAAGTGATGGGATTACAACTGTATATGGATGGTGAGTACCTGCACTAACAGAACATTTGTGTAGGATGCTGCAGCCTCAGGATGTGTCTCCACTCTGCCTTAACAGAGCCAGCCCTGCATGTGATGCTTTTGTGCTCAGAGATGACACGGCCAGGCAACTCTTTAGACAAAGTGAAACAAATAGGGGAAATCCTCTCAAAATGCAGTTCTTTTGGTAATAACTATCCAAGCTGAACCCAAAGTCCTTCACAATCTGGAGCAGCAGAGTAAACAATGGGCTATGAATTATTCCCACTCCGTCTATATTCTTTCCTCCACTCTTTCAGTATTTGAATTTAAGACCTTAGTCTTGTCCTGATACAGGATGAATCAGTGCTGACAGCAGGTTCAGCAGAATGGAAGAAATTCTTTTCCACCAACCTTAGTATAAAATACAGTGTTCAGGCTGGCAGCTGGATTGGCTCCCTGTTTCTCAGCAGAGAGAGGTGCTTTAGGCACTGGAGAGGGGACAGGGAGGAAGGTGAAAATGAAGGGTGGCCAGTAGGAATTTATGATGCTGTACAAGGCACTTCAGCTCCCCACAGACACTGCTCTGCCTCGACAGCTGGTGCAAGGCCACAGCTACAAGTGGAGTGTATCTGTTTAACTTCACACTACATCATTTTCTCACCTCCAGCTCACTCCACTTAGCAAAATTCTGCAGTGCAGATTCATAAAAAAGTTTAATTACAAAAAATCCCCCAACCCTACAGCAACAGGCAACTATCATCATTCATTTTCATGTGTGTCATGCTTGAAAAAGCTTTGCATATTTTAAAAAGCTATGGATCAACTAAACCTGTCAAAATCCAATCTCTGTATACTTCAGACTTCTACATTTGAGTAAATCAGCACAGCTTTTATGGGTCCA
This sequence comes from Aphelocoma coerulescens, assembly GCF_041296385.1. NCBI lineage: Eukaryota > Metazoa > Chordata > Aves > Passeriformes > Corvidae > Aphelocoma > Aphelocoma coerulescens. The sequence continues at coordinate 14,171,468 of NC_091029.1, read as the reverse complement.
TAAAACTCTGACTCATCTCCTTCAGACTGGTTTTTTTCTTCACCTCAATTTGTTCTCATTACCAGCTGAAGTTAATGAGAAGGCATTAAAGAATGATTTGCAGAGAGATTGGATTTCTGCTTATAGTGGCCACAGAAATCAAACACTCTTCCTTCTCACCACTAAGTAATTTTTCATTTGATTCGTTACTGTTATACCAAAAATTCTCACGTTCCTCCTGTCCCACAAACACAGACACATTTCTCCTTCATCTCAAGAGAATGCCACCTATACCACAATAGAATCAGAGATCTGTTCAGGCTGGAAAAGCCCTCTGAGATCACTCAGTCCAACCACTCCCAGCACTGCCAAGGCCACCATTGCCCCATGTCCCCAGGGGCCACATCCACACCCCAGGGATGGGGATTCCAGCACTGCCCTGGGCAGCTGTGCCAGGGCTGGACAGCCCTTTCTGTGAAGGAATTTTCCCAATATCCACCCTGCCCCTCCCCAGCCCAGCCTGAGGCCGTTCCCACTCCTCCTGTCCCTGTTCCCTGGGAGCAGAGCCCGACCCCCCCCGGCTGCCCCCTCCTGTCAGGTGCAAGAAACGCAGCAGAGCACACAAACCTCAGTCGTCATTCCCAACAGCTGTTGGCACAGTCCTTAGAAAAAAGCCCTATTATTTTAATCTAATTTCATCAGTTTCCTGCACTCCCATAACCTCCCTTGTCCATGTGCAGGGCCTGTACAAGCATCACTGCCACAACCACCTGTAAAAGGTCTACACCGTGCCTCCAGTTAGAACCCAGCCCTTTGATTTAATCATGCACTTCCACATCCAGATTAAACCCTGAAGGTGATTTTAGTTTTAATTTGTCAAATGGTTGATGCAATTTTTTTCTAAGACAGGTTGCAATTTTCTTCTAAGACAGGTTGCACCATCATGGCCAATTGGTAAGCCATGGTTTTAAATTCTTTGATTTCATTAAGTAGAAGGATTTATACTTAAAGACGGATGTGGTAATGGTGTAAGTGCCCAATAGCGAGCTGAGAAGAGAGGGGGGAGCTTCCAAAGAAAGATTTGTAACAAACCCATCCCACAGTTCCAGACTAAGACAACAATGCCGACAGAAGAGCACCTCAAATCTCGGTAGGCTCACTAAAAATCCGTGTCTGTATTGCCACTGTCCTCATTAAAGCCTGGCAGCTCCAGCACAGGTGCACCCTCCGTGAGCCCCGCGCCACTGCAGGGCTGGCACAGCGAGGCCTGTGCGCGGGGCAGGGCCGAGCTGTGCCCAGTGAAGGAAGCCCTGGTACTCACTGGGAGGGTAGGGAACCGCGGTCCGGCCGTCCTTGCCCAGCGGCCGCTCCTCGGAGCCCGCTGCCAGCAGCTTGGAGGAGCGCAGGGCTGGGGACACGGCCTGCAAACCAAACACTGCAGTTAGCACAGACTCTGGCACCTCGCAGGGGCACTGCACTCCAAAGAGAACGGCTGCTTTTCTGCTCTCCCACCCACTGCCCCCCAAGGAGTCTGGATTTTTCCCCCCTCTTTCAACACTAAAACAAAAGAAAAATATTTGCCTGTCTATATATCCCCTCATAAATTGATGCATACATGTAACTATGTACTTTTATATTTCTATACACAACAAATTATATTCAAAATTTTATCACAAGCCCTGAGCTTGAAATGCCTGTGACTGCTCTACTTGTTTCCATCTATGGATTACTCCAAGGTAAGAATGGGAATACGACACTGCGAGTAAGCCCAACACATGCAAATGTTAAGACAGGAAAAACATTAGGGCTGTCCAGGCCAACTTCAGAGAAGAAAGTAATTTTTTATTTTGACAGAACAGTCCTCTGGTAGATTTGCATATTAACTGTGGCATCTGAAGTGCAGTTTGTGTGGAACCACAGCAAGGAAACTGGTGCACTTGTAAAGTCCTGCCAAGAAAAAGGCATTAGGCTTTTAAACACCCTTATCTACTACTAACAGTCACTTTAGGACACCTTCTGTATCATTATGGCCATATTAGATTATGCTTAAAGATAGTGACTATTCAAATCTTTGCCTTCCCTGGCAGTTTCCCCCTCTCATAACTGATACAAATCTGCATTTCCTTTTGTATTTCCTAACATGCAGCAACTATTTCTCTTTGCACTGAAATAAAGTGCTTGGAAGAATGAATGGGAATATGCTGTAAGGCTGAATTTATTTCTCTTTGGGCAGGTTCTCAGACAAGGTAAAAGAACTAATCACCAGTTAATAAAACTTGGATCTTTTCCACAACTTTCTAACACAAAATTCTGACAGAAGTCAGGACACAGAACTAGGTATAATGGATTTATAAAGCAACTGCATGGCTCTCCCTCTGGAAGCTCCTTACAGCCTGTCCATGCAGGACAGATCTCCTGAAGGATCTCTCTCTTTGCCAGCAATCCTTCCTAGCTAAAATCCAAGCCTGCCTACCTGGAAACCCTCTCTCCCATCTATTAGGGATAATCATTCCCAGCAGGATTCCTGGTTTCTGGCCTAGAGGATACTCAGTCCCACAGAGACTCACCCCAAGCTCATCCTCATCGGAGTTGTCGAAGATGTTGTCGAGGTCGTGCAGGGATGGGGCCAGGTCGGTGACCTGGGTGAGGCTGCCGGAGCCGGCCCTGCCGGCAGCGCCGTCCTGCCGCGGGTCTGGCAGCCGGGAACGGGAAACAAACGGGGGCACCGTCAGCACCAGGGCAGCACAGCCGGGGACACAGCAGCACCTCTGCCAGCAGCACTGAGCTCCTCTGCTGTGCTGGAGCCTTGCAGGCTGCTCAGCAACCACCGAGGGGCAGCCGGGAAACAAGGAAGGAGCTGCTGCTGGTTTAATATGCTGAGATATATATACATATAATTGTTTTTATAAGAAAGACAAGGAAAATCAAGTTTTTGCCAGTTTGGGAGCTGGCTGTTGCTCTGATGTTACAGACAAAAGTTCGGATGTGATTTTTCCCTCAAGATGTTATGGCATATGGGTATTTTTGCTTTGCAGACCCAATCTAAGAGATTTAACTCACCAGTCTTAGGAGCAGAACTGAAAATGGACATGGCATCTTTTCCATCAGGAACTGGTGTGGAATGGCCTGTTGGGGGGATTTCCTTGGTACCAATCACATCTTCTGACTACACAAAAAATTAAAGAGATTTCATGGATATGAATTTAAGCTATGCAAGAACAAATGTTTTCCTACATCCAGCCAAACCTAAGGGTCTGAGTTAAATGTAAGATTTACAAAGGATTCCATGGACATCATTCAGCTCTGATAGCCAGTCCAGGTAATTAACCACCTCAAAATCTCCAGGTAAAAATATCTTTTGAAATGTTTGTTTGCACAGCCAGACACTGAAACGGCTCCTTAAAGGATAAGATCATAAGGAGCATCATGCAGGTGTCAAAAAAAAAAAAAAAAATTATATGAAAATATAAATGTAAATATAAATATAAATGTGTATATGTCTGATTTCGTTCTGTGGAACAGGCTTGTGTTTTCCAGAGAGCTGTACAGCAAACGCTGTGCTACAAGATAAATCCCACAAGAACATTAATGCCAGAGACTCTGGATTTACACCTTACCTTGTTCTTTTTCAAAGGATCTTTCTCAGCCCCAAGTTTGCATTTTTTATTGACAGTGAAGCTGTACTTGATGTCTCCATCTTCGAAGGTGTAAGGATCACTGGCGTCTCCCCAGCCTTCTCCAGGGGGTTGTAGTAGAGGCAAGGGGTCAAGATAGTTCAGGGTCTGCACTGGTTTCTGTTCTTCCAAAATTTTAAACCGTTTATTAGGTTGTGCTAAGAGCCTGAAGTGAAAATAAACAAGCGAAGCCACCATGAAACAAAACCAGCATGATGTGTAGCCGTCACACAAACACAGCCCATGGCTCACTCCATCCCCCTTAATCAAGCAGAAATGTTTTTTTCCTCAAATAAAGGATGTATTGGCTACATTTAGTATTAAATACCTTACTGTATTAAGACCTACTTTGGGACAATGAAAGAAGAATCAATTTTGTCACTATGTAAACAAAAGCATTTTCCAGCCTTCCCAGGCTGTATTTTTCAGGCTGAAACCCTTTTCAGCCGAGCAAACTCTATTGTAATTACCAAAGCAAATATTCTTTTAACTCAATAACTCTTCCTCAATTAATTTTTGCTTAAACATTTTCATTAACCACTCTCTCTGGTGCATTTTTTAAAATGCATTATCAGAATGTTAGAGTAATTTTTAGGCTAGCATAAAATACAAAAATAGGTCACAAAGAGATTGATCAGTTCTTGTAGTGTCCAACAGAAAGCCAGATATGGAACAATAAAGCATCTGTAATAGTGTGTTTCTATTTAAGTACCTGGTATTCTCTCCGGCATCTGTGATGGGGAAGTGAAGCCTTGGCCTTTTTCATTTGAAAACTAGAAATTAGAGTTTGGTGATGATTAAAACCCACCACCCCCCTGCTCGGTGTGCGCTCTCACCTTTTCAGAGCAGTGCTGTCGGGGTTGATCTCCATCCTGCCATCATACCTCTCACACGGCAGCTCCGGCGGCCGGAACTCGGGGTCGTCGCTCGAAGGGACACTGTAGGTCCTCCACATGTCCACGGCCTCGTTGCTCTGAGTTATGCCACAGTACAAGGCTGTCTCACTGACCTCTCCCATCAGAGGTAACCTCTGGCCCACCAGGACTGTCCTGTCATCTAAGCTGGGCAGTGGCTGCAGCTCCAGCCCGCCACTGTAGAGTGCTGGGTTCACAGGAACGGAAGGGGCGTCCAGGTTCTCCGCCTCCTGACCTCTGGGCTGGGGGCTCAGGGTGGGAGGCAGAGGGGAAGTAGGGGAATGGGGTGAATCCATAGGATTCATATTAATTTGCTTGCTTGGATTTCTAGCAGGTAGCGAGAGGGCCTTCTCATATTTCCTGGAATTCGGGACTTCCAAAGCGGACTCCATCCCGGCCAGTCCCAGCTTCTGCCCGGACGTGTCCTGCTCCATGCATAGCTCTTCAGTCACCGAGGGCCGATGGTGAAATGGCATCAGGGGCCTTTTTTGCAGTTTCTCTCCCTTGTCCTGCCTCTCGGTGGTTTTGTGCTTTGAGGAGGCAGGAGGGGGCAGTGCCGAGGCCGCCGCTGTGCCCACGCCGAAGCCGGGCTGGGGCAGCGTGGGGGGCCGGCCCGAGGCACCGGCGCAGCGCTGCTTGAACACCTTGTGCCTGGAAAAGGAGCAGAAACCACTCACTGCATGGGCAGGGCAGTTCCCTGAGCCCAGGGGAAAGCCAAACCCAAAGAGCAGCACTGAGAAACCTCCTGTCTGCTCCTGATCTTTTAACAGACTTTTAATTTCTGCCTGATGAAGTTTGAATAAATATTTTTAAATATTCAAAACAAAATAATGCAGTAACATACAATCTTATTACTGGCTTCATATGGCTTTTCTGACTTTGCATCCAGCATCTTTGAGACAGGGAAGCACAGGATTGAACTTCAGCGTCTCAGGTACTGCTAAACAGTATTTTCATCATACTGGTGATGGTTCCCAAGGATGTGACAACAGGGAAATAACCCTGCCCATACATTTATTGGTCTTTTTTGTTTTTCAGGGTTTTTTTTGTTTAGCTGTTTATTTGATTTTATTAAGCTAAACAGAAATTGAAAGATGTGTTTGTGCTTAACATTGAAACCTGTTTAAAAATAAACATCATTTCAAAATGAATCACTCCATCCCTATTTTATGAACAACAAAAGGACAACAAAAGCCTATTTCAGAACATGTAATGTGCTTTTTACTTGAAAAGATAACCTACATGATCACCAGTGAAGTGGATTAGATTGGAGACACCCAACCCTGTCTAAGGGTGCAAACACGTCTTGTGCTTGCTGCCCCTGTTCCATGGAAGCACCCGCGCTGTGGGGCTATCCCAGCGATCCGTGGGGCTATCCCAGCGATCCGTGGGGCTATCCCAGCGATCCGTGGGGCTATCCCAGCGATCCGTGGGGCTTTGCTGTTCCCAGGACACGCTGCAGATTCCCTGCAGCAGCAGATGGTCTGTGGCTGCAATCACCCTAATGTGGAGCTAATGCCCTGGTAACTGGGGATTTGCCTTAAGCATGTTCTTGTAACATTTCATTGCCTTAATTCTCCATCATTCACCGTATTTTAACTGCAGAGAATTATTTCAGACATTCTGTTCCTCACACACCAAGATGGGGCTGCAGGAGACTGAATTTGATGCTGAGTACCAGACAGCCCTTTGAGACTCCAGTTCCAAGATCATATCTTGACATTTATCCAGTACAGGGAATGGGCACAGAAATGACTAAAACAATTTCGATATGAGAGTAGCTGCTCAGGTTCTGCAGCTACACAGAAAGTACTTATTGCTGTTTGAAATCAGGTACTGCCTTCATTTTAAGGATGATGTTTCCATTTCCCAGCTGCTGTGCTCACCAACTCCAGTTGGTGAGTTATGATGCAGTTATCACTGGAGGGATGAACAGAAAGTGTGAAATTGCAAGTGCAGCTGAACCTATCCATAAAATCAGGCTCCCACTGCCCACTATTGATTCCCCATGCTTTCCAGGCAGAGCTGGACCTCAGTTTTCCACAGGAAACACTTGGCATTCTAACACAACATTGATCTGTTCCACATTCTTGAGTATATAAATACAATGTGTATAATCAGGGGGGAAGAGCTGCAGAAAGCACCTCTCACTTGAGATAGAGCAGGGAGTCTCCAGGCTGAATCTTCCACCCTTGCAGGATGCACAACCCCTTCATCTCTTCCTCTGACTACACAAAGAAGAACTGCATGCTTAAGGAATAACTTCCTTTGGTAAAGATGCTTTTTATCACCCATCTTACAAGGAGATGGTGACCTTGGGAATCAAGAATTTCAGGAGAAGCATTTCACAGGACTATTTCACTGCAAACTGGGGTTTTTTTCTCTAGCCCTGTAACATCTCTCTGATAATTGTAAGAATGGCTCAACAGAATTGGTGATGATGGTTTGCCTTTCCTGAGTGAGGAGTTCTGGAATTCTAACCACTCACCAAAGATGACAGATAATTTAATAACTTCCTAAAGCGTTTGTGTGAGTGAGCTGTGAATTCTTTCTGATCCAGTGACAGTGGCTGACCAGGCTGCAAAGGTTTAATATTCTCTTGGGTGGGTTTTGTGCCATGGCAGATTGACCAGAGGCACGTGAAGTGATCTGTAGGGATGTTTTCCCTCTTCCTCCAAATATCAGGATGCTCACAAACTTGGGCAGATCCTGCCCTCTTTACCACAAGCCTTAACCACTTAACCAAGGGTTATGGCTGTGAAAAGCTGCAGGATGAGTTCATTGTGAATGGGAACTGTTGGAGTGATCCTGGCCCCAATACCATCATTTTCCCACTTGGATTGACTCCTGCAAGTGACAGTGGGCTGAGATGCAGATTCATCCCCCAAATGTGACCACAGGTTTGATATTATAATTTCCTCTTGTCTCAGCTAAAGCCTAACTCCCTCCTGCACGTGTACCTCTGTCTGAATTAAACAGGGCTCTCCCAGTATGACAAATGTTTATTCTCTTCAAAGCTCACCTGGAACAAGAACAACTGACTCTTTGGACTGGATCCACAAAATCCCATGAAACGCTATTGTTAGGAACTTCCTCTTCCAAATTTGCAGCTGTAATTTGATTCCTCCTGAAGAAGAGAAAAATATTTTAGTAATCACCACCTTTTGTAAAACAAAATTTTAAAAATGTACATGCATAAATTCATGTATGTTCCCCTCAGATAAATTCCTTCCTTCTACCTGACCTTTGAAATAGACAGCAGATCCCTGTACTACTCCTTAAATTTACAGTTTGATTTATGTAGGAGGAAGGTCCCAGCTCTGCATCAGATAAGTCTGTCTGGAGTCTGAGCACAAGAAACAAGGGGAAAGCCATTTAAACTGATTCTGGAAATCAGTCTGACATACCCAATGAGGAAAGTGCATGGAAATAAGGAAGAATAAATATTTCAGGGCTCACCATGCCATGATACGCTTTAAATCTCCAGTACTAAAGGCCTATGGTATTAACATCAATTTATACACCCTTGCCAATTGAAGTTTTAGTCCAACTCACGTAATGCTTTACAAATACTCCCCTTAGAGCCCTAAATATCAAATATATACGAACTGTTCTGCAGTCACCCAGCTTTCAGTGTAGTAGCAACAACTGGAGATAGAAGCTGCCATCACTAAATCTGAGAGCACCTGGCTGAAGCACATCCTATGGATGCATGGCCTCAAGGACTGGCACAATCAGGGTACACAACTGCAAATACAACAGGAAGTGTCAGGAGCTCTCAGCTGAACACAGTGACAAATTTTCTTTGATAATACCACATTTTCCTAGATAATGCTGTTTAGCACCATTAGTTCTGATTACTAGCATAGGAATCCTGTAAGGAATAACATTAAGGCAAAACTATGACAATTTTAAGTGCATATTTTGTGTTATAAATAAGCAAACCACGAGGACTGCTGCCATACTTGGACTGTGCCCTGTTGAGGATGCATTCCTTCCACACACGGTGAACCATACGGTTGTGAAATTTTGGAGTAATCTTGCTTGATTTCTTTGGACTGTGGACACTGACTGTCCCCTCCTGCACAGCTGGATGGCTGATGCTGCTCTGAGAGCAGCCACTTTCTCCTGCAAAGAAATGAAGCATCAGTGTCAGAACTGTTCTTCATATTCACAGTTGATTTTTTTCCTGGAAGTCTCTTAGCAGGCTGCTGGCTACACAGATGTGCACATTCACTGGGGAATGCTCAGAGCACCCTTACAGAACACATTTCAAAGCAACGCTTCCTTCGAGGTAACAGAGGTGGCACTGGGTTGTACCACAGACACGGGCAGTGGAGTTGTGCACATACTGCACCTCAGGTGATGTGACAGACTCTGTATATTATACACAGCTACCTGCATAAATAAAATATACTCCCTAATAAAGGGAGGTACTTTAGATAGCCCCTATAGCCCTGGATTGCATCACTAAGAAATAGTGCAGACAGAGATTTTTCACAATCATCCTGGACATTAAACTTGAATTTATACAGTCTTTGGTGAGTTGCTTTAAAGACAAAGTTTATTATTATTTTATTATATTTATTATAATATAATAAAAGCATCTATTAAGAAAACTAATAGTTTATGCACACCATTTCAAAGCAAGGATCAGTTCTTCATACTCAATATTAAATCTCACTGAGGAAATGAATGGATCACTGATGCTTTCCTACAGACACGGACTGGGAGAGCTGGGGGTGCTCACCTGGAGAGGAGAAGGCTCCAGGGAGAGCTCAGAGCCCCTTGCAGGACCTAAAGGGGCTCCAGGAGAGCTGGAGAGGGACTGGGGACAAGGCATGGAGGGACAGGACAAGGGGGAATGGCTTCCCAGTGCCAGAGGGCAGGGCTGGATGGGATATTGGGAAGGAATTGTTCCCTGGGAGGGTGGGCAGGCCCTGGCACAGGGTGCCCAGAGCAGCTGTGGCTGCTCCTGGATCCCTGGCAGTGTCCAAGGCCAGGCTGGACAGGGCTTGGAGCAGCCTGGGATAATGAAAGGTGTCCCTGCCCATGGCAGGGGTGAAATGGGATGAGTTTTAAGGTCCCTTCCAACCCAAATCACTCTGGGATTCTGTGCCATTTCTTTATAATATGCTTGAGTTGAAATACCAGAATCAAAACTGGCTTTGATGAGATTTTCCAGTTGAGATCTACATCACTACAGAAATTTCCATCTTATCACCAGTAGATAACACTATTAACACAGCATATGATATTCTCAGTACATATTTTCTGTATGGTTATCAAAGAGATAACAAATGAAGATATTCAACATGTTTGAGAGCCTGAAAACTCTCTGCACTCCATTCCTTCCAGTGATGCAGAAGCCTTTACCCACTACTGTACGAGCAGAAGCTTCACTTCCTGCCCCACAGTGTGTTTGTGTTCAGCTGAACTGAACTCCATCCTGCCAAGCCCGAGCTGCAGCAGCAGAGGGAGCTTTGGGTCCGTGTGGCCTGGGCACGGAGTCCCTGCTCCGGGCTGGGGATGGAACAGCAAGGAGGGATGTGCTGCATTTTCACAAGGTCACACCAGGGTACAGAACACTTCGTCCTCCTGCCTGACGCAATCCAAGCAGCCTCAAGTGTGAGGTGCTGAAGGGACTCTGCTGCACACCACTGCAGCTAACAGGGACTCCTGCTTCTTGCCACCAGGTGACTTGCAAAACACAACTTCTGAAATGGTGCACGAGCTGCCTAACCCTGCATCTTCTTTCATTCTTCATGTTATGTATTTCTTTCTCCAGCTGGATCTTCCCTGCTTATCTTTCTGTAAAGTCAAACCCCAAAATCCCTGGGCATGCTGAGGCTTGTGCCTCTAACCATGTATTTCACTGGCTTTCCAAGGTTCTCTGGCAGTGGGAACTTGACAGATGATCAAAAAAACAGGTCAGAACTTCAGAACTGGCAAATGTGCCCTCCTTTGGAGAAGGGGAGAAGGAATGTGTGTATACAGACAAATATCACGTGCACACAGAGGCATCGCATGCATCAACAGCAGGAGGAAAATAAGGAAAAGTCTGATGGGAAGGGAAGGACAAGAGGCATGAGAGGATAACCAAGGAGCTACCAGGACTTTCAAGTTACCTTGGGGTGCATTAATTGTTGCTTTCTATAATTATGCAATATTTTTATATCATACAGTATTTGCAATATTTTTATACTATACAGCAATTGACAGCGTGAGCCAGAGCTGCACAGCAGGCAAAACCACTTTGTTCTCACACACTAATTTTTACCCATGAACATCCCTGACACAGTCCTGGAGCACACATAGGTACCTGTGTCAGGTAATGGTACAATGAGTGGAGGACACAGCAGCCCCTCACCAGAGGCTACCACACATCCCCTGTGGTCCAGACTGGTTCCACTGGTGAAGCCATTCCCCAGTTCCAGCAGGAATTTGTTTTGTTACATACTTTAGACACAACTATGGAAAATATGATTAAAAGAGAACTGAAGAGATCATCTAGTCCAGTCCTTGCTTTAAAGCTGGATCAACATATTTAACTAATCTGTGTCTTAAAAACAACCTTACAAAATGCCCCCACCAAACCCATCACCCCTCTGCTAATGGAACTGCTGTAGCTTCCCAACAGCAAATTTACTCCAACATTTCATTATCCTTCCTCAGAGCAAGTTTTTCCTCCTGTTTAACCTAGTTTTGCTTTGCTCCAATTTAGATTCATTACATACTGGGTGGAGAGAAAAGCCCATTCTTGTCCTTCAAATTCTACTTCTCTAGAATAAACCACCTCAATTCTGTCCCTCTTTTCCCGGAGGTCCTGTTTGCAAAATCCAGGATCACTCCCACTATCCTTTCCTGGACTGCAGCCAGTTTTCAATAGTATTGGGCAGAACCAAAGCGTTATTCCCGTGCCTCACACTGATCCAGTTTATGGATCTCATTAGTGATTCTGGACTGCATGGCATGTTTCCCCAATCCATTTCTCCAGGTTTTCAAGGTCTTTTAAAATGGTTTTGATAAAAAAGAATCCTTTCATTGTTTGCTGGAGAGGCAGCCCTCTAATACAAATTCATACTGCCCTCAAACAATAGCAGAGATCAAACAGAAGCCGTGACTGCCAGATTGGACAACATGAACACTTTTATATAAATGATAGCTTATAAATATTCAAAAATAGAATCCCCCTTGTGATACTGTACAAGTTTAACAGGGTTCTGAAAAATTTAAAAATACAATAGCACATTAAAATATGCATCAATACTTGAATAGAGATTGTTATTTAAATGTTGATTGTCTTGCTTCAGTTAGTTATTAATTGGCTTTTTGCTTATTTTAACTCTCAGTTCCTTTGAAAAACACAACTCCAAGTGAATTCACATCTCACATTCTGACTTATTAGCAGTAAATACTAAATACTTTGATTGTCTTCATCTATAGGCTCTAATCACAGACAAGTGGATCCAGACAAGTTTTCCTTGGCTTTGCATCAAGGTTCAAAGGTTGGACTTGATGATCTTAGAGGTCTTTTCCAACCTCAACGACTCTGTGATTCCAAGACTCACCCTGTTGATGTGACAGAACTATCCCATAAAGGCTAAGCTTGGGAGCTCCTCAGTGAGGGTATTGTTAACAAGGGTTCTTAGCCCCACCTGGCTGCACAGTCCCATAGAAACCTGCAGGACCTTTGTGTCTTTGACACTTCTACTGCGCTGTGAAATTGGACAAGTGCTGCCCAACAAGTTCAAAACATCTCCAAGTTTGAGCAGAAGGTCACCCAGTGGTGAGAGGTTTGTGTGTTCCTTTGCAGCACTGCACACAGAGGCACCCACAGAAAAGGGAGCTGCACCCAATTCACCCTAGTTTGTGGACAGGCGTGTTCACAGCACTGGCTTTCCTTTAGCACAGCCCTACAAATCCTCCCCTAACATTCCTCCACTGCCTGCCTTTACCCTGCCCTATTCACACGCTCATTCCCTCCTCAGGAGCTGAGCAAAGCCCAGTGTCTGACTCCATCTCCCCAGCCCGCTGCTTACCCATAACAGCCTGCTCTGGAGAGGTGGGGGGAGTCAGGGGCATCCCACAGGTACTGGCAGGATCCTTCACGCTTCCAAGCCCCTGCTGTCCCACATTTATATGGCCTGCAGCACTGGCAGTGTTCTGTGACACGGGGATGTCACTCTGGGAGATGAGAACAAAGGCTGAAGGATACACCATCCTTACACCCCCTGCAGAGAGATGGAAAACCACAAGTCTTAAACACACCTGATAATATCCAGCAACCACAGCTACTTCCACTTGTTTTCAATGTCAATTTGACAAAACTTATTATCTGAAATACAAAGAGCTAAGGAATTTCCATGCTAATATACACCCAGCCCTCTGTAACCAGTACAGAGCTGAAATGAGTAGCTCAATCCAGTGAATAATGGCATGTGGGATACAGGGAGTACAAAAGCTTGAGGCAACAGAACTACTCAGATGTTCTGGTGTCAAGAGAGCTACAAGAGAATATAGGAAAATTATAATGGCTGCTTCTGATTAATTAGATTTTTTTTTCCCCCAAATCATGAGGAGGAAAATAATCCTTCAGGCAAAATATTGAAACTTACCAACAATGACTTCGACTGCCACAGGGAAATCGTTGTCATATCCCAGCTCTTCCTCCTCTTTCATGCCTTCCTTTTTCTTCAGCACCATGGGGTAGAAGTACTGCCACTCCTCCATCAGCTTCCGAGTGGCGGGGTCTGACATCTTGTAGGACTGGCCCGTGAGGGTCCCGTTCAACCCGTAAGGACTCACCAGCACTGCAACACAGCAAACAGCAGCCCTGAAGGACCCACCAGCAGCACAGGATAGCAAACAGCAGCCCTGAAGGACCCACCAGCAGCACAGGATAGCAAACAGCAGCCCTGAAGGACCCATCAGCAGCACAGGATAGCAAACAGCAGTCCTGAAGGACCCACCAGCAGCACAGGATAGCAAACAGCAGCCCTGAAGGACCCACCAGCAGCACAGGATAGCAAACAGCAGTCCTGAAGGACCCACCAGCAGCACAGGATAGCAAACAGCAGCCCTGAAGGACCCACCAGCAGCACGGGATAGCAAACAGCAGTCCCACAGCACGGCTGCTCCAGCTGTGGGTCAGCAGTGTCTGCCTCCGGCGCCTGCACAATGAAGGGTCCACTCCAGGGAAAGCCACTGCAACACCCGGTACAGGTGTGAGCCCAAACCTAAGGCACTGCACTGCTCCTGCACAGCCCCTTCTGAGCTAACACAGGACCCTGTGGCAGTTTGGGTTCATAACTTCCACAGTGAATCAATTTCCAGCAATCCCAGTGTAGTGAAACAGCACTCAGGGATGAGCACTCATGGAAAGAACAGAGGACAGGAACATTTGAGACTTCTCATCATTGGAAAGGAGAGATAATACACAAAGAAGAGTCAACAAATATGGAAAACTACTTGCTAAACAACAGGTATTTCCATTCTGACTCAACTTTGCTTTTAGTTGTATTTGATTTGAGTCATGAATTCAGCTCACTGAAATAAAATGTATGATTGAAGTGCCTGAGCTTCTGTCAAAGCTTTACATTTAGACACAAAATGTTTCTCAATAAAGCTTCTATAAATTAACATCTCTAGACATGATCATTTCATGTGTCTCTGGGTGTTTTTTTACTCTACGTTGAACTTTACAAAGATTTCTTACTTTAATTGCTTTGAAGTTTTAATTTCAGACTGTAGTAAAGACAGCATAATTCAATGACTCAAAATTCTTAGGTGTTTCTATTTTTTTTTTTTTTTTTGGTAGAGTATCACACAAAAATTGCATTATGAATTTACTAAGCCATCAACTGAACTCTATAAAATTCTAATTTCTTACACTGGCAAATAAATAGTCACAGATACTTCAAGTTTTTCATTGTTTCTGCTACATTTTCACACCCACCCACCCCTTGTTTTTAAAATAAAACAGTAAACAGTTGCCAATGTATGAATGAAAAGCAGTCCTGAACCAGATAAGCTCACACAGGGTTCACAGAGGGACCATGTCAGAAAACCACACGGGTGCACTGACTTTCTTAAATACTAAGTTTTTTTAAACAAAAATGCTTGATTTGTTTGGCATGTAACGTTAACAGCAATGTGAATGGATAGAAAGTTCTGGAGAATCATCCCCACATGGTTTGTGTCCCGGGAAGCTCCGTACCTTGGAAGGGCGAGGGGGAGGACTGGGCCATCTGGATGTGCTCCTCGGTGATCAGGTAGATGGGCTGGTGCTGCGCTATCTCCACACTCGTGCACACGTTGCTCTCCCCGTGCAGGAAGAACGTGAAGGCACACGACAAGTGCTCGCTGCAGCAGAGGGGAGACAAAAGGAAACATTTATCGGTGTTAATGGGCTCCAGGAGGGAAATTCAGAGCCTTGGAGGCCAAGCACACACCCTCTGGTCCTGTCCTGAGGCTCACTGCCGGGCTGATAATCACATGACAGAGGGATCTGTCACCAAATAATTGACAATGTTGGCAACTGTCTCATAGATGTGTTTTCCTACTTCTTTCACTCAACAAATTCATTACAAATAAGTGGGATTTTAACCAGGATTCAAGCAGTGAAAAGAGGGGTCCCCAGAAATTCTTCAAAGTTCACCCCACAACGAGGTCCAGCTGAAAAGGAATAACAAGGGAATAGGAAAGATGTTTGCCTAACACCTCATGAGAATCTTGATTAAAAAATATAAAAGCACATGAATATTACAGAAAGTTGTCAACAACCTAGGGTGAACCATGGATTTGCCACTGCTGACCAAACTTAGCTTGAAATGAATGGTACTGAAAATGTTTTCACTTTATTCTACCCGTAGAGTGACTCCCATCACAGCTAACTATTTGCTTAAATATTCCTTGCTACAAAGCCACCAGAAAAAAAAAAAATCATGTTTTTATCATCATTTTAATCAACTAAAAATGTACAGAGCTGCAGTAAGTGTGCAGACTTTTCTGTCCAATTCAAGAGCTGTGCACAGCTTTATGGGTGTTGCCTTTGGCACTGGGCCAGCCCTAATGGGACCTGTGTTTGAGACACAGCTCTCACTGCCTGCACCAAGAAAAAAACCAGAGGTAGCTACAGCCACTTCACTTTGGTGTTGAAGTCAACCAACTGCTCTAGTGCTGCTGCCAGTTGTTTCTAGACAAAGGCACTGATGGTCTAGAAGAGGGAGCTGCTCTAATCTCACTAAATCTCTGAATGATTCCACATATCGGGCAGAATAACTTGTCATCCCGTACCCCAAGTTACTCTTCTGTGAGCCTCAAATCCTACCACAAAAAGGGACCAGAAGAAAAAATTCATCTGAGAAAAATCTGAAGGGAAAAGGCTACTGAAATGACAGGTAAGGGCTATACTTCTCTAGTGCTGCCATCCATAATTCTGAAGTACTTTGTAACAATAATTCCACTAAACAAAAGGTTTCCTTATGTTTCAATTTTCACAAAGGAAAGCAATATTACTATCCTCAGTGCTGAAGAAGTAAATTGATCGTTAAGTTACATGGTGGGGGGAAGGGAGGGAACAGGACATGGGACAAAATGGGTCAGATTCCAGGTAGTCCTATCCTGCCCCAAGAAGAGAAGCAAATCGATTAATGTAATAAAACCCCCTGAACAATGAATTTCTGCACATACAAGAAACACAAAATTACAGCCAAGTCCAAATATTTAATCAGATCCCATTAGTTTTCTTACACACGGTGAACACCTTTAATAAACAGAAGGTTTTAATAAATAAAATGCCCATGAGAAATCTGGTGTAAGAGCAAGCAAGGATAATGTCTGCAGAGAGTTCATGTGCAGCAGGTCAGCATTTCCAAAGCAGAGAGCAAAGCTGTTTGCAAAGCAGTGATTTTCAACCCCTGTCTTTAGGATACTACACAGAAACACTCCGGATTCTGCAAGCTTCCCACAGGATTTAACTGTGGGTCTTGCTTGGCTGCCATTCAACCCAAGGGAAAAAATTGGAACATCCAGGGACCCTTTCAAGTGTCTTGCAAAGTGGTCTGGCATGAACAAATGTGCAATCTTATGCAACACTCACAGCTGCCCATAACCACTGTGAGGATAAGGAATACACCAAATCAGACCTTGAAACACGGAAGTTTTGTTTGTTTTTGGAAGGAAGGCAGTGCATGCCATGAACTTTCAACTGAGAATCACCTAGCACCAGAATTAGTAATTAAAATCAGAAAATTAGACAGCTTCAGACTAAGAGTATAGACAAACGATTATTGGGGGAAAGGCATACAAATACAGTATCAGCCCATTTCTCTTCCCTGAATGCCAGATTAAGGAATAACAGTAACAAATGTTACTGCTCATGCCCAATAAGGACTTCAGCAGTGAAAGATGGAACATTTGTAACACTGGATCCAAATTAAATCAAGCGCAGCTCTAGGACGAGAACAACAAAGCTCAGTCAGTCCAGCAGTGCTTTCCTTCAGACCAGAGCTGGTGGAGCTGCTGGCACAAGCCCCTCTGCCCAGCAGGTCTGACTCCACCCAGACCCCGTGTCCTGCTGCCCTCCCTGGCTCCCCCCCAGCTTTGCCAGGCACTGACACACAAGTTAAGCTCCCTCTGGTGCCAGTCATTGCCATAAGCTCAGCTTTCAAGACCAAAAATAATAAAGATCAAGGCCTGGGGACTTCCTGCGGTCCCCATCAGCTCCTGGCAGGCTCTGGGTGAAAGGTTTCCTTTAGTAACAAATAAGAATTTGATTTGAGCACCCGCTGCTGGGCTGTGTCCGGCTCTGGCATGTGCTCCCAGCCTCCTGACATTCCTGTCTGCAGTACAGCTCACACCATTCCTGAAATACCAGCCCGAAGAAATCACTCTGGCTGCAAATGTGAGCCAGATCTTGGAATAACATCCAAGTGGAGAAACCTCACCCAACTCCAAGCAGCCAGCCCTTCACACAGCCCCAGAACAAGGCTTTACCTGATCCACCACTGAGCTCCACTGTAAATCCAACCTATTCACATCAAATAAAGCTCCAAACCACACAAATGGTTCAGGTCCTCACTAGAATCTGCCAACATTATCAATATCCAGTTTTCCTACCAGATCCACTACTCTTTGCACCAACAAAAAGCTGAACACAAAATGCAGATCAGACGAGGGTTCCGAAAAACATTCAGCACCATGTTCAGACTGATTTTTTGTTTTATTTACATTTATTTCAACCCAGTTCAAAAACTGAAGCAGATAGGCTTTTGAGAAGCCGCTCCACTATCTCTGCAGGTTTTTAAACATCCTCATTTCTGTACTCTTTCTGATCAGATGATAAAACGATCAGAAACTACCAGAAATGCACATGAAATGGCTTCCAAAGTATCTCCCTACTCCCCAAAGTCTGTTGGAATACCTCACACTGCCAGCTCAGGACAAGTACAATAATATAAATGTTGCTAATTCTGTACAGCTGTGCTGTACATTCACTTTGCACACATTAATGAGTTACAACAGGAACTAAGGGCAGTCAGAGGCATGGTTTGAGTCAAGGCTCTGACCCAGAGGCGAGGAAGAAGGCCAAAAGTGTGGCAGTAAGGTGACATCCTGAGCAAGCCCCCAGCCATTCCTGATCCTAACAGGGGAATACACAGTGCCATATATTCCCTACAAAAAATTCCAGATCAGAAACCTGGACCAGACTGAAGCATCCAGTGCATCAGAAAAATAAAGTTGGAGGCATTTAAAATTATTTACGCCGTGGGTGTGGTGTAAAGTGAAAATGCTCAGCCATGTGCCCATGAACTTAGCTTGAAATGTATTTCAGCTGGATTAACTCAGTATTAACCCTATTAGGATTTACCCTACCAGTTAAGAGTCTGAGGTTTGAATTTCTTCCTTTTCTGGCTTTTTTCAGGCATACAGCCAGTGCCACCAGAGACAGTGGCAGCTGCAGGAGTTTTCCATGGGAAACTTTCAACACAAACTTAAGCAAGACCTCTTCTTTTCATCCTATTTTATAAAAATTATTTTAAAGAGTGCAAATCTGTAACAGTACTCTGGTTACACTATGCAGGAACTCTTTCTTACAGGTACTTTTTCAGAAACCTTCCTTTGCTTTCCAGGTGCCTGACGGCTGCCTTGGTTAGGATGTCATCTTCCCCAGTGGAATGTATGGAACACATACAGTATATATGTTATTTCCAACTCTGGCTGCACTAAGGCTAAGGTGGGAAAAATGCTGAGCATTGTGGCCTTCAGCCAGCAGAACACTTTGGCACACACCTCCAACAATATTTCCACTATATTCACTGAGACCTATGTGCTAAAATTAAAACAACTGTTCCAATAAAAGGCATCTATTAACAGAAATACAGAGAAAAAGCAATGTCACATAACCCTTTGTAACAAAAGATGTGCATCCTTTTAACTATTGCAGGTATTTTTTTCTCCATAGCACAGAAAAATCCAGCTTTCACTTTGGCACCTAATCACCTGCAGCTGACATTAACTGTCTTTCAGGTGTTTCATCTGGGATCTCAATTACCTCAAATAACTTTTGAGATGCCTAAAAATGCAGCTGAATACCTTGGCAATGTAGTATTTAGGACTTCCCATAACCTTTATGAATGCCAATTCCTCAGTTACTATGACTTAAAGAAAACAACTTTACATTAAATTTACTTACATATAAAAATCAGATGAGGATTATGAAAACCTGACTATGCTTAAACTCCACAACAGAACAACTGATGGATTCAGGTGTTCATTTGTTGGGAGGTTTACACAAATACCCAGTGGAACCCGTATTATTCTGCATTCAAACTGTACATTAAAAAAATGTCAAATACTGCAATTCCTAACAGAGTTTGGAATGTGTGTACTAATGTTTATCCTTATGTAAAGTCAAACTGCGCCCCACAGATTTCAAAATACACCACAAATGTGGAAATCAAAGCTGCCAGTAACAATTACTTTGGGATTTGGGGAAGGAGATGCTACAAAAAGCCTTAATTGAACACAGCCAAGTTTTCTCCTTATTAGAGAGATATTAAAACAATAGTTTTATGGTATGAATGCTGTCATTATTATTTTAAGGACTTGAAACCATTCCCTGAAAACCCCTTGCTGCCATGCAGTGCACAGTGTCTAAGCTTGCTTTGTCCCAAACACTGCAACCTCCTGACACACCCGCAAAGTGCAGTCAGGAGCCAGATGCCAGGACTGACACTAAAGGTTCCTTAGAAAAATACAGTGAAAATTTAAGAATCCTATATTTGTACATATCAGTCCTATTTTTAGAACAATTTCAGAGCTGAGCATTTTTTAAATACTTATTTCTCCACAGAGGAGCTTGAGCTCCCACCCCCTGCCTTAAAGGCTGCTGGCAACCGCTTGTTTCTCCTTTACTTTATAAGCAATTGTCCATAAAGCCACTGACTGTGTACAATTAATTCTATTTTATGACCAATAAATTGTATGGCTGCTCTAATTCGCCTCAAAATTAAGGTTGGGATCTGAAAGCCCTCAAGTCACAGTTACCCCAAAATAGCTTCATCGAGTCTGATGTCAGAAAAGAGGCAGCAGCAAAGGCACAGGCATTAGGAAAACAGTCAAATCACTTGTTTGATGTGGACTACAAAAAAGAGGGCATGGAAAGGCAAACTTGAAACAGAAGAGTAAGTGAGAGCAAATTAAATAATTTCCTTTAAAGTTGCTAAAGCAACAGGACAGGAGCAGGTCACAGTGGGGTCTGGGCAGGAGATGGCAGCACCTGGACACCCCTACAGTCAATAACACTCCAACACCACAGTAAATTAACAGTCCAGTATGAAAATCACCTCTTCTTAAGTAGTCTGGAAATAAGTATCCCCAGAGAAGCCTGAATTTGAACAAGCTCCCACAAAGGGAGGAGAAGAAAGGCTGCCTTCTTTGCTGTCAGAGAAGGCAGAGCCTCAGTTCCAGAGCAGAGTGGCTTTAAAGGTGCCACTGCCCAGTTAAGGCACTGCCCTTAGCTGAGGGGAGTGATGCACTCCCAGAGTGCCCAGATCCTCCAGGACACACCATGGTCCAGGGAGGAACTCCAGGGCCCTGCCAGGCCACTGTGTTAGCAGGGAAAGCTTCCTCACATACACCAAGAGAGCAGAGGAGCACCTGGAACAGCAAACAAAAACGGCCAGGCCATTTTCAGGTCCTTAGGGGAAATTACGCATTCAAAACCACAACTAAAGCTAGAAAGAAAGCATTTCCAGGCATGAGACAATTCCAGAGTTTTCTGGACACCACAGCCTCCTGGCAGCACACAGCCCCCATTTCTGCACCAGGCATGGGACCCCCACAGCCGGATTCTCTCCGCTGTGGCCCCAGACACAGATCCACACTGAACTATGGAAACACCAACCTGGAGCCTGCTGGGTGCTCTGTCACTCCACACATCAATCCCTGAGAAGTAAGGACCCACTGAATCCAGCATTCTCTGTGTGCTGGAGCCAGAGCAGAACTGAGGGCTGACACTGCCCTGCAGCTGGAGCTTGTCCCAAGGCTAACGAACACCCAGCTGAAACCAAGTGGGGCAATTATTCCCCTGTACCACAGCACCTGAAACAACTTTTCTTCAGGTGAACACACTGTTAGCTCATGAAGAAGGGAAACTGAGGCCTGGTTACACATCTCTGCCTAAAGTCACTACTTTTTGTATGGCACAGAATAAGAATAGGGGAGGCCAAGCTGCAGATGAAATCATATTGCTTTGGCATTGACTCCTTGTCTCTTGATATTGTTATCTCTTTCTCTTCCCCAACTCAAAGAAATAAAAATAAGAGGGGGGAAGAGACTATCAGTTCCCAGAATTACCAGGTCTTTCATAATGGTATCTCTAAGTCCATACGTTGTCTCACATATTCTGTTGGGTTTTTTTACACACAGAAACTTTGTGTACGTATTATTTGCCTTTAATGTTTTTCCAGTGGTGAAGTAAAGCACTAAGATAACAGTTTCACAATGCAGCAAGCATTTAGATAACATTATCTAAACACTTGTTGTGTTACAGACTTACTATCTCAACACTGCCTCAGTTGTCACCAGCAAAGCCCCTTGCCAAGGCCAACGCACTCCTCACCAATGGGATTCCCTCCCTGATCCCATCTCCCATCCTTCCCTGTGTGTAATGTATGCACAGGATGAGCTGCCAGCCTGGGGGACACGGGGGTTATTCCTCCAATGGATCCATCAATCTGCAGTGTGAGAGGGTCAGAACAGCAGCACCTGCGCACGTCCAGGGGCAATGCTGCACATCCCATCAGCCCATTCTGAGCAGTGATTCCATTGCAGGATCAGTAGGAACAAGACCCATATCAAGTCTGTGCTGGAGACAAGGTCACGTCCAGCGTCCGTAACCTTCGACAGGACCATGGGACAAACTGCTCCCATTTCCTGCCCTGGCTTATCCCGATGTCTCGGGCTGGGAGAGCTCCATGTCTGGGTTTTTTGGAGATGGACTGGACTGTTTACAGCACAGCAGAACAGGATTGGCTGTGAGTAAATGACACGGTGACAGAGCTCCTGCTGAGGAGGAGTTTGCACTGTAGGGGGGAAGCAGAGCTTTGCCCCACAGCTCCTGCAGGGAGGACCAGGTTCTGCAGCAACAGCCATCCCATGCTTGCCCTGGAAACTACACACAGAAATAAGCATATTTTGACAGTGTATTAAAGCAGTGTTTAATATCTGGTTCTGTTTTGATTAATGGATAATTTAACCGTATAAGGAGCTCCTCCGGTGTACTGGCACTGAGAGATTCCCTTCCATGTACAACTGGAGTAGTTTTATTCCTGTGATCCTCAGTGAAGTACTACACCATAATAGGTGAAAATCTCCCATAAACATTCACAATAAACCCTTACTTTTCTATATCAAGTGAGTTTTGTGTGTGTTGAACATGGAAGTTTATTGATTTATTATTAGCTGTGTAAAATGTGACTTGTCAAAACAGGCTGGTTTAGAATTGTTTCCCACAATTTTTAAGATGAACAGAAGTCATTCCCAGACCGTTGATGGTTACCAAAGAAATAATCCAAAATAACATCCTGAATAACTAAACTAGGCTGCAGGGCTGCCATGACCACTGCAATGTATTTATTTTCTCTACATTCAGGGACAAACCCTGCTCTTGATATCAGTTAATACCAAAGGCAACACGGAGCAAGAAGGAAGGCAAGTCCCTGGATCAAGGACAGCATTTATCCTCATCCCATATACACCGAAATACGGGACAATGACAGATGGCACAGAAGGCTGGTCAGTACATCTGCCAGTATGAAAATAAAAAGTCAGAGTACGGCAATGCAGGCTTTCGGTTTTCATGCTGAAAGCTCAACCGATTTGAAAGAACTGTGCAGGATTCCTGCTCTGGAAATGGGCTGTGATCCATCTCCAGTGGGATTGTCACTGGCAGATCAAACCACAGCAATCCAACAGTGCTGCTCAGCAGGTGAGGAGCATGTGCATCCTCCCACCAACACGCTGAAGTTAGGAACAGTTAAGGCATGTCAGCTTAGAAAAATCCTGTCTGCAGTAGATGAACAGAGGCTATAGGGCAGATAAACAGAGCAGATCAACAGAGGCAGTTTCCCTGCAGCAGAAATTCAGATCACTTAAAATTTTATGTGCTAAATTATCTTTTTTAAATAAAATCTGATTTTTACTAAATCTAATCAATACCGGATAAAACCGGCCAAACCCAAAGGGTCTCCTGGATCTCTGAAATAAAATTCCTGCAGTGAAATCCCAGCGAACATTCCTCCCTTGGCAGAGGGATGGTGAGTGATGCAGTCAGCATTGTACCGCACCATGTAGCTCGAGGCACTGAGGATTACTGAGTCCATTATTTGTTACATTTGTGCTACACTTCAGAGCAGTGCTGATTTAGAATTACAACTATTTTGAATTATTTAAGATGTCAGTACCAAGAACTGATTCTGCAAGTTTATTATATTCATTATGAATTAAAATTCATTGTGATGAGACACTGGATCCTGCCCTATTTAGAAAGCACAGACGTTGTTGTCACCATATTTCTACTGTAATACAGGATATAGACTTTAAAATACAATATAAATGCATACCAAAAAAGAAACATGGAGGTTATTAAAGTTATTTCCAGGTTAATGCCAAAACAAACATGTATTTTCCAATGGAAATTCTGAGCTTTTTAAGATGTATGTCCTTAAAAATCAGGAACTTGCTTATATCTGTAGCAGCATTACCAGGTATTCTAAAAACAATAGTACCAGCTGGTGAAAACTACCAAATGGATTATAATTAACTAGAAGATTGTCAGAATGGATGCAGTATTTCTTGCTTTAGCATACTCAAAATACCAACACATCAGGAAAAATTGCACATAAAGCTTCTAAAATCCCTGCTGTTATCACCCTCCTGCCATCTCTGTCTGAAGCACTGTATTTCCACACAGGGTCTGAAATGGGTCCTTTGGAAAATCCATTTCCATAAAAGATCTGATACTCTTTCAAACAGGAATGCAGGCAGATAAGCTCATATATTCAACGTGCCCCATAACTTATTCATGGCACATGAGTAAGTTGCGTGTTAGTTACATGTGGAATCTCCCCAAAAGCCCTCTTTTTGTGCTGTTAGTCTCAGCATTTCTTAAATACCATCCAGGCCTCAGAACTGTCGTGAGCAGTTGTGCTCTGGAGATCAGGACTGAAAAAAATCCTTTTGAATATTAATAACCCCAAACTCCAGCATGAGCCTGACGAGGGCTGATGGAGGTTCGCCAACCAACTATTGCCATTTTTTTCCAGCCTAAGGCATAAACTGACCTTTCCTTAACAACTCGGCCTGCAAAGTTTAAATGCTGAGTTCCCTGAAATTGAAGCTTTCTGTGGCAGTTTTATCACAGATAACACAGCTATCAGTTACTCTGGCTCACAACTCCAGCTCTATGGGTGACTGGCAGAGTCAAAATGATTTGTCTGTGGGTCACAGACCCAAACAGAGCTGAAGCTGTGGAAAAAGGCTTCCCCCTACCCCTCATAAAGTGGATAAAAATATTATCCTTTCTCTTAAGATTTGTGTTGCATGCTGGCCATCAGTGGGCAATTAACTTTATCCAAATTAAGTCAGCCCAGTTTTCAGTCTCACACCCGAACTGCAGTAGCTGTGTGTGAAGTCAGTGATGAAATCATGTTCAGCAGAGAAACAAAAAGGGTATTTAACACTCGAGCATGGCGGAGTATCAAACCACATTTACATTGGGAGTTTCGTTTTCATAAATTAATGCTGCTCTAGGAGTAAAGCCACAAGTCATTAGTGATCCCTCAGTAACTGCTTTAGACAATTCCTTATTTAATATGTCCTTGTAGCACAGATTCACTCAAAGCCACAGCTGAGTTTGTCACCAAACAACTTCGCTCTGTGCTCTACTGGATTCAAACCTGCACATTAAAGAAAAGCATCAACATGGGATAACACAGAAATTTCTTTGTAACAGCTTGTCAAAAATTACCTAAATTCTGTCTTGATTTATATGACAATTAACTCTGAAAGCTAGAAATTTAATGCATCTGATAATCTTGGCTTGAAATGGCTTTGATCTCAGTAGCCATTTGTGAGACATGATTACTCTAAAAGCCCCTGTAACCTGAACGAGCACTGTGAGTGGATAAGCATTGCTCTGTGTGTTTTATAGGGCTACATTATGTATGTGCAGTCTGAAAGGTCACATTATTTGTTTACGTAACACACGTGGTGTTCTTACAAATAACAGCTCTGAGCTCCTCAGTAACCAAACATTCCCTCACGTGGCAACACTGAGCTGGAACAACCAACCAGTGCTGTGCAAACCAGGCATGGGAGACCTAAAAAAATTTGAAATATGGGAACAAAACCAGCTTCAATGCCCTACAAGGACCCAGACTAACAGGTATGAGGTACAAGGGGAAATAATACGTAAACATCAGATAATTTCTCAGACTGCTCATAGCATGGGGGAAAAATGAAGCAGACACTGCCACTTACTCCTGCTTGTTTAAATTAGGGAGGGGCTGTGTGAAGCTTTAAAATTATTTTATCCAAAATCTTCCAAGATAATCAGATAGTTCTCCTCAAATCCTAAAAATGGAGCTCAAAAATAATGAAAATGAAAATCTCATAAAAGAAAAGACAGGTGTTTCTTATAACCAAAGGACCTAATTTTCTCACAAGCAGCCAGGCTTCCCTCTCTCCCTGCTTTATAAGTTAAGCAGCACTGGCATGGTAACACAGTGCACAGTAATTCACAAGTTAACAGACACCACAATTCATTTGCTCTCTCCCAATTTAAATTCCTGCAGCCTCAGTCACAGGGATGCTCTCCAGACATGCACACAGGCTCTGTCACCACAGTCGGCAGCCAGAGCACAACCAGGGTGCGTCCTTTCCACGTCTGAGCCGTACAAATAAAGCCCAGCCTGTCACAGGCTCCTCCTCTGCTCTGCAAGGCCAGCACTGCCTTGTTTTTGCTGCCTGCTAATGTAGGTTAATGCACCCTTCTCCCCTTCGCCCCTGGGAGGCTGAGTGCTATTATCCAAAGTAGCATTATATTAGATTAAGGCCATTCAGAAAGGAAGATTCCTGGGAAAAACCAGCAAACTGAAGGGGAAGAAGGGCCACACGTCCATTTCTTGTTGTCATTAAGTTCACTGCACATAAAATTAAATTTATCGGTTTCATTCACAAAGCAAGTACCTCAACAGGGGGAACTGTGGTTACCCAGTTTGTTCAACACAGAAATAAGAGGAAGAATGTTGTTCTCAAAATCTCAAAACTATTAATGCAGTTTTGATTTGTGCTGCTTACTGTGGGCTCCTCAAGGGAAAAGGAGAAGTAAAACGTTATATTGTGAGTTTTATGTCACAGATTCATACAGCCTTAAAAAGAAATTCAGACTCTCCAGGCATTAAATCCCTGTACCCACTTTCAGTGTGAGCAAAGTTTAGTTTCTCCAGCAGGTGAACACCAGCACGGGGAGCTCTCCAGTGAGGAAGCAGCCCTGCTCTCAGAACGTGGGAGCTGGGGACCTTCTGACTATCTCACATCCATTTAAAAATGGCAGCTGGAAAAGGATTTGTAAGTGCTGCAAGACTTGATCCCCCTCTAAGTTCATTTCTTCCCACAAACCAAATCTTCTGATATCTTTACATGATTATAAACCTGTAATAATAACCCAGCATTTTCAATTACAGAACACAAAGAGAAATGAATCCTGATGGAGACCGTCATTATTCCTAGGACTTGCAGCTGAACTCTTATATGTGGCAGAACAACAGCACTACTGCAAAACGAACGAAAATCATGTTCAACTATACCTTGATAAATTAAACGAAAAGCCAAAACCCAACCCATAAATACCCCCCAAAGTGACAAAGCAAAGCCAAGTGCCTAAATCTCTCCACGTTTCCTCGCACAGCACACCTTGCTCAAGCACCAAGGACCAAGCATATAATGCCCTTCACACGTCTACTGAAGAGCACAGGGTTTAATGAGCTACACAGAACGGAGACAAAGTTTTAAGAGACCTGAACCTCATTTTACAGCATGGTCTCAGAGAAAATTTGTTCTCCTTTGCTGTATGGTGTGTAAAAGAGCCTGCAAAAGCTGTGAACACCTCCTAATACACACTGAAATTTGTGCTATAAGCCTGCTGCCAGCTGTCCTTTAGGAGGATGGCTGCACAAACTTATTTCACATGTGTCCATTATGCAGTATGATCACAATTAATGGAATAAATTTTATGATTCAAAACAAATTAAGCAACATGTAGAAAATTCTAAAACCATGAAAAATGCATTAATTTATTCATTGCCATGCATTTGTGATCTTTCCACTTTCCAAATACAGTTTAATTGACTTGTTTAGAGACCAATTAATCCCTTTACATTTAAGTCAATCACTGAATCCTCTCCAAATAATTTAGCTCCTACATGCTGCCTCCCATTTGATGTCCCTGGAGAATGACTGCAGTTGAAACAGGTGGCACACAAATCACATTTAGGAATGGAGAAAGAACTGTACTAGCAGGGATATGAAGCATTAGAGATGCACAATTCAGTTAACCATGTTCTCTCTCTGATCTCCACTACTCCAGCTCCCAATCACGTCCCGAAAGTTTGGGGGGTTTTAAATGACAACTGCAGGTCACACATAATTATTTTAATTTTCTTTAGTTTCTAGTCCTCACCTACCTACTGCTCTTCTCTTCATTTCTTTGCAAGGCACATGGAAATAATTCAGTGTCAAAGATAGGGAGAGGAGGGTTTGTCACCATGGAAATCGTTCCTCAGGTGGGGAACAGAGGTATTGGACACCAAACCAGCAACCTCCAGCAACAAAATCTTACGAGGTTGGAAAAATCCAAACATACTGAGTTTTTTGCCTATTAAAACCACTGACAATCTCACCAGTACTGGAATGGGACAGAACATTTTATTTTCCCACAAAATAACACCTTAAAGGGTATCAGAATGAATGTAGGATTTCTCTATTTAAACAGTAAAATAGATCTGAAGATGAGCCAAGGAATTCACCCCTTCTGTAAGGTGCTCAACCAAGCAAAAAGCTTGAAAAGAAAAATTATTTCAAGTAAGCTAAAAGCAGCTCCTGAAACCACATGAAGGTCAAGTAGAAAATAAAGGAGAGTATTATTTTTGTACATCAGTCCTGATTGTTGGATTTTAAACATTTACACAGACACATGATAAACAAGTTATCTGAAACCTAAAGAAAGTATGTTCCAAGAACACAATTCAAGAAAAATCATGAGAAGGAAAAATAATTATTCTCATATCAAATGCAAGATTTCATGTTTTCAGTTCCACCAAGTAATCTTATAATAAAAATTATTTTTTCCCTAGTTTTCCTCTTCAATTAAGAACAAGTTTCTACCTGAAAATGAAAATTAAAAAAAAAACAGCTCCACCAGTGCAGAAAAACATTTCTGCAGTGAGAAGTACTTTATAGAAATGCCTGAAATACCAGTTCTGTGTCTTGGCAGGACTTTGAAACTCCAGCTGGTGCCACCAAGTGAGTGAACCAGACAGAGCTGGGGTGCCCAGCACCCACCCACCGTGGGACACTGACACAGAGTGACCCCCCAGAGAAAGGGAAACCAGGATCTTTATCCATCCTCCATCTCCAGCAGTTCCCAATTTCTCCATTGTGAGACCTGTGGGAGCTTTGTGCAAGCCCTCAGTGAGCTCAGCCTCTGCGAGCCCAGTGCCTGTGCCCTGGCCTGTGTTGCCATCCAGAGTGCTGACCCAGGAGCTCTGCCAGGCCCAACAATTCCTGAGGCAGGAATGTGCTGCAGCCATCGCTTTGTGCTGAATTCTCACCCACGGACAGAAACAAAACGTTTCAAACTTTCAGGCTTGTTCTGTGGCGCTGCCTGTGGTGGTGGCACGGGTTGGTTTGCTGTTCAGAATGACTTCAACCCAAACATGGAAACAGAATTAAAGAAATCGCTCTAAAAGCTGGATTAGCCTATTAAGTACCAGGCAGAAATGACACTGCTCTGCCATGTGTACACAGCTCTCCACATGTGTAATGCTGAGCACTGTGCCCAGTGCAACCCCATAGAGAAGTAGGAAGAAGGGTGCAGTTTGCACTGATCTTCCAGTCAGCCTCAGCAGACCCAGCACTGGAAGGGAACAGAACCACAAGGAAAAGCTGAACTCAGCTGTTAAAAGGTAAAGCAGCCATGCTTACATGGACTCCACTGTGTTCAAACAGTACAAGCTCACAAAACTTCTCTGACAACCCCTAAAACGTCATTATTTCTAACAGGTCACTGAGATTTGGCAAGATTTTCCTCAAGGTCAGAAATAATTCTCTTCATGCTTTCAATTAAATACTGTTAAATTTTGACTGAGTTATAGGGTGAAGGAAAAGTAAATAACCACTTCCCAATTTTGGTTCTTCCTCCCCCAACCTGGTCATTTGACAGGCTGCCAAAATTTCTGAACGTTCAAACTCCAGTGTGTGCTACAGCTATGACTGTTACCATCCTATTCCCAGGAACAGAGGAAACACTGAGTTACCAATGAACGTGGGGGAGAAGGGAAATGAGTTAGACTGAAATCACAGTGATACCCCTCAGTGTAGTCTGCAGCTTCAGGATCCAAGTTTTTCCTGTGTAGCCCAGAGAAACTGTCTCACACTATAATTAATAAATGGAACCACAAGAAAAGGAGTTGTACAGCCATTTCCTCTCCTCTTCGTTTTTTAACATCAGCAAGAGTCTCTGGTGGCTCTTCAAACATTAGTCTCTGTGTTTGTACATCCTCCCCTCTGTGCTGGGGACAACTGTGCAGCCTCACCCCATCCTCAGTCTGCTCTCCAGGGAGATCTACCAGCCCTGAGCTGTCTGCATCCACCTCTGCTCCAACAGAAGACAGCTGAGAGCAGAAAACAGAAATTTCTTGGTAACACTGAATTGCTCCTTTTTCACCCCAGGCACCTGAAGACAGGCAGAGTCTTCACAATATTGTGTTTACCTAACCTGTGAAAGGGAAGGTGGCTTCCTTTTGAAAATATTCTGGTAAATGGTGGGACTGCTCAGCAGCCTGATCTCTATCAGGAAACACGAGCAGGTTTTTGAAGGAGTGAGCACAATAGGCTTCATAATCTCAGCACTGTTCCCACAGAGATGTCAGGCCTCTGCACACAGGCCTGGATCAGGCTCCCTTGTTTCAGCACATTCAGCTACTGCAGGAGATACACTGACAAGTCCAGAAAAAAGGACATGTAATGCACGAGAGCAGGAGAGCAGAGAGGAAAATCAGAGTGAAGGTTATTTACAGTGCATGGGCTTTTGTGTGGAATAGGTTGGTAACGCCGAGATTGAAGATGAATGAAGTAAAGAACATGCAAACTATTTCACTTCTTCCTCAGTACCCAGGCTGCCCACCCAATCTACCCATCAGCAAAACAAAAGACTTCTTTGTTGATGCTCAGTGACCTATTCAAAAATCCCAGAGCAAAATGAGATGTTTCAAGTGCTGCAGAAGATCTTGAGAAGCAGAGATATCATTATTTACTGATGGCAATGGTTACATCACACAAAAAGGTACCACCAAGGTCCTTTATTTGGTCTCAAAAGCTTTCCTGACCTCACTGTCCTGGCAATGGCAGAACTGGCCTAGGGACACGTCCTCATCAAGAGAATGGCAGAAAGGTCAAGGCCACACTTGCATTTCATTCTAGAACTGAAGTCCAGCATGCAAGAGGCAATTGTTCCCCCAAAATCCACAGATTTAATAGAAGAGCAAACTTCAAAATGGCCAAAATACAAAAAGAATGTTTAAAAGTGCTACAAACATCATTCAGAAAGGAAAGAGTATTTTCTTAGCACTGATTTGCTTTTAAATTATTTTTAAAGGAATTAATCAGAAGGGGAAGATTATCTTACTAGTCCAACTGAGAAAAAATTCTGAATGGATCTGACATTTTTTGGGCAGGCAGAAAACACGAACTAAAATAGGCTACCAAGTTAAGGAGACACAGACCAAAGGAAAATACTGAACTTGTAAAATATGTTTCTTTTTAGGCGGGGGAAAATCAAGATCCTTATTCTGGAAAGTGGAGTACAGTAGTTTTGTTTGTGGGGGTTTGCTGTGTTTGGGGTTTTCTGAGGTATAGGTACTGTGAATGTAGATTCAGGGTAAGTCAAGCGTTTGCTGCAAAGAAAATCACAGGAGTGCTTTACATCCAGGAGCAGGGAACGTGTCATGAGCTATAAAAGATCTGCTGCATTCCTGCTGCGAACTCTGCTTGTTCCACACACCGTTCCTACAGTTATGTCTTATTTTGTTGCTCCCTCAAAGAACAGACTGCAGAAAGCACATCCTGGGAACTGCACCTTCCTCTTTGGCAGAGGAGACAAAATAAACAATCCCACTGTAGCACCTCTTGTGTCACTGATGGAATTGCCTGTTTGTATTTTAAACAGCACTGGCATAACAGAAATTAAAACTGCTCTTAAATAACAATGTACACCAGTAAGCCCATCAATAGTGTAAACAAAAGGTTTTGAATGTCTTAAATCAATATTTAGCAATTAAATTCTTCTCACATACCTACACAGAGCAGAGAAATGCCACTTCCAACTAGTACTTTCCAATTAGTACTTTGCAACTTCCTATATCCTACCACAAATCCATATAATGGAAGCATGAGGAAAAATACTACTGCTCCTGGATGAGAAAAGCTGGAGACAAATCAGTTTAAAGAAAGCACCTGAACAACTGGCTTAAGAAAAGTTTTCTAAGAAACAACCATATCCTGTTTCAGCAAAGAAAAAAATGAAGGTTCTGCCATTATTCTACATTCAACAAAATGACTGCAGCTTAGGAGTGAAAAAGGTAAAACAAATACAAGACTCTAAAATTTCTCATTAAGTTAAAATGCTACAGTAAGCAATGAAGCAAAATACCCAAATGGAAGAAAAAGTTTTCTTGTTCCCTCTCATCCTGTCAGCTTCAAGGACAAAATGCAAAAGGAGATGTAGGAAATCACTCTTTAGATCCATCCATAACGTTACATTCCTGTAGCTTAACTGCACCAAGGCAGAAAGATCGGCACTGGGGTAGGAAACTCTTTAGGATGTGGCAAACACTGCGGACAGGAACACAGACAAGCAATAAACAGCTTCACACAGGGTTTTGCTTCCACTTGATTCCCACTGCAGCATTGGCTGGCAACGCTGACCAGCTGACAAGACAAGGGTGTCACCTATCAGATGTCTGTGTTCTTGGCACTTACGGGAGACTTAAAGATTGGCCCAACCCAACAAATACATAAAAACCAGTTTCTTCATTAGTTTTCACTGGAGCAGGGCTCCACAAGAGTCGAATTCCTGCCCATGGAAGAGAAAAAGCTGAATACATGAATGAATGAACTCAAAGAATTTCTGCAAAAACAGAGGACTGGCACTTTAATGTGAGAAAGGAGAGCCTTGAAGGGCAGGCTGGATGATTAAAAGACTGGAGCACAGAAAGGAAATTGATTTATATTCTCATCTCATCATGTAACTTCTGGTCAAACACAACCACTTCGACTTAAGCACACAACTCCATCTACATTTCTCAATGAAATGAAGTTTATTAAGCAACTTCATAAAGGCCCACAGAGAATTCAAATGAAGCAAAAACAAACCAAGGAGCAGAACATTTATGATCTTGAGGAAGCAAAAGATCACACAGCATGTCCCAAGTGCAAACTACCAGAAGCAGCAGTGCAGCAGCTTGAAGTTATTAAATGTTACTGTGCTTCAATCACCAGCAACAGAATTTGACAGGAATCACTCAAACTTCAAAAAGAAAGTAAAGCCCCCATCCTCAACACAACCCCCCAGCTACATTAACCAGAGGCAAGAGGGATTTCACACCCTTTTGGTACTCCAGTGGCCTAAAGATCAAAGTCCCTACATTTCTTATGCATTGTGTGAACTACATCTTCCCTCTTTCAGACACTGTTAGTTAAGACATTTTTAAGACAGGCTTTCAGAGGAAAAAAAATTCCCTGAGAATACCAAAGAATACAGTTCTTATGTAAAAATTAAGTGTAAAGTTATCATTCATTAATATTAAAACCCATCAAGTGAGAGGTTTTGTCACACTGGCCAATAATCCCTAAGTGACAGAAGTTGTGAATATTTTATACTCATCCAGCCAGCAATTTGCAACAAATAGCAGCAATGAGACAATTTCTTTCTGTCAGTGTGTCTGAATCACACAGAAACTGCCAACACTACATAAAAAGCTACACTTCTGTATTTTACACAAATGGAACTTTCAACAGGTATCTGCTAGAAGAAGGCACGTTTCCACGATAGAAATGAAATGACGTGTTTATGAAAATACATGACATGTTCATATATAAGAATTACTTTTGTCGCACAGTCAGCTTCAAAGGGAGATCTGCATCCAAAATCCTGCAGGAATCTCCTGTCGTTTTACCCCCCAGGAGCAGGGCATCAGTTCTGTAATGGCTGGAAACTGCCAGCTGAATGTGCCACGGATCCTTCTAGAAGGAAATCTGAGCGCATAGTGAAGGAACACGATATTCTTATTTCAATCACACAACCAGTCCTGCACCAAGCTTCCATGGAAGCTGTTCTTTCTGGGACTCCTAATAATATCCAGAGTGACTTGAGAGATTCACAAGCAGCTCCTCTCATTCCAGACTTCTTGTCACTTCTGACTCATTTCACTGATTTCTTCTTGGGAATAAAGCCCCACCAAACACCAAGAGAACAAATACAAGGACCCAGCTTAAGCTGAATATGGAACACTTCAAGAGGATTTTCAGGTGTAAAAATCCTAACAAAACACAGCCAACCCTTGAGAACACTGCTGATGTAAGGAGCAGAGCTCCAACCCCTCTTCTCCTCACAGACAACGATGCTGGCAAAAGCCCCACTGGAAATGAATTTTTATAATCCAAGAGTTCACTTTTTTGGTTAATCTAGCTTCTCAAGACCTGCTTTAAACTGTTTGAATACAATATTTTGTGCAAATTTAAGCTACACCAGCATCAGACAGGTTTGGTGGTTTTCATTTCTTCATAAATTCTAAATAGAGAGAGATTTTTCAGTAGTCCTACTTGTTGGGTCACTACAGTCACCACCTGAGCTGGGACGTGTGAGGTGCTGCTGAAAAGAAGACATCTGTCTTAGGGTTTTAAACACCTTGTCTGTAAAAATATACATACACTGATCACACAGAGTACAGGTGAACTGTAAGGATAAGGTCAGCCATGTGAAAAAACTGGATTCCACACAGCTTGGTTTTTTCTCAGCCAAACAATACCAAGACTCTTAAAGTACCTAAAAACACGTGTCTCATGAGAACTTTGTAGTTTACTGTGGTTTTCCTCACAATTTTTGCTTCTAAAACATAAAGGCTGATGATAAGTAGTGCAATAGCAATCTAAGCTAGCCCTGAAATTTCCATTTCTAAACCTCTCTCCATAAAGCAGAAAGGATTTCAATTTTCCAGCAGCCATGGGAGGAGCAGGAATGGGGGAAATCATTTCAGAGAGATGCCAAATTTTATCACACATGGAAGTCTTAAAGAAATCTAAATCTAGGAAAATTATTAAGAAAGAAGGCACAGTCTGGTTTTGTATGAAACTACATAGATTTAATACCAAGGTAAGACAGTGCCAGCAAATGGCTTTAGCAGGTTCTGTTTTCCTTGTGTTGGGATCAGTTCATGAGCTGAGCACGAGGGAAGACTTCCTTCAGGGTTGAAAGGGTAATTTAGTTCCTATGGTCCATTAATTTCTTGGCTTCTTTCCCTAGCCTGCTCATTAGTGTGAAGTGCAGTGACGAGGTTTAGAATATGGAAGTTGAAACAGTACCAACAAAATTCCTTCACACAATGATTGCAAAACATCTATCAGAATCAGCAGGGCTTTGAGATTTTTTGACCTAGAATTCAGACTGGTGGCCTGCATCAATAACAATTTCTACCTTTAAAAATGGCACGAAGTCAGTTAATGACATTATTAATGGCTCCTCACAAGTATCCATCAGCGTTTGCTTCAACAGCCTCCAAACAGACAAACTAGTTTTACTTCAGCTGAATTAGTAGCAGATGGAGGAGATGCATTACCCTCAATCACAAGGTTAAACAGATAATTATGAAAAAACACCCGCAAGTCTCCGATATTATCTGATCCTATTAATGTTGCAGGCGACGGAGTAACACCGAGCCGAGCAGAGGAAGCAGGAGAATTATTTAGGTCACTTGAAGAAACAGACTTCTCTCTGATTTCTTTCTTTCCAATAGCACAGACTGCAAGTGAAGCAGCCAAATTTGGCAGCATGGAGGCAGATAGAAACCTGGGTGCGAGTTCTAGACTCCCAGGAAAAGCTCCCACCCTGCAGCAGGACTTCCCTGGATTAAACACCAACAGGATTTGACCCTTCCCTTCCAGAGGGCAGGACGAAGAAAAGGTTTATGTTTCATTCTGCTGGCCTGTGTAAGCCAACCCTGTCCTACACCTTTGTATTTTCCATCTGTAACATGCAAACAAGTTCCAACCCTTCCCACGTGGAATTTAGTGGTTAAAAAAAGATAACCATATTAAAGCACAAGGACTAGCCAGAAAAAAATTTATAATTGTCCTTCATGTTATTCCCACCCTTCAGGACAAGGGTGTTCAATTTCTTTTTGAAACCTGCAGTAAAAAAAAGGTAAAACCTCAGAAATTATTAATTCTTTTATTAGGGCCCACCTTAAATCTCAATGTTTAAAGTAGATTCTCAGCATAATAAAGGAAAAGTTTGAGTAAAAACAGATGTACATTAAAAAAAAGTTGAATTCAACCACTTCCTGGGGCTTGGCTGCTTCGCTGACAGCACTTGATGAAAGAATATAAAATTTACTAAGTCCTGCAACTCAAGATGTGCATTCTAGAACTTCCTGCAAGATGCACCCTTCCTGACGCACCTGGGTGGGTGCAAAGCGCACCCCACTCCTGGAGAATGTGTCTGTTCCCTGCACTGGAACAGAACTGTGCCTGCTTTTTCCTCAGGGGAGGTTTCTGTAACTGCCTGGAGGCCAATCCTGTGTCACTGTTCCACACAACACTTCAGTACACCTGACTGAGGAGAGGCAGATATTAAATAAGAACTCTGCAGCAGGATAATTTATTTCCCTGGAAAAGAATCAGACTGGGTAGTTCCTTTCTTGCTTTCAACAACAAACACTCTCCCAGTATTAAAATGGCCTGGGTGGAACAGCTCAGCTCACATTTTTCAACCATTAGCGAATGTTTTCCTAATGCTCCTGTTGAAAGACAAAATTTTAATAAAATCTGTTAAGATTCCTCAGATGCTACTATCTGTTAAGAAGACTAGGTCAAGCAAGTAGCAGACAGGAAAAATCTAAATATTGACTTAAAACGATGTTACCTGGCCACAAAATTGACGTGTAAAATTAAGCTCCTGAAAATACAACTACATATTTGAAGTGCTCCTTGAAATGAAAGCTCCGTTGTGTGCACTCTGCCAGCCGAATAATCCCATGGAATCAATTAGAAAAAAGAAATAACACTATGTGAGGAGACCATGGCATTTCTAAATATACATCCAGAGATACATACACAGCCATCTCTCAGCAATCTCAAATAATCACCAGGACAAAATCTAAAGGTCACATGGGGAGGAGGGAGGAAGCAGCAAACTCCCTTCATCCTGTGAGGAAACCCAGCCAAACACACCATGTACTTTGGAACATCATGTCATGGTGGGAAGTTTCAAGCGTGCGGAGGTGCATGGCAGGTATCAGATAAATTAATCACAAAAACACGTGAATTTAATTAAGCATTTAGCACAGGACAGAAGGACAGGAATACACAGTTCCTGTTTCTAAATGCGTTGGTAAAGCAGGAGGGGTTTTATTAATACCCATTCAGGACTGCTGAAGTGCTTTGCAAGTGGAAAGTCCAGCAGTGAATTAGGCACTTAGATGCTGGTTAAGCCCTCCCATCACACAATCTTCTATCCCAAACATAGCTAACACCTCCCTCAGGACACAGGCCAAATGTTGCCCAATTTTAAACAGAGCCATGGTTCCACATTCAGCTGGAGGATCCCTGGCAGCAGACTGGGCCAGGAAAAGAATCTCTTTGAAGCTGCTCATGAGTTTGGAATGTACAAAGGAAGACTGTATGTACCCTAATTCAGCCAGACAGGGAAGGCAGGACAGAGCTTTAAACAATCATGTGGTTCCAACGGCTTCACTGGAATGTGATAGTGTGAAATTATGTGCAGCTCAAGTGTTTTTTAAATAAGAACTTGAAGGAATCCAACTGCAGGGAAGGAGGCAGAGCACTATTAAACCAGCAGGCATCACACACAATCCTCTGTACCTGATGGTGCCACTCAAACTGCAGTTCCAAGCTCCTGCCTTCCCCCAGCCCAGAACTCCCTGTACTGCTGGGTGCTGGTGGTGCTCCCTGGGAGAGGTTCACCCCCAAGCTCTGGCTCCCGAGCACTGTTCTCCCCAGTTCACTTCACTTGTCATTGCTCAGGGGGTTTCCCTCAAACCTACAGCGATACTTTCGTATTTCCAAGAAACTCTTTTGAAAGACAAAAACCTAAACAGTGGTTAAGTATTCCTTTGCTCTCTGACTTTTGATATTTTAGGACAAGTCATTTGCTGTGTTTGGGGTTTGTTTGTAGTTGAAAATATCAAGTTTTAGGGTGTACTGGTACAGTAGGCCTGTGGTTGGGGTTTTCCAGCCCCAGTCCACACAAGCATAATTTAATTCTTCAAACATACCTAAATAAGGTTTTAAAAGTAACCCCAATGGAACTGTTGTCATGCAAAATGAACTGAGTGAAGTGTTCACCACATATTGATCTTAAAGCAATCCATTAGGCTTAGGAAATTTAAATTAATTCTAATTGCTGTTATTTCAGTTTTTATAGAAAAATTTCTACAGAAAAAACATTCATTTATTCAACTACAAAACAGAAAAGCAGCTCCATATAAGCATTTTGGTTTTCAACTAAAAATATCTGAAAATTATTC